>NW_027176958.1:773770-918004 GCF_023349555.1 Cebidichthys violaceus | reverse complement strand
TTGCCGCTTTGCATTCTAAACATGTTCAGACTGAAAGTCTTTGTAAGCCCATGAGCCGATAACAACACATGATGTGTTACCTATTCTTAACATATTTCGACACAGAAGTTCATGCTTGACCTTTTGTAACAAAATGGGTTAGGGGTCAATATTTATAAAAATTACATTCAGGCCAGTAAATGATATAATGCTATTAATGTTATCCATGTTGTTTTTGGGTGCATAGTGTTTACTGTATTGTGAAAAGCTATACAAACATGTGCTTTAATAATTAGTGATACATTGATTGCTTGTAGAAGTAGGTGCACGTGTTACAAAGTGTGCACGTAAAAAGGTAGTAGTCAACTACTTCCATATCAGTAAATTAGAAAATGTGTGTTTATTTTAAGAAAATAAAAGCAACTCTGGAGGTCAGAGTTTACCCAACTTTAGATCATTCAGCACCTCCTGGGAGAGATGTGGTGCACAATGCGGTGCAGCCATGGAGTGTGTGTGTGTGTGTGTGTGTGTGTGTGTGTGTGTGTGTGTGGTGTGTGGGAGGGGGGGGGGTGCCATGCACACGTATGCCCCCATCAACCACACGATCACGTTATGAAGAGACACTCATCGCTCTTATCCAAAAAATGCTCAAACAGAAAACATGTATCATGCATTATTTCACAAAAGGTGCTCGGAAAACCGCGAGAGTCTTTTTAGCATCCATACGCGCGTGAACGTTACGTTTTCGCTTGTCGAGGCTCGTGCAACGAGAGCCCGTAAACTTTAAAGCTACTCACCATTTCAGCAACACGGTGGGTGAAAAACACACACAACAAAAAAGAAGCGTCTGTCTTTTAGGAGAACATGTTTTTGGACGCAGTGGGGGATGAAGCTGCGGTGCACCGCTCTCTCTTTACTCTACGAGGAGGAAAACAACATCCATTGATTTGTTTTTTGGGGTCCTTTCTCTGGAAATTTACGAGGAAAAGGATTCTCGCTGTGTGTGTATGCACGACGCATGCGCAGTATGCGGTCATCCTCGGATGCTCGGTGCGAGTCTCACTAACCATAATGATTCACGTCCAAACCGTCAAATATGAATCAGTGAGCTTCGTGACATTGTGGTTCATGCAGTTCTATATATTTGAGAAGCCAAGTTCCACAAAAAAAAAAAAAAAAAATACAGCGTGCTTCAGCTATGATTCATGCAACTGTCAACGAGCCACGCTTTAAACTTGTATTAAAGGGATACTAGTAATGTAGGGTAATACTGTGAAACCCCAAACACCATAACATAATGGCACAGTCAATAAAAATGTAATATTGACCATAAATAAGCTTTAAAGCCCTGTATGAACAGTGTATGATTATAAGCGAACCTCTAGGATACAGGATACACATAGTTGTTGGTCTTTTTTACTTTTTATATTTATATATAAACACCTATGTATATAGCCATTATATATATATATATATATATATATATATATATATATATATATATATATAATTTATTTTTAGATATTCCTGATAATTGAGTGATGTTTTCACAATGTTTCACGTTACACTAGTAACGTTTCACTACTCTTGTGTCCAATTAGTGCGCAAACCAAATAGCTGAAAAACAATTAATCCAAGGATGGGGGAGTCAGGCTGCAGAAGCCCAAACAACATGGCGCAAACAAAGAGTTGCGCGCCTTGTAAACACGCACCCACAAGGCGCCTCATTACCAACAGAATGGATGATGAGCTGTCAGGTAACAAGTCTTGAGGACGCATGTCAATTTCCTTTAATGTTCTCAGCTACTTGTTAAACATAAAAAAAAGAGGGAGGGGGAGGGTGGGGTGGGGGGGGGGGGGGGAGTGAGGGTATATATAAGACACCCCTAATCTCCGCGGAGAGGTATTTGTCATTAACCGGACCCGTAACATGCGTCCAGGGGGAGCTCTGGCTGTCGCGCTGCACGCATCTCTGCTGGTGCTGCTCGCCCACGGGCTTCATAAGACCAGGGATGGAGTTTACCTGCGGTCGCCGCAGCACTTTTCCGGGATGGACCGGTCCACCGCGCACCACCTGCCGACCTACATGATGCACCTCTACAGGAACTTCAGGTCCAACTTCTCCAGGCCGTCGGACGCCACGGAGCAATGCACCGCGCAGCGGGCGGACACCGTGAAGAGCGTGATGGCGAAAAGTAAGATTTGGATTATTTTTTTTTACAAAACATGCATTTTGGGGAATTGTGAATGATGATGATGTGTGTATTAAAGTATTTATTCTTAAAGTGTTTTTTTTTGCAGCTGTGGTCAAAGTCAGATCTCATTCTTTACCAACTTTTTTTGGGGGTGGGGGGGGGGGTCAAGTGTTGCTGTCAAAGCTGCGAGCCAGACGACCTCAGAGGGTTTCAATCCACATCCCCGCTCAGGGGGGGGCGAATAAGCATGCAGGGATCAGCGTGTGAAAAGGACGGTTTTCTGTCTAATTCTCAAAGCAAACCTCTTCTTCTTCTTCTCCTTTTTTTAAAAAACTTAAATAGGTGATGTTGATTAGATACCTCGCCAGACATCCCCCTATACAAATCTCTTGTTAAGTCAAATCAACAACTTCCCTTAGTTCTTTTTTTTTTCACACTTGGTTTGATTAGATTAGAGCTCGGGATTTAATGGCACAAGCAGTCCGAACAGAGGACTACCCCCCCCCCCCCCCCCCCCCCCCCCCCCCCCCCGCTGCTGAGTCTAACTCCACGTCGCTGCTAGGTGTCAAGAGCTGCTACCTATTTGTTTGGCTGAGGATATGCAGAAGCCAGGAGAGGCAGAGATGTGTTAAGTGATTGGTTTCGGATCGGTGTTTGGTTTGAGTGGATGATTGGGTGGGGTTTTTTTTTTTTTTTGCAACGTTTGATCAACAGTCAATAGCTACACAAGGCCAATGCGCGGCAGAGAACACAAATTGAATGTTTCTTTTAATCCTTTAGATTAATTTCAAACCACGCCTGTTCGCTGAATCACAATGAGAGCCCGATTACAGGTATACGGGCGCAGCAGCACGTGATGGATGCCCTGCGCCAGAACAATGACTGGATTATTTTTTTAATTTTTTTTAAGACATCGCCACCTGTACGAGCATTAATCATGACGTCATGGGCAGAAGTTATCAAAGGGGAATCATACTGGGCCTTTACCACTCTCCTCCACCACTCACTTTGCAAAACAAAAGAAGAGATTGAATGTAAATAACATCAATCTTATATGGGTGTTTATTGAGGGGTTTTTTTGGGGGGGGGATGCACATTAATTGACAATTTGCTGACGTTAGCCTGACATCTATTTCAGTTATTAAAACACACATATTCAAATATGTTTTAAACAACTGTTGTATTTCCCTGTTACACCACCATTTAGCCTAAAAATCATCTCGCCGTGTATATGGTTATATTGTATATGACAATATGTATGTGCATTGTGAGTAAATGTTTTATTTATTTAAGAAAGTTATTATAGGAAACTAAAGATGTGTCTGTTTTTGCCATATTCAGTAAATTAAAAATCAAGGTCTGTCACATTACTACAAACATTGTTTAAATTAAAAATGCAATAAAGCAGTCCTGCACATGATTACCTATTATTACCATCATTTTAAGCCGTCTGAGACTATTCTGCTAATGTTTCTCTTTTCACTACGTTAGGTTTGACGTCCAACCAGAGGCGCTGGATTGCGACCTTTGACCTCAAGGCCCTTCTCGCCGACAAGCAGATCCAGGCGGCGGAGCTGAGGGTCAGGCTTCCTCGGACGGCGAGCGCTTCCAACGTCACCGTGGCGGTCTATCACCAGCATGGCCAGGCGTGCCACGCGCACGAGGGCTGCCAGGAACAGCAGCTGGTGGGGCTGCTCACCGAATCCTCGCTGGTCACTTCATCGCAGAGCTGGAAAGTGTTCAACGTGACAGAACCGCTCTTGAGCTGGCTCGGGGGGGAAACCGCGACGGCGAAAATTCAACAAAGGAGAGGGTCAAGAAGAAGGAGGGTGGGGAAGACAAAGAGAGGCCTGTCGCTGCCCGATCAGCCCGTCTTTGTGGCGAGCCCGAGAAGAGAGCAGGACGTGAGCGACCGGGCCCTGTTGGTCGTCTTCTCACAAACTGGCTCTGATGAAAGCTCCAAGGCCAAAGCCAGCTTGCTTCACACGGCTGAACAATCCAAGTTCTTGTCCCCCGCCGAAATCAAAAGGGCCCGTTGGCCGAAGAGGCGCAGGAGCAAACGGGGCCAGATAGAGCAAACGGCGGGAAGCCCGCAGGCGTCCAGCGGAGGGAGTGAAGACTCTCTCTGTCGCCGAGTCGACC
This sequence comes from Cebidichthys violaceus, assembly GCF_023349555.1. Classification (NCBI taxonomy): domain Eukaryota; kingdom Metazoa; phylum Chordata; class Actinopteri; order Perciformes; family Stichaeidae; genus Cebidichthys; species Cebidichthys violaceus. The sequence goes on along the minus strand of NW_027176958.1, from coordinate 913,688 downwards.
TGCATGTCGACTTCAATCAAATTGGCTGGGGCTCCTGGATCGTCTTTCCTAAAAGATACAACGCCTATCGCTGTGAGGGGTCCTGCCCCGGTCCCCTGGGGGAAAACCTGAATCCAACAAATCACGCTTACATGCAGGTTAGTGGAGCAGATGATCCATCTACTAGAACTGATTCATTGTCTGAGGCTCAGTAGAGTCACAGCAGTGTGTACGAAGGAAACAAGACTAGAAGGACAAAACGTATGCAAACCATTTTACCAGCAACTATTTTGATAATTAATCCATATTTTTTTGTCGTTTTTTTTGTCTACTAAACTGAATATATTTGGGTTTTTGGCTGTTATTCGAATAAAACAAACAAATTTGAATTCAGAACCGGAGGCTGTGGGTAATTAAAACTAATGTTTTATTCATATATTTCATCGACAAACCGATTAATTGAGAAAACTCTCAGCAGAAAATCATTAGTTGTAAGGGCTATAAAATACATCTAAACAATGCATGCTTCACAAAAACCCTCACTGGCATAATCCGGAATAATTCAGGTGAAAAATATTTAAATTATTTGTCTGTCTTGGTATCTTTATTTACAGGAATGGAGTATTTTTTTTTACGACTGGAATTATATAATCTAAATCCTCTGCTTTTGTTTTTGTTCTTTTCCAGAGTTTGCTGAAACATTACCACCCGGAGCGAGTGGCAGCGCCCTGCTGCGCCCCGACCAAAATGAGCCCATTAAGCATGCTGTACTACGAGAACAGAGAAATGCTCCTCCGGCATCACGAAGACATGATCGTGGACGAATGTGGCTGCCAGTGACGGCTACAACCACCTCCGAAACACGACCCGTGTTGCTGAAACACGCTGCGCAGGAGCAGCCGATGTCCGGGGAAAACAAAAGGAAACACTTAGCCGGGAGGGGAAAAAAGCTCTTTGACGTTGGTCACTGTGAACTGTAGACTGTAGCTGATACGTGCACAGATGTGAGCTCTGGAGGACATTGTTATTTTTGAGATGTGCTGAAACACAAACTCAACAATAGCATCCAGTCTTCCAGCTGTTTGCAGATGTCGTAATGTAATGGACAGCTTTGTTACTTTGTCAATTTCATCAACAGGGAATGGCAATGTTGTTGAATATTACCGCACTGTTTTTTTGTTTTTTTATTGTACAGTACATTTGAGTAACTGTAAATTAAAGTATATTTATTGTAAATATTAAAGAAATTGTATTTATGTACATTTTGGACATATGTGTTATGTTTTATTACTTATACTGTACTAACAAAGGTTATTTTTAAGCAGATATGCTGGGTATCAAACATCTTCTATATCAAACTATGGAAAAAGTATTTTGTTTTTTTCGTATAAATACCTTGTCTAAAAGCACAGTTTTCTCAGATTTGGCTTATGCTGTCACAAAACACAACATCCTTGCAAACATAGCCATAAAACCTACATGTGTCATCACTCAGACCACACACACACAAACACACACACACACACACACACACACACACACACACACACACACACACACACACACACACACACATACCTTTAACTCTGTGATACAAAAGAACCAACACACCAAAAGAGGTGGACTTTTCTAGTTTTAGAGCGTTTCAGTCGTCAACAGTGCCACATCAAAATACAGCATTGTATAGAACAGGAATGTCCAGCAAATACTGTAAAGTGGCAGTTGTAGCCGTAACAATGGCGAACTATTCACCTGAAGCCAGACAGAGAGAGAGAGAGAGAGAGAGAGAGAGAGAGAGAGAGAGCTCACTATTCAAATCCTTTGAAAATACACGGACTAACCAGGAATTTGCCAGAGTCACGACCAGTGCTCAAACTGGGAATAGTTGACCAGCAGTCAGGGGTAAGAACAACACTTATCTTCCTAATGCAAATATGTGTGGGGGGGAAAAGTCTAAATTCAAAATGGTGTTATTCAAAGTAGAGAAACAGCCAGAAAAATGTGTTTTAAAGGGATTCAGATTTTAAAAAGCAGTAACACTCAGATATAAAACTTTTGAATATGCTGACATTGACAGACTAAAAAAAAAGTAATATTTCTTAATTATAAGCATTGCTACTTAATAAGTGAAACTGCTGCATTGTTACTGTTATTTTTGTTTCTTAAATTAGGCCAACGTTGCATCGTCTGCGACTTGACAGCGCAGCACTGACGCTCGTGAATTGAAGCATTTCCCAGCAACACGTTAGCTAGTAGCCTAGCATACTCCTTTACTTAGCGTCACTAACTGTCGCTTTAATAAGCAACCAGCGACGTTTACAGAGTGTACGTCGTTGCTATGTGAGGTGTTGCTAATCGTACTTGTTTCTAATGAATAGAGAGACGTTCAGGGTGAATTGTCCTCCGCGGGGCTAAAAATACACACTCGCCAAATTAGACTGCGGGTTGAGCTGCTGTAGCTAACGTTAAGCTAACAGCTGCCCCCCCCCCCCCTGCTCTGTTACAGTAGCTTCTAGTTTAGGTAAGTGTCTTCCTGGACGTGGTTTAAATGAAACAGTGATCTATTGAAATCATTACTAAGTGTAGTTCAACAGGCTGGTTATGTATTAGTTACTATAACTTATTTTATATTGATTTGTACTTCTTGTTACTCTCTTCAAAGAAGGAAATGTGTTCCTCTCGGTTCAGTGCAAATTCTAGGGGCATTACCCAGCGCCACGTTGGTTTTAACGTTAAGTAAAGTTAACCAGAAGTAACGTTAACTAACGTGATTTCTTTACTGGTTTTTACGTCACTTAAGTTTCTTGGTCGACTTTCTATCTTCATTACATTTGTTTTGTACGACCGCTGCTTTGTTACTTTGCAGATCTATATTATGAATAAAACATATGACTCACGAATAATGTATTACATATTTATTATACGTTATAAGCTTCCCAGCAGCATATAAAGTCATTACATTTTCTACCACCTTCTATATATAATCCAATAATATCATATACATCATCTGTAATGGGTCATTCTGCATAATCAGTACTTTTACTGTATATTTATATAATATTTATTTATTCATATTCCGAGGCGCATACATTTGTACTCTTACTTGAGTAAAATATTTGAATACTTCTCCTACCTCTGCTTGTAGTACATAGTACTTCTATGCGATCCGTCAACAATACATTATTTTTGTAATTTCTCCAATTTGGTGGATTTTCATAATTGTGTCGTCTCCAGTCTTTTACTTACTTGCACGTGAATTATATCAGCACCTCTCTCAGGCAATATTAATGTCAATGTACAGACAATATGCACATGATAATACAATTACAACAAAAAGGAAACAAGTCACTTAACATTACTCCAGTGACGAACGGTCACAAAGATGTAAAGAAGTAAGTGGAATGTGTCGTGTGATGTTGTCTTCAGGAACGCTTCCAGCAGAAAACAATGGCTGAGGCAGTCGCTAATGTGGCCCGGAGGGTTAACGCCACCGTAGAGGAGGGGAAGGACACACTGGGTAAAGTTACTCTCTCCATTCTTGCTCTCTTTCTCTCACTCTTTCCTCTGAATGCAGAGCCCTGATTCGATATTTCAGATGTTCACCAGCAGGTGGTGCCAGAGGCTAACGTTTTGTCTTTTTCGAATAACTTAAAATCTTTGAAGCGTTTGTTAATTATAAGAAGCGTGTGTCAAAGCTTCATCGTCTCCCTTTTCTTCTCCGCAGACCTGTCGAACTGCAAGCTCATCTCCTTCCCAGACGGCGTGTTCAAGATCCTCAAGAGTGTCTCCGACAACATCCGGGTCATCACGCTGGCTGACAACGAGATGAAGTCTGTGTCCAGCAAGCTCTTTTCGACCTTCACTCAGCTGAGAGGTAGGTAGACGATGCAGTCTGCAGAGGAAAGATTGCGTTGTTGTATGTTGTTCACGGGTGACCCCTCGATGTCTAAACTGCCCCCCCCCCCCCCCCCCCCCCCCGTCTTTAAATATTTTTTGCAGAACTGGACGTGCACGGAAACGTTCTCACCAAACTGCCGGACATCGTGGGAGAAATGGAGCATTTAACCTGCATCAATCTGGCTAATAACAGCTTCTCCGTCTTCCCCGATAAGCTGACCCAAATAGCCACGCTGGAGAGGATTGACCTGGAGGGAAACGGCATCACAGGTAATAATAATAATAATAATAATAATAATATACAAGGGGTTGTATTGTGTTATGCGCCTTGAGCTCCAGTTTCCTCTTTGTCCCACAGAAGTACCGGTGGAGAAGTTGAGCGGCATGCCGGCGCTGAAGTGGCTGAACGTGAAGTCGAACCCTTTGGACTCAAACACTCAGGCCGCTCTGCAATCTCCCCGCAATTTTGAAACGGAGTGCTAAAATATGTCACATATTTATATTCATATCGACCCGCCTTTTCAGCCGCTCCGGTCGGATGCTTTCCGTGTGCCTGAGAGACGAGGGAACGCGCCTGAAGATGTCGAGCTGACGATGTCGAGATGGTTCACGAGAAGCGAAGAAAGCGGAGGTGTTTTATTAAAGACGGCGTTCCTCCTCGATTAAGGTTTTCAGTCCTGCTGATGACTTCACCCTGCGGCCTCTACTTCATCCTCTTTTCATGACCCTGCAAAGAGATGAAATCAATGCATTTATAGATGAATAATGACTTATTTATTCCTTTTGATAGTGTTAAAAAAAAAGAGTGTTTTTTTCAATTAAAAAGTATGCACTGGAAACTGCAGTCTTGCATCATCATTTTCACGTTTACAGAAGTGTGTCTTGACGTAAAGTTCAGCTATACTGTTTATTTAGGACTGATGATGATGAGGATCCTAGTCAGGCCAACAATGGTCAATGCGTAGGATGAGAAACGTCTTTACTTTATCACATAAGTAGACATACAATAACAGACTATTAAAATACGAGGAAAGTGCTCTCCTGTAGTAGACAACAGACTTGATTGTTGAGACAAGCGAAGCACTCTGAAACTATCTGACCTCTAGTTTCAGCACCACGGAGACTTGATTCAGTTGGGTTACGGAGGAAGCACGGATAAACTGATCAAGCTCTTAAAGCCTCCATCTGCAGGTGACAGAGACCGATCCACAGTATTAAACGAGTCGCTCAGGCTTTTCAGGGATTCTTTAAATAGCAACACGGCAGAGTCTGGGTCACCTATAAGCTGATGTTTGGGTTCACTGTGTCGAGCCTTTCCCGGCAAATCAACCCCAGAAGGTGCGAGGAGAGAGAAGGTAGCGTTACGATGCGTGAGGGATTCACTGATGACCACTGTTATGTGTGTAAATACTTTAAAGTGTGACTATTTCATACGAGGGCAGGATGCCGGAGTGGTGATTTGTCTTGTGGTCAAGAGAAATATTTGGGCTTACAGCGTCACGTGACTGCTCCGCTGCCCAGACTGTGACCTTGTGTTGTGCTCTCTTGACTCTCTTGTGTTTTTCAAAATAAGAGTGTGCGTGTGTTTTAATTTAAACACGGTACAATGTATCCAATTAATCAGCAGCTCCTTGTTAATCATTTCATGTAATAAACACTTCATTTGCAGACTGTTTTCATTGCAGTGGTTGTGTAAACAAATATGACATAATGTACAGTACTTCTATTTAACATAATCAAACTTAATTGCACATGTTGTATTTTAGATATTTATTTAACTGACGAAGTCTTCAATACACAATATCATTTTAGTGACAAGAACCGCTACATTTAATTAAGTTTTAATCTTCTTTTTTTACACTGCAACACATTCGCACACTTGTATAATGCATATTGTATGTTATCCATTGTTTGTATTGTATATTCTAGCTGTAGTTATTTATAGTGTATTGTAATATCTTATTTATATTGTGTATTCTCTATATATATCTTGTGTTGATGTGTATATTTACTGTTCCTGTGTCACGCCTGGAAAACCTTCTATCTAATCCTGCGTCCGTTAATTGGTTTACAGCTAACGCCAGTCAGCTCCATCTGTCTGTGTCTGAATAGAGCCCTCGAGAGGCACCGCTTCTTCCGCGCGGAAAGAACGTGAAGAAACGAGGCAGGCGGCAGCCACGGACAAGTGGGGAATAAGGAAGGGATTAGCTGTCGAGTACTACTCTGAGCAACTCTCTCAGATGGTTGTTCGCGCTTAGAATGCAGTGACCCTACGGGAACGTGCAGCTCCGTTTGCGCTTCCTGTTGTCGCATGCGATGCAGTCGTCAGGTCTCTTGGCTTAAAGCGCTGCGCATGCCCGCTGCCTCGGCCCTCGACGCCCGTCAGTCAGGAGCGTCTTAGTGCGCCTGTATTAGACCGCAGCGGGAGAGCCTGAGAGCCAAACGCCAGACATGAGCGTCACCGTGGAGGAGAGGGGCAGGCCGAACACCGCCGAGTACAGGGTGTTTTTCAGTAAGTACGGAGAATTCTACCGTAACAGTTGCTTGTTAACTTGCAGCTATAACTTCAGTAACAGCTGCATTGACAAGCAGTCGTAGAGCTTTATGAGTTAACGCTGCGTTTACTCCTTTTTAATAGAAAACTCTGAGGGCAAATACATCTCTCCGTTCCATGACATACCCATCTACGCAAATGAAGCAGAGGTGAGCGTCACGTGTCACTTATTGCTGTAGGTGTTTTTAATTAAAAAGTAGAGCTGTATTTGTTTTACCTTTTGGGAGATTGGAAAGCGTGTCGCTGGGGCTGTGCTGTAACCGTGTTCATAAAAACACAGTATTTGTAGTTTTGAAAGCATGATATTATGTGTGCTCCAGGTGACCAAAATGAACCCAGCTTTTGTTACTTGTTTTTTTGGGCTTTAGGAGAGGGCAGACGGACCAATCAGATGGAGCTAACGTTAAAATCCCTCTATTAGGCCTGCATGGGGAAAAGATGGTGTTCCTGTAAATAGTTTTTGTCCCTCCATTCAAGGGTTACATCGGCGATTATTTACATAAGTGTTTTCAAGCACATCAGACGTTCCTTTCAGCGTCCGTTCAAGTTTGGGATTTGTGCAAAGCTCCAGCTGTCTTTCTTTCTGTAATCACTGTCACGCAGGTTTTAGTGGAATCAGTTTCATAGAAATGGATCTGAAAACAGGAAAAGATCATTAATCTGAGGTGTTTCCGTTGGTCTTGCAGAACATTTTTCACGCCGTTGTGGAGGTTCCAAGATGGACAAATGCAAAGATGGAGGTAAATCTATAATATGCATGTATGCAAAAGTTTGGAAATGATCATTTATAATAGTACAGTCACAGCGCTTCCTTCTATAAGTTGATGTAACTGTGTTTTGGCCGTTATCAGATTGCCACCAAAGATCCTCTCAATCCACTGAAACAAGACTTAAAGAAGGGGAATCTCCGTTACGTCGCGAATGTGTTTCCTCACAAAGGCTACATCTGGAACTACGGAGCTATTCCACAGGTGAGTCCCGTTGTAAACGACACTCGAACAACAGGAGAGCAGACTGTGTCTCCGACTGTGTCTCCGACTGTGTCTCTGCGCCATCAAACAACCGGCGTTTCTCCTTTTGCAGACATGGGAAGACCCCAACCACAAGGACAGCGACACGGGCTGCTGTGGAGACAACGATCCCATCGATATATGTGACATAGGGAACAAGGTACTACTCCGACTGGGGGCTTGGAAGAGACAGATTGAAGTTCAGCTGTTTGCAGCTTCTTTTTTTTAAATGCCTTTGATTCTCAGGTGTGCTCTCGTGGGGAAGTAATCAAAGTGAAGGTGTTGGGAACTCTGGCTTTGATCGACGAGGGCGAGACCGACTGGAAGGTCATCGTGATCAATACTGAGGACCCCGAAGCCGCCGACTTCAACGGTATGAACAGCCTGCGACAACAACAGGCGAAGAAGAAGAAACCCTGCCATCAGTTCCGCGCGCTATTCTCAATTTCGTAGTTCTAATCCTCTTCCTGATTTGTCGCAGATATTGATGACGTGAGGCGGCTTAAGCCGGGATACCTGGAGGCAACTGTCGATTGGTTCAAAAGATACAAAGTCCCAGATGGGAAACCTGAAAACCAGTTTGCTTTCAACGAAGAGTTCAAGGACAGGGTACACACTTTAAACTCCACATCATTAGTGCTGTAGTTCTATTACACTCTATAGATTCAACAGTGTTTTAAATTAATAAACAGCTAAGAAACGAAGACAATTTATATTAAAGTAATAACACATTTATGAATTGTGTTTTTCCAGGACTTTGCCATTAAAACAGTGAAGAGCACCAACGAGTTTTGGAAGGCACTGATTTCTAAGAGGACCGATGCTGGCGAGTTGAACTGGTGAGGACTCACTCCGTTTGTTTTGTCTTATTATTGATATTTCCTGCCGTGACATCCGTGAGATAATTATCAAGCGCTGCGTTTAAGAACCCAGAGGAATCAACTAAATTAGAATTCTGTTATTGGACTGTTTCGTACCTTCTTGCAGATGGAATAGTGACACTGTATACATGCCTTTCTGAAATAATCTCTGTCTTGAATCAGCATGAACACCAGTGTCTCAGACAGTCCGTTCTGCTGCTCTGCTGCGGACGCAGAAGCTGTGGTTAAGTCTGTAAGTCTGTCTTCCATTTTTTTTTTTTTTTTTAATTCACGTAACCAGCTTGATCCCTTCCTGAACGAGACTAGAGACGATGACCATGAAAGCGTGATGTCTAACCTGGTAACAGTAGTCCAAAATATCTAAGCTATCGTGTGTTCCTCACGACCTCCACGGTGCACCAGCTGAGCAAAAAATATAACACCGATAACTCTTACAGGCAAGCGCTTTTGGAGCCGAAGATCCAGTTCCTCGTTCAGGTGGGTGTTTGTTCATTTATTCGTTTTATTGCAGCTACTCTTCATCAAGCAAATACATTAAATAATGCTCGATTGTGTTTCTCAGTCGACACGTGGTTCTACTATGAGAAGTAAGAGGATGAATCCTGGGCTGAACACTTCCTTCATCCCTTCATCTGACTTCAACACATCAGAGCAGTGCATGAAGTGGAGGGATTGGATTCATATTTCATGTCACATTTACTCGCTTATACTTTGTTCACACTTGGGATGTCGGATGCTGTCTAAACCTATTTAAGATATCAGATAGTCACCTATGATCTCAGGCTTGACAAAACATTACAATAAACTATTGTTTGTGTTGTGTTGATCTATCTATTGTGTCGATTTTATTGCCACTTCTACATATTGTCATTATCGCATAAACTTGAGTTTACCTCCAGAATATGGATCTAAAGTGGATAATGGTGTCCTATATGGGCAATTCCAATAAACACTATAATATACTGAACAGTACAAACGAATGGTTATTGAGGATTTGGCTGTAAGTGGGACGCTTCTGGAAGCTGCAATTAAACATTACAGCAACCTGCTGTGATTTTTCATGACGACCTGTTTTTATCTATTTGTTCTAAATGAGTTTTGTTTTTTTTCATCTAATGAGCATAATTAATCAAGAAAATAATAATCATATGAATCTAATGAAAATAAGTTGCAGTCCGATACAAAATAGTAAAACATTTGCTCCATCTCACTTTACTAAATTAATATCCAGCTTTTACATTAATGCATACTAATCTAGTGATGTATGTACAACAGTCTTAGGGGCCATTTTTTAGGCATTGAGTGCTTTAACTTTTTCTCATTATACTTATATACTTTTAAATAAGTAACTTAAATGCAGGACTTACTGGACTTTAACAGCGGGGCATTAGTGCTTTCACATAAGTACAGGATCTGAATACAATTCCCTCATCACTGGTAGGACGATATGGTGGACTTCACAGTGACATAGTCAACCAGTTGCTGCGCTAGACGACTGATGTTAGGCTACTTCGTCGGAAGTCATCCTCTCAGAGATGTTCTTCATTTTTAGTAAATCCTGCTCATTTGATTACCCAATGCTACTCATCTGTAGTACTGTAGTAACAGCAATACTTTAGCAATTTACCATGAAGCCTGTTTATGTATTCGTCTTGTTTGTCCCTCCTGTTTTTACCTTACATAACGTACAATAGACCCCCTGTTCACCACAAAGCCCGATGGGGGCGCTAATGCACCACACTGCGTACCAAACGTAGAATTCTAAACACACGAAGAAGAAGAAGAAGCGGAACTCCGATTGACTGTTTCCAAGGAGACCACCAATACTACTTGCTGGTGAGGGCTGAGGGGGGTAAGTACGCTAAACGGTTGACGTAAATACAATGAAGACGTATAGCGCTGTTGACATAACGGTTCATAGCGGGATTTTTTTTTTTTGCGCACAATCGGTAAACGTTGCCTTGACGCGAAACGTGACATCAGACTCTAGAAAGTACCAGAGGTTTAACGCTAAGCTAACATGCTAACGCTAACTAGCTAGGACAGGGTCCACGAGCTAAGTTTGATCCCTAAATGATCCGTGACTTTTTTTTTTTGTGAACATTAACGGCAAGGTTTAAAGTGACGTCATACCTAAAGGTTAGCTAGCCACCTGCTGCTACGCATAGGCGTGCAGCTGTGCGGTGACATTTCGCATATATATATATATATATATATATATATATATATATATATATATATATATATATATATATATATATATATATATGGACCAGGATATTATCAACACCAGTGTGATGTAATGAAGCAATGACAGACCTTTATCACGGCAGACATGTTGACTCGTCAAAGCTGGTAAAGAACAGGTTGAACTAGAGAAGCTAACAATGGCTCAGGTACTTTTAATGCTATCACTACACCTGTGAGTTTCCTGCCAACATGTCTGCTGTGCAAAAAAGTGTTATTGTTGTGCAAATGAACAGTACCTCGTGTAAACACGACCAGCTCTTGTACCTAATTCTATGGCACATTTTGCAAGTTGAATAGGCGTTTCTAATATTGTGTCCACCTTATTTACATACAGTATAAGCAGCAGGAATATATATATATATGCAATGTCAAGACAAGCGTTTTTATTTTTCTGGCATGATGTGATCGTAATCTGACCTTTTTCGTCGTTTCAGTCAAAGAACGTCAAGATGTCCTTTTTGTTCGACTGGATCTACAGGGGGTTCAGTAGTGTGTTGCAGTTCTTAGGTAAGTGCCGTGTGCAGTTTCACGAGGACTTTATAAGACCTGAATTTCACCCGTGGGATGTGTTTGGTCATTTCTGATACACATGTGAAATATATATATATATATCTTCCAGGTCTGTACAAAAAGTCTGGGAAGCTGGTTTTCCTGGGCCTGGACAACGCCGGTAAAACAACGCTCCTGCACATGTTGAAGGACGACCGACTCGGCCAACATGTGCCAACGCTGCATCCAAGTAAGGAGAGACTGAGACGGCGGTGCAGTGTGCCGAGTTCACACGAGTTTTACTACGATTTCCAGCGTTGTTGTCCTCGCCGTCAAACTCACTAGTAATAACACATTAATTTTCTTTTTCTTCTCAAAGCTTCTGAAGAGCTCTCAATCGGTGGGATGACATTCACTACGTTTGATCTGGGGGGACATGTACAAGGTGAGGTCTTTCTCCAGGTTTGAGAATAATGACTACATAGAAGTAGTTGTCTGTAGACACCTGTAGATCGACATAGTGCCACCTCAAAACTACATGGATGTGTCCTTCATCGTCAGGCCGACTTGTTCACCCACAGAAGAAGCAGTTTAAATTCTTTCATGGATTTTGTGATGAAAGAACAAAAGTTGCAGGGAGGAGAGGGTTGACAATGGAAATAGTATTACAGTCACCATCAGTACTCTTTACTGACATCAGAAACATGGAGAAAATGGAAGTAAGTTGACCAATCGCAGTTCTCAGGGCTGCCACATGGTGTCTCTGTTTCCCCTGATTTCAAATCAGCTCAGATGGAACCACTGAGCCTCCAAACATTGATCACATTTGAATGGAAACTAAAAAATACTGAAAGAAATGTACTACCCACTCTGATCGACAAACCGTTTTCTCTCTGATGACAGCGCGAAGAGTGTGGAAGAACTACCTGCCGGCGGTGAACGGCGTCGTCTTTCTCGTGGACTGTGCGGATCACTTCAGACTCTCCGAATCCAAGACTGAGCTGGATGTAAGGTCAAACATCGCAGTAACCAGCCGTGTCCACCGAGCGGCGCTAGACGGCGTTAGCTGCAGATTGACGATGACGATTGTGCCGCCGTTGTATTCCCCAGGCTCTCCTAGGAGACGAGACCATCGTCAACGTACCGGTGCTGGTGTTGGGCAATAAAATCGACCGGCCGGAGGCCATCAGCGAAGGAGGGCTGAGGGGAGCTTTTGCTCTCGACGGTCAAGTCACCGGAAAGGTAGGCCTGTCGTAGCGTATCTCTGTCTGCGAACACGTAACGAGCGTCGTCCTCATTTATCTCTTCTGTCTCATCAGGGGAATGTCTCTTTGAAGGAGCTGAACGCCCGGCCGCTGGAGATTTTCATGTGCAGCGTGTTGAAAAAGCAAGGCTACGGGGAAGGCTTCCGGTGGCTGTCGCAGTACATCGACTGACTGACGCCCGCAAGAAGGGATTTTCTCGACACATTCTCACGAGAGCACGACAAAGACTCTTTTCGCCTCTTTGCCGGTGTCAGGCGGCCCACACTTCAAACTTCTTTTCAACACTTTATTCAGGACTTGAAGGTTTCTATGCAAAACTTCTAAAAGTGAGCTGTCCTTACCTGCGCTGTCCAATGCGAGAATGAACCGAGTCGTCTTAACTCCACGGCATGTTAATTAGGGTTACATCACGCCTAATTATAATTCACAGGCAGACATGCATTATGCAAGACCGTAGATGCGTATACGTCAGCGTTGCATTATTTAATACGGAATAGACCAACTGTTGTAGTTAACATTCTTTAGGAAGCAAGGGACGGAAAAATGAAGAACTCGGCGGTGATCGGTAGTTTAATGCACGTCTGATGTCGTATTAACTTTAGATTTTAAGATATATATATATATAGAACTAAATACAGAATATTATTGTGAGTTTAATCTAATGATACGCAGCCACTGCCTTCAAAGCATATAGCCAAAGATGTATGCTAATCACTTTGGGATTAGCAGGGAGAGAGGTTGGACTTCAGTGTCTCGATGGGATTCCCTCTATATCCGTTGACCCGAAGTGACGCTACGGTTGCGTTGAAGGCAGCTAATTTGAAGAGCGTTCGGACTGAAATAAGTCTGCATTATCTTTTGACTTCGGGGTGTTCAGTTACAGAACTCGAGGAGAAGACGTTCACGCCGCAACGTTTCGCGACGTTCAATGGCCGCCCTCGCTTTATCGCGTCGACGATATCTGTAATAAATAATTGCCCTTAAAATGTCGGGAAGCAATAAACTAGAATGACCAACTGTACTGTAGCAGAGACAATCTTACTCCTCCTGTATCTGAGAGTAAGACGGAACACATGTAGTTCTGAGTTGATCCAACTCAAACAAATGTATTTTTAGGTTATTTATTCTAATATAATCTATAGCCTGAGCAACAATCGATGTGCATGTAAGCAGGCTGTGCGACAGGGTTGAAGTGCTGCAGCTAAATGCACCTTTTGACTATTTGAAAAGATATGAAGGTGCACTTTGCTGCGAACACGCTGACCTGTAAATTAATATTCAAATCGTATTACTGGATGTTTGAGTCCGCACATGTAAACACGCATACATTTACACGACGGTTCTGTTAAAACACGCGCACACCCTCACTACGAGAAGCTGGAAGTAGATCACAGTGAACAGGAACGTTTGATCATTGTACTCAGCGTTGTACTGTGTCCCATGTTTACAGAGTAACATTTTAAATATTCTGCTCATTTGCATATGCAGGGATGTTCGCGACTTGAGATAAAAGAGAACATACACATGAAACAGATTTTATGCAGGGGATGTGGCGTGTTTACTGAGATACAGAACACGTGTAAACAAACCGCTTTCCCTTTGAACAGTGATCTTTAGCAGTCGCCCAACTCCTGTCAATGATGTACAGTACAGATGTGAATGTGTGTACAGCTGCTGCCTATAAGCCGACGCTAATAAAGCACTAAAGCAGTTATTTATAGCTGATTAACTTTAAATATTTGCGGAGATTGTCTGTGCAAATAGTTTCAACTTGAAAGACAACATGCTGACTTATGGTTTGATCTATGTGATGATGTAATAAAACCAACTTGGTTTTTTTTGGATTCAACTGGCCATGTGTTCTTTTTGTCACTTGTATTCCTTGTTAAGCTAATTTGTGTATATTTTCGGGAGGCGTTTTGTCTCCTAAGGGGTTTGAATGATTTCTAATCTTGCCACTTTAGATCATCCGCACAGCAGCATCTGCAACAGGCTTTAAGCCTGGCAGAACAGGCCCGGTACCGATGGGGTCATTGCTCACATCAACCACCAGATCAAGACACGCTAATAAACAATGTAGCAACATATTCATCCTTCATACCCACACAACGGGAAGAAAGTCCTCTAAAAGCTCATGATAACCGTTTTTTTTTTTTACAATTCCAAAAAACGAAAAGTGCACACAGCAAAATCGAGCTTTGTGCGCATTGAAGGTGCTAGCAAATCATGCTACTTCATGCTACAAACACAAACGGCATGACATGAACCTCCACAGATTCCGAGACTCTATAAGTCACTGAATCGGCAGCCGAGGAAGAGAAACAAAATCACTTAATGAAGCCGTATAACCATAATTATGTCTTACCGTCGCTGGTTTGGGAACAAACGTTGTGTCCATGTGCATATTAACACTGATTGATTCCAGCTGTCCGTACACTATAGCATGGCATTAACATTAGCAGCCTTCCGCGTGAAAACCCGTTATATGCCTCCATCTAGTGGGCTAATCGCGATACTGCACTCATTACTAAGGCACCGAGCGTCAATGAGACGGTCAAACATACCAATGGTATGGTTTTCTTTGAATGGGAACATGAATAGAGGTCTGATTGATGGACTTGATGACGCTTACATCTCTGCAGAAATCTCACAAGCGTTACCTTTGTACACATACCTTGTATAGCTGCAGACACACTTAATCATTTTCGGGTCATTATTGAGCAAAATGTTTCGACACATTTTCCTTTCATTCTCAGACGTGGTGAAATTCGTTTAATGCTTTTAATCTCCAGGCTCAATTGTTGTGATCGCAGCTATTGCAGAAGTGCTGCTTTTCAGGCTTTTAAAGCCCCGCGTGAGAAGTGACTCATTACCCCCCCCCCCCCCCCCCCCCCCCCATCCCCCGCTGCCCCTTCACCGGCTGCCTGTCAGCGTTTGAGATGATTTTTTTTTTTTAAAGATTTAACTGCTGGAAATATTCTTTTTGATTTAAGAATTCTAATCACGGACTTCAACCGGTGACTGTAGGAGTTCGAAATGCAATTAACAGCAAAAACTGACACAGCTCCATTCTGCGCAGTGTTGACGTTGTGGCAACCGCTCCGCTGTAATTTGGTCTTCGAGCATGAGGTGGCAGATGAGCCCCAGAATATTTCAAGCAAATATCCCCATGTGCTTATGTGACTTTGCAGTTTACGACTACAGACTGTATGCTTCCCACTTCTTGCTTCTTTTTTTTTAATTCCACTGCAGGCCACACGATCGCAGATGATGAAATTGTCTTTATTTAATGCTGTGTTTAAAACATAATCGCATGTAATTGCGGGCTGTAACTGGCCTTATCTGTAATGAGCTTCAGTAATTGGGGTGCTTTACGCACCAGGTGGAGGATCCGAAAGGGCAGGAGGAATGTCATTAAGCGTCTCCAAAAGATTCCTCTTTACACACCCAGCTTGAGGTTTTGATAAGCAAAACACTCCACGCAAGGTCGGCTGGAGTGATACCGAAAATAGAGTCGCTGAATTTTGAATTTGAAAATATTGATCTGCCGAGGTAAGTCGGCGATGCTCTCTCCTGTGCGCCCTTCCTGCAGCAAAGGACAATCAAGCTGCCTTTAGCTTAAGAAAGTCATTTAATTTCCCCACAGGCGCCTCGGCTCAGTGCTCCCTTCTTTAATGATCTCGCAGGTTCATTGTAAAAAAAAAAAGAAAAAAAAAAATGACTCATCCTTAAATACAAAAGGAAGACCATGAGCGACTTGGCGGCACAGTAGGCACAGAGTCAACCTCATTTCTCTCCGGTAATAGCTGGAACAGATTGAAGTCCACGCGCAGTTTGGCTCCAGTGCCTTTATTAGTAAAGTGCTCAGCCTAGAAGTACATTCTTATTCACTAACATGCAATACTAAAAACAACCACACGTCTGGCCTACCGATAGCACGAATGAATGGACATGGCAACAATATTATCATAGAAAAAAATTAATAATGTGACTTCAAGTATACACACAGAACTTCAAGTAATGCACACATGTTTTTTTTTTGTTTTTTTTTATAAACACAAAATACAGTTTTTTCCAGCTGCAAAACTCAGAATAAAACATAGTTGTGGCACATTCTTCGACACGATTTCAGCGTTAGCAGAAAACAGCGACTGGTGGTTTCTACCGTGGTTTGGGGCCGTTTATAGTACATTCTACAGGTTGTTGTTGTTTTTAAAATAAAAGTCATCCAACTGGAAACGTAGGTCCTTTATAGTCGTGCGCATCCACGCGATTCGTAAGTAAGGTTTAATTAAAAACTGCTAATGAGGCGTGGCGCAGCCATTATCAGAAAAGTGGCTTAATAAAACCGTGGCGATCTGAAAACAATACATAACCACAATACACTGAACTGCTTAAAATGGAATAGTTTGATATTTTGGGGGGAATGAGCTTATTTGCCCTCTACTTCGAGGTAGACGAGAAGTCTCTTGTCTGCACGGTGAATGTGAAGCTATGCGACCGAGAGGTTAGCTTAGCTTAGCTTAGCTTAGGAAACGAGCCGCGAACGTAAGCGGTGACACATCATTCACGACAGACTGGAACCAGCGGGAAGCGGCTTCGTTTGCTTAATCTTAATTTATAAACTAGACTTCCTGAATAGTCTTCATAATAACGCAACACGTCGTTGTCGTTCTGTGAGTTTTTGTACGGATTGAAGAAACGAGATATAAGATGTTATCTGGTGTGATTTGGTAGGTTCTTTTTTTAACCTTCTGTTCAGAGACAACTGCTCCCCTGTTTCCAATCTTCACGCTAAGCTCAGCTAACCCGTCTCCTAGCTCTAGCTTCGTATTCAACACAAGAGCGGCATCGAGTTTCCTCATAAAACTTTACGAGAGAGCAAAACAAGCACGTTCCACAAAATGTCTAAACTATCCCAATTCTGATCTCTAGTCGTTCCGGTGGGACGGCGACTCTAATACTCAAGCAATTGTTCAACACGATACAAAATTACTGGTAATCTCTATATGCATAGATGGCGGTTGGACAAGATAGGACTTCTGATGGGCTTTAGCTACCTACAGGAGTCGGCGGGTCCCGCTTTTCAGGACGGCAAAAACAAAACAAAAAAAAGCTCTGTCGCTCAAAAAAAAAAAACGGAGACGAGAGAATGAAGCAATTACACATATCTAAGACAAAAACTGGTCATCTGCCTCATCCCTGGACCTGACCAGCACCACATATCCCACCAGGATGACACACAACTCCCATGCCTCCCAGGTCCCATCCCAAAATCTTTTGCTTTGAAGAGAGAGCCATCCCTGTAGATTTTTTCAGGACAGTAGGCTGTGACACGGCTCTCCGCGCGGGGTCAGACGATTCTACCAGATGTATCCTCCGTCGTCTGCCTCGCCCTCCTCCTCCTCCTCCTCTTCCGCCTCCTCGCCGGTGTCCTCCGCCTCCTTCTCCTCTTCGTCCTCCCATCCCACTCCACTCCCAAAATCTCCAGAATATCCCGCTACTTCATCTGGAAAAGGATCAACACGTGGAGTTTAATTTTTTGTTTGATCTATTATCATAAATGGGATATAATAGTCATAAATCACTGGCGTGTAATCACGTGAAGCTAAGATTTTTTTTTTTCGTTAGCTGAGAATGAGCCGTACGTGACTACACAGGCAGCAGGTCGTCTTCGCGGAGTCCGCCACGTTTTTCTACAGTAGCCCAGAGTGGACAAACCAAACACTGGCTCCACTGAAGGCCACCGTAGTTCTCCGACACGCTTGTGAAACTGCGATAACGTGAGCGATAACGGTGCAAAAACCGTGGTACCGCCAGCCGCCGCCTGACTTCTGCAGCTCCTAAAGTAGTATAGTGTGATGACCCCCCCCTTACCACAGTCAGGGTTGCCGTGGATTCTGGTGCCCATCATCTCTCCTCCATGCTGGTCGACGCACCAGCACTCCCCTCGGCTCTGGTCGCACTGAACTTTCCTGTAGTAGCCGTCCTCATCGCAGCTGGGAATGTAAACCCCTGCAATGAAGAGCACACGCACACGCACACGCACACACACACACACACACACACACACACACACACACACACACACACACACACACACGCCTCGCTGTTAAATATTCATACCCTTAGCACAAATAGCTGCCTCATGCTGATGCCTGAGATGAGCGCAGCGTAATCGAGAATGCCAGCAAGACCGTCAGTCAGAATGGAGAGGCAGATTTTTGGACAGCGAAAGCCTCCCTGTTTGTTTTACACGAGCGTGCCATATGCTGGCGATTTTGATACTCGGCGTAGTGTTTTTAAAAGAGAGTAAAAATGTAGCGACAGCCTCGGTGACAGAGCTCCACGACTGTTTCAGCCTCCCTCAGGAGAATCTCGTCAATCCCAAAGAGAAGTTCCCTAACTAAGCAACGAAACCCCCAAACACAAAGCGACGACACCACAAGACAAGAGGGACTCACACTCAACTTCTCTCTGGGTTTGGAAACTGAAGAGTGAAAAGCAGAGACTGTAGCGTTCTCAGGGAGCCGAGCCAGGAGGGGGGGGGGGGTCAGCCTGGCTCTTTCCTGAAGCCATCGCTGCCCTCCAATCCCCCGCCCCGAGTCTAACGCAGCACCTGATCCCTAAATGAGCCTCCTCCAGGCCTTAATACACTAAGTGGCTACACTACATATGTGTGACTTTGAAAGGATACTGCGTCAGCGGTCATTTCCTGTCCAAAAGACGTTCCTCAAAAGTGAGTTGCCGATCAAATATATCTTGAATTTCGCAGCACTGTTACGACAAACTTACCGGGCTTCTTCTTGGTCGCCTCCTGCACTTGGATCCTCTCCAGCTCAGCGAGGCACGGCGGCTCTGTGAGAAATCAAACAAGAAAAGTGACGACGGGCGAGACGCCTAAAACCGCTATCCCCCGAAACTTTGATCTCAATCAACGCTCCTCGTAATTGCATCATTTTCTTTGCCCGTATTGATTTGTCCAAGAAGTCTTGTATTTCATTCCCTTTGAGCCCGATTGATCGTGGAGAGCTCAGGTGAGAGAACATATGGATGAGAGTGACAAGGAAACGAGCTGAAGCTCTACAATGGATAGAAATAGAAACTCTGTATTGACCCTCAAAAGGTAATAAACTTTCTCCAGTATTTTGTAGATTTTCACAGCATTGCAAGATGCATTCACAAAGCATAATCGATAATTGTTAAAACAACAGTTTGTAATCATTTCTCGATATGAAGTCTGACGTCCTGTTCCAAATCATTATCATACAACCATTATGAGCTAAATGGTTTATAAATACCACCGGCTTGTAATCACAAATTGATTAGGGAGTCGGTGTAATCTGTGGCATGCAGGTTAAATGCCTGATCAATGGAGCAATCGACACGCAAACGACGTTAGCGCCGGAAACATCCTGCGTTTGTTTAGTAAAGGTCAAATGTTGCAAAGCTGAAATAGCAGCGAGAGCGAAGGTAACGTCCATGGAGACACCTGAACTAAACATAACGTTATTACTTTCATTACTAAATGAGTATTCAAGCACACCAGTGGTTTTTAGATTAATGTTAGGATTTTGACTGACGTTTCTCCGTTGATCCGCTTTCGGCTGTTTTATTCCTCGTAAAAAGAGAATTTAAGTTCTTTGTAAGTTCTAAGTTCTTTAGAATAATAATTCTTCAATATTCATTTGAAACATGAGATGAGTGGGGATATTGTGTGACCTCGTAAAAGCTCACTACGTACTAGCATAGAGGCTATTGCACCTGGTATCACCATATACCATGAGCAGTTGTAAATTCATATGTTAAGAAAATGGTAAATTGGTAAAAAGCTGACGCTGCACAAATAGATTCAGGAAGTATTCAGACTGCTTTTGTTTCTGATATGCATTGTCAGCTCCGTTGTAAGACCTCATACAGACAGGTGTGTGTGTGTGTGTGTGTGTGTGCCTTTGATTGCAGGTGGTCTCCGATCCAGCCGTCGAAACATCTCCAAGATGTCATATTTCAGATATTTCTAAAATCCTGTTTTCAAGGCTGTGAACATGACAAAAGGTGGAGGTCTATGAATGCTCTGTAGTTGTAACTATGCGACTGCGTGTTCATAACACCCACATGATCACCGCCACAGAAGCCAGGAGGGGGTTTGATTGAAGTCTGCCTGATGTGAACATAACGATGCTTTGTTCGTCGGACTTCTGGGATAATCATCAACTCCCATCGGGGAACAGCGTGTTCCAGAAGCGGTTCGTAAATGTAGCGGAACAGCTGAGGCCAAAAGATCAACGACGGGTCCATGACCATTTGTGTCGGAACGAGAGCCGAGTTGTGACCAGGAAGTCGTCGGTGCAACGAAAGGAAACCACTAGTGAAAAAGAAGCGGAGGAGGAAGCAGTCAAGCCGACGGAGGAGTCTTTTTTTTTTAGCTCAAGGGAACCCTGAATCAGGTAAAGTTCGTCTGAAGGACTTTCTATTTGCCAGAAAGTTATTCTGGCAAACCGTCAGATGACTCAGATAAAAACAAGGTCCAGATTGTTCTCAGCAGGAGAATGAGAGGACTGCTTATCATGTCTTGGAATATTGTCAGACCTGGATGGAGGGTGGAGAATTCAAGCGTAGGTTTGTACAGACAGACGAAGGTTAAAGAGAAGAAACAAGACAAAACCAGAATGTGCTTTTGAAGATGTTGATTTTCGGCTGAAAAAAAAAATAAAATCCTGCAATCCTGAAATTAAAGCCTGTAGGCTTTCAGACTCGGTCAAAAATTGTCATTTGTTTTTTGGAAATACGCTTATTTGCTTTCTTGCGGGGAGTTTGAGCCAGCAGGCGATTAGCTTAGATTAAAAAAAAAAAGCTCTCTCCTCCAAAATATACCAGCACCTCTAAAAGTCACAAATGAACAAGATGCTTCTACTCGTTTAGGCCGCACACCATTAGACATGTAAAAATGTGTGTTTTTAATAGCAGTTAAGTGCCGAAACTATTGTTTTTGTTCCCTGAAATTTGGACAGAGCCAAGCTAGCTGTTCCCCCCTTCTTAAAGTCGTTAAGCTAAGCTAATAGCATGCTGGTTCTAGCTAGATACTTAACACATAGATATGGGAGAGGTATTGATCTTCTGATCCAACTCTCATTCTCAAAATGTCAAACGATTCCTTAGTTTGACATTTTGTCCCTCCATAGCAGGGTTGTTTTAACACTCGGAGACGCCGCTCTCTGGTCGAGATCCCCTTCACTCACTTTCTCTCCAGAAGCAGAGGCACCACTCCGCTGTGGAGACCTTCCCGTCCTTGTAGCTGTCGCAGGAGTTGAAGAAGGGCCGGATGCAGACCTCGTACTTGTCCAGGTTAATAGCAGCCAGCTCCGCCTGGTCCAGATACAGGTCACTGTTGGTGTCCAGCCTCGAGAACATCCAGCCGATGGAGTCCTTGCAGCTGGCAACGAGGCTCTTGTCCAGCACTGTCAAGCAACAACAAAAACAATTTGCTTTGCACTTTAGTTTCTTTTCTGTTTAGACTACACGTCTTTTCTGCGCAGACAATTGAGTTGTGAGTTTGAGAATAAAAGCGCTTTTGTGAGTTTCTGACCTGAAGCGGTGCCAGCTCTGAGCTTGCCAGAGTTATTCTGCTTCGCGTTTCCATGAAGGAGTTGGAACCAGTCTCTCAGGCGGTCTCCCAAGTCTGCCAGGTCCTGGCCAGTGCAGCTCTCTGAGGGAGCAACAACAACAAAAAAAATAAAAGGGAATCCCAGCATTCAAAAACCTTGGCAGACAGTTAACAGCAATCTGACTCACCTTCCCAAAAGACAGGGCCTCCTATTGCTTCTGCTCATGTACACAGTGAACAGAATCAAAAGGTTTCACTCGCGTGCAAAGCCGTCATTCACAAGTAGACGAGCCGCCACTCAATTAATCAATTAACTCTAAGGCCTGAAATTGCTATTATCCAATAGGAATCCACTTTCACTCTCAGGCTAAGCACTAGATGAAAAGCAGAAGTCACAATTCATCCTTTTGATCAATTGGCATTTTCACAAGCTTGGACAATCGATGCCGTTTGGCTCGCAATGATAGATAGTGTACACTCTAAATAATTAATCACGACAGGGCTGAAAGAGCACTTTAACCACATGGGGGGATATTTGGCTAACAGTAATCTCTGAAATTGGTGAGTATTGATCCTAAATGTGGAACACTGGGTTGATTAGTCCTCTCCCACTGACAGCATGCTGTGTAAAGGGACGACAGCCGTGCAGAAAAGGGGAAGCGTGAATCCCGAAATTAAGACGGATAAGAAGAAGGAAGAGAAAAAGGCCACTTGCCACGTTTTGCCTCAGTATTTGAGAGGGTAGCGGAGGCTGTGGCGCAGGGGCAGAAGCCAGCGCACATGACGTTCAGCTCTTTGCCGGTGAGGCAGGCCTGCTGCTCCATCTTACACTGTGAGGAGAAGGAGACAGTTAAAATATTTATGGAGGTGACCGCAGGAAAGAGCGATTGCTCATTCAGATGAGACGCTGCACTTTGGGGGGAAAAAAAAAAAAAAAAAAAAAAAAAGGCAGCAAGAATGAGCTGTCATTTTCCGAAACCCAGCCTTCTCATGACAAGGTCAAAATTAAAAACTCTACACGAATCAATAAGGAGTCCTGGCAGCGGCCGGGTGCACAAGTGATGCCGCTAAAAAAAAAAGAAGAAAAACAACAACGCCGGCAGTCATTAATCATACGGCCACGTTGAGCCGGTCGCACTTGTCCTCCCGCGAGCGGTGATGAACTGTGCCGCCCTGCTGCGTCCACGTATATGTCAGCGCAGCAGGAAACGGCTCCTGACTGGACTCCTCTCCTTATTTAAAATGATGACACGGGCGCCTTTTCAGGGCTTTTATGGTTAGAAGAATCCAGTAATAAAGCAAAAAAAAATATATATAAAAAAAAGTCCAAAGTAAGAGGTAGAGTGCTTTTAGAGCGAGATGATGCTGCTGCAGAATGAAATCTTTTACCTCAGAGGCGTAGTTGTGTCCATCAGAGCCACACACAGGTGAGGAGGCAGCAACGGGACAAGGCTTGCAGCTGTTTTCCTGAGCCTCCAGCTGCCCCGACTGTTTGACTCTGATCGTTACAGGAAAAAGGGGAAAAGGATCAAACGTCAGACCGAATTACAGAGGAAACATTCTTCTTACTTCCAGGGTTTTCAGGATATCCGTTAGCGAGATGCCATCCCTATACAACAGAGGTGAATGGGATGTTGTTTTATGTTCCCCACACAGCACTGAAGCAGTACATTTAACAAGAACAGTCTACAGACATGCTAGGAGCTCCACACAGTGTTGCTAAATGCTAAGTCCGCATGCTAACATGCTCGAACTGGCAATGCTAACACCTGCTAAAAATCAGCAGGTTATCAGGTTTTCCATGATTTTAAACCATCTTAATTTAGCGTGTCAGGATGCCAACATTTTCTAATTAGTAACACAAAGTAAAGCTCAGGCTGATGGGTGTGCGGGTATATTTGTTTATCAATCATTAAGTAAAAGTTGAACCTGATGATGGCAAAAGGAAAAGCTAGGGATCAGCTAAATGATTACAATCAATTGTGAAGGAGACGTGGATGAACTGTTGCTAGAGAAAAAAGTACGGGGATCGTGAAAGTGAATAGGATTCATCCTCTGGGGACCATAGATGTCATGGTAATCAATCCAATGGTTGTCGAGATACTAAAAGTCAACGTCGACGACATCGCCTCTCCTACATCAATGTGGCTAAAAAGCTCAAAAGTATCTCCTTCCAGAAATATTGATCCTGCTGCACACCGTCAACAGTTTTCATTGTGCCTGTTTCTTTAGTAGAGAGTATTTTCAGAGAGAACAGTTGACAGAGAGGTCTGCGGATTTTCCAGGGCATCAGATAACGTCTGTCTTCCACAGGGTTTCAAATGAAATACAGACAAGACTCTAAGACAGCTGAGTCACCGCCTAGCTAACACTTACGTCTCAACACTGTAGCACTGAAGATACTTCTAGTTGTTTGTTTGAGAGGGATGCAATTTTCCGACGACATCTTGCTCAAATTCGATTACACTTGACGAAAATAATCAGCAATATAAATTTAACGGGACACTGTTTGGGGAAGACATGTCGCTGTTGATTAAGTAAATGTTCCGTTCACTTTCACTGCGGTGGGACGGCAACAGAAACCCTAGAGACCGATATTTTTGATCTCGGGTAAATAAAAACAGAATTGTCTGCATTTGCTTGTTAATATTTGAAAGCGCTGTTTTGTAAAAAAAAAAAAAATCCCACTTCGCATCTTCTCGTCTGATTGACTTCATGTTCAGTGAGCACAGCGCTTTGCGGTGCGGCTTCTGCTACTTAATGATGCCGGGACGGTTTTGGCGCGGTTGCGCTCGTGCTTATTACCCATTATTCGACACAGTCGCTCTCATCTCTGGAGTGACTCTGTAAGTGAAGCACTTTATTGAAAAAGATAAACGCCTGTTGCAGCAGATAGACTTTCAAGGTGGTAATAATTCACTTCATTAATTCTTTTCAGACTGCAACTCTGCTCATTTGTTTTCCAGTCAAAGTGGAATAAATGGATGAAGGACTAGATAAGTGATTTTTAGTGAGCTTTACACAGAAAAACTAAAGGATCATTGTGAAGGGAGGAGCATTACATTGCATTAAATGACCACAGTGGCAAGTATTTTGTATTTACATTTTGTTTCAGGAACGGGGACCACGCCCCGGATACAGCCCATTTCCCCGGCACAAGTACTTAAGCACAACGAACCTGTTCACTTCCTCTTTGACTCAGTTTTCACATCAGCCCCCACTCTACAGTCTCCATCCCTCTGTTCCCGCCAGGCATCGGACACCAACGGTCCACTATAGCTTCCCCCAACCTTCTTTCTACGACCCTCTCTACCCTCCTCCCTTCTTCTTCATTACACCCTTTCATCCCTACATCCCCTACCCTACATCCTTTTCATCCCTCGACCCCTACCCCACATCCCTTGATCCCTCTACCTCGACCCCTTCATCCCTCTACCTTGACCCCTACCCCACATCCCTCTACCTTGACCCCTTCATCCCTCTACCTTGACCCCTACCCCACATCCCTCTACCTCGACTCCAACCCCACATCCCTTCATCCCTCTACCTCGACCCCCTTCATCCCTCTACCTCAACCCCTACCCCACATCCCTTCATCCTCTCTACCTCGACCCCTTCATCCCTCTACCTCGACCCCTACCCCACATCCCTTCATCCTCTCTACCTCGACCCTTTCATCCCTCTGCCTCGACCCCTACCCCACATCCCTTCATCCTTCTACCTCAACCCTTACCCCACACCCCTTCATCCCTCTACCTCGACCCTTTCATCCCTCTACCTCGACCCCTACCTCACATCCCTTCATCCCTCTACCCCTACCCCACATCCCTTCATCCCTCTACCTCGACCCCTTCAAACCCTCTCACAATAAACCTCTCAAAACCTATTTTTGTTGTATGGCCTGGTCCTTGTTAGTGAATTTAGCTGTCATGGTTTCAACCCAACCCACCTCCTCTAAAGCTCCCCTCTTATCAACATGGGAAGTTCAGTAAAGTATTATTTCTGGGAGTCGGGCACACTGTGTACTCCATGCTTAAGTGGTTTGAGAGGTAAGAACACTGTTGCTTAGTGACAGACAATAAGACTGACGTTACCGAATACCTTTAGTTTTCTTGTGTGTGTTCTTTGCACGTCATTGGTCACGCTATGATAGACTTGACAACAAAATAAATTATGAATGCATGAAGCGAGACCCAATGCTGAGATACATTTGGCACAAAGAAAAAAACACAATATGCTGTAGCCGATCAGCCAGTTCCATGCTGCATGTGGTGCACAAACATGAGAATCTGGTGTTGAGGATTATCACATCCATGGAGCTGAGGAGACTTTGTCCACCTTCATCCGATTTGATGACCTGTTCATTTTAGTCTTAAATAAACGTATGAATTCACAAACTGATGATCCGTGTAGCTTTAAGTAATTACACTAAGTAATAGTGGCTTGATATTAATTAAAACTGAGCCATGGGAGTTCATTATACATCATGCATTAGATTAGATCATGACGAGTCATGGACTAAGCATTAATCATTCATAAAGTATGTACCCTTGACATTAGGTGTTACCCATTAAGCTAGCATCTCTTTCCTGCGTCGCAGCACGACTTATGATTTCAAGTGTGTAGTCATGTATGAGGATAAATAATGGCCATAAAGATTTGAATCTTATAAGCAACTAAAGTTTAATCCCCGCTGAAAAATAAATTATGACATAAAACACCACTGAACGTATAGCACAGCAATATATGATTTTGAATCTATGCGATATCCCTCCCTCTGACGTTAGGACTCAACCTACCTTTGCTCCATTTTCTTGCGATTGACACACATGGCCCTCTGGTAGCCCTGAGCGACGCACACCTTATGGCGGCTGCACTTCACATTCTGGCACGGGTCCTTGGTGGTGTCCACGGCTGCGAGCGCAAAAAACAAACAACACTGCAAATCACCAGAGGTGTCAATCACAGCTGGGGTGTTTTTGCTTTAATCCTCTATTTTTGTCACCTCCTGGAGAAAAAGAAAATACAGAGCTTCCGGGTGTTGTTTCATTCGTCTTGACAAGAAGCATGTGTTCAACAGATTGGAAAGACAGACGAAAACAGCCATTTTAAGTGCTGCGTATTCAAAATCGTTATATATTTACACCTTTTAACGTGATCTTCCATCCTCTCTTTTCAACACGGGCGTATGCAGTAAAAAAAAAAAAAAAAATCACAAAAATGTGAAAAATATTCTAGCGGTGTGCACAAATGAGTCCATTGATTTTATAGTCAGCACCGCTGAAAAAACATGGACGCCTAGCTGTCATTAGCAGGGCAGCCTGTCATCAGCAGCGCTGCCTGCAGTCTCCAACGACTCCGTCTGATTGCCAGAAAGCCTGACAGCACTGATTGAGCATCTCTTTCTCTCGACTTGTCACATCTCACTTCCCCCATGTCAACTTATCACTGTCTCTCCGCATCTTGCCTCTCTCTTCTCTCTCTCTCTCTCTCTCACACACACAAACACTCCATCTTTGTCTCCAACGTTCCCTTTCTTTCCATCCTCTCCCCAGCTCTTCTCTCTCTCTCTCTCTGTCTATCTGTGGAGAGTTGAACTATCCAATGCCAACCTCTCTCCTTCACCGATCGCCTGAGACGGAAATAGCACCGCGCCCCTCCACCTCCCTCAGCCTCTGGTCAATGCCGTCCCAAACCGTATATACGTCACGCCATCACGGGCCATTTTCTGCCTTGCAGGGTGAGGCCTCGGCAAGTGAGCAGCGAGAGGCGGTCGGTGAGAGGCATTTAAGCCGCGAAATCCTGAGTCAGCTTTGAGCAGCTGCTTTGCAGTCAACACGGTCAACAGACAAGGTGGCTGCCAGCCAGATTCCTGCAAAATCCTAAGACTAGGTGGTACTTTGATGCTGCAGCAGGGAGGTACAGGGGAACAGCGGGTGACACGTCGAATCTGAGGGGGATCCAAAAATACTGGTAGGGAGCTGTGTGCCTGTGGTGTTTCTGTTCTATAAGACCAGGTATGACAGCGAGCTTGGTGACTGGAGTTCATAAAGAGCAGCACCGCTTCCGAGCTTCCGAGCTTCCGAGCTTTTGTGATCCACTGAGCCTTTGTTCCACAATGCATTTTTTATTATGGAGGTGTTGGTTCCCATTGTTTTGTTTTTTTAGGATAGCAGGATTCTAAGTTACCTAGTCCTCATTTGTGACTTCAGGCCTCAACGCAAACATTGGCAGGAAACATCAAATGATTTAATTTTTCCAAGACCTACACAAAAAAAATAAAAAAAATAATCTGAGCTCAGAAACTCCTTAACATTTCAACAGACGGATGCTGTCTGCGTAGACGTAGAAGGGCAGAGCAAGGCAACTATAGTGGTCTGTGAAAATATTGCAAACATATCTGTGAGATCGAGAAGATACATGTGAAGACACAAACCAGCAGACGACAGCTACAAAATGATAACCATAAAGTGCTGATCATTAGACTCGGTGCAGTTATTCTTAAACATTGCAAGATGTTTTAATATTTCCCCAATTTTCTGTTAACGTTCTGCGCTTAAATTAATAAGCAAATAAGAAAATTAGCATATCCATCACATGCTTATCTATCTTGAACCATATCAAAAGCAACAACTACTAAATAGTCAAATAGATGAGAGTTTAGCGTCGGTGAGATAACACTGGTTATGTTTTTTGCAGCCTGTCGAATTGAATTGCAAATCTGTTTGTATAAATTCCACTTCTCAGAAGGGAAGAACTTCCCGAGTACAAAAGACGAAGAGAAGCTTCAGAGAAGCTCAAAGACAGAATGAAAGCGAAGAGTCGCTCCACATAAAATATTTTTTCTGTCATAAAAACCTCCCAAGAATCAACCCGGACTGTCACCATACATCTCGTTTTATCTATTCCTTTAAAACCAAAGAGAGCAAAGACATTTCATATTCTCACATCACTCAGGGTTTCCTCGAGCTTTCTTCTGGCTCGTCTCACACAGACTGTCACAGTGGATTTTTGTTGGCGGCTTCTATCAGAGTACAAGGTTTAACATTCCATTTTGTTAATAACGGATTCAGTCAGGGACCATAAAGTTTTTATGGGGGGGGGGGGGGGCGGGGAACCAAACCGAGTGGTATTTTTTTTTTTTAGAGGTGTAATATACCCAACTTTAACCACTTTATTCTGTGCCATTTTACAGTGACTGTACCTGCCGACCGCTAGCACAGACACCACAGAGAGACCAGTGAGCCGTCTGAATATATGAGGACGAATAAAATAAAATAGTAGAAAAGCACTCAAGGGGGGGGGGGGGGGGGGGCACGCCGGTACAAAGTCTCTACATTCCTCTTTATGGGTTAGTTTGAGAATAGAAATCTGAATCTGGATACAATACGCTCATTCAGCGAGACAAAACATTATGCATATTATATATATATGTGTCCAGAAATACCATGGCTTGGCATGAGTATGAACATAGATTTTGGAGAATATATCCTCTGAGAACAATATCACTTCGGATGATTTTATAGCTGTTTTATAGCTGCAGCTGTACATTGAACCTGTAAAATAAAATCATCTACATTTGGTTTTCAACTGTTAGCGAAACACACCTGTCCAAAACAATAAAAGTGAGCCGCAGAGCGCAGTATAAACAAGGACTATATTTAGCGAAGAGTGGATGAAATGTATAGAAGGCGTGGAGGAAAATGCTTTTGTGGAAAACATACAATGACTGAAATTAGCTGTTATCAGCTTTTAAGTTGATACGGTGGCAAACAATAGTCATTCACAGGTCCAAGAGATCAACACAGACCAACGTTAGCATTACGTTAGCGTTACGTTAGCATTATCTAGCACCTGGTGAATACGAGACACGTTCTCCTGTTATCTGTTTTTGGTCTCCACCAACTCCTGAGGGAAACATCTGGCTCTCTAGCTGTGTTACCACGATGTTCACCAGCAAGTCCTTCACTGGAGTCACGGTGAGTTTACAGAGGGGGGGGGTGTTTAGGGCATTTTCACTGAAAACAGCTGCCTGTCGCGGCCGAAAAAACAACAACCGATTAGAGTAGTGAGAGTGAATTAAAACGGTAAAGTTAAAGCTGAAACGCTCTGTAGAGCTGTGGGGCTTTTTTTCCCCCACTACAAGTCCCCCCTTTTCACATTACATAGACAGTAATGTGAGACAAAAACAAATATGCTGATTACAGCTACTTTAAAGTAAACAAGCTTTAATAATCCAGGAATAAATAAATGTGCTTCTGCCCGTCACAACTCAGGAGTTTTTGAAATACTGAGAACTTCATAAACAGCCATGTGTTAGGGGCTTTGGTGGACGTGAATCTCCAGCCCAAATATTGACTTTAATATAAACCTTATAATGACTTTACTATATGTTCCCATGGAAACGCAGCTTGGCGTTTTCAGTATAGTTTCAGATGGATCCCAATCTTCAGTATTTCAAGACGTCAAGTCTGCCTCCAAGCAACAGCTTAAGACCTAAACACGTCCCTCACGTTCATATACAACTCCTACACGCTGAAGATGAAATCCAAGCACGAGATCAGATTTGCATTAAAGCTCAAGTGTTTTTTTTGCGCCTCGCCCACTCTGCTGGTTGTTTACATCGCGCCGCATTGACAATTCAGTGCAGGGACGCGTAAGGGCCATTAGGGGTTTTGAATCCGCCTGTAATCATGTCAACAAAAGAGATGAAACCCGCCACCAGCCCGTTTCCAATCTCTCGGAGATTATTATTGTTATTACGCCGCCATCAAAAAAACATAATATAACACGATGGCTTTCTCGTCCGTGATCAGCTTCCTCCCCCTTTTGTCTGTGCGAGTTCTCTGCTGAACGGTCGCAGTTGGACAGGATCCTCCATCAACGGCCTTCATCAATTTTAGTTTTACGTTCACATTGTCAGCGCGTGCGTTTAATAAAGTACTTTAAAAGAACAAGAAGATCCGCAAAAGACCTGCCAAGAAAATAGTAGCGGCCGTCTGAAACCGAAAAGATTAAGTGCTGATGAATATTAAAAGCACGAGAAGACGGGGCTTTAAGAAAATTAGTTTCGACTGGATTTTGCAATTACTGTCATCGCAGAAGACGCTTTTTTTTTTTTTTTTTAACCCTTCGGTTTAATTGGTGGTCGCCGCGTTAAAACAACCTGCAGCTTTTATTCAACTCCAACGGAGCTACGAAATGATTTACTCGTAATTAAAAAAAAAAGGATGCAACACCTCTTAATTACACATTATGTCTGAATAATTTCACAAAGTTTGTACAAATGGAAGCATAATCAGAGTCATTTTTTTCTTTCCGTCTCTGGCATTAGAGAAGTTTGATTTATCGGCTAAAATAAACAACGTCACGGTCAAATAGTAGGTTCCTTATTGCTGACGTCTCAATCGGCTCGCATTACAAAAAGAACCAGAAGAGTCTGAAGTCTCCCATTTAGGTCTTTTTGTTCCAGCAGGTACACCTTTTCTGCCGTCCTTTTAAATTAGCAATAAAGAGGACCCTGATCAATTAACTGTGCAGAATGAGCTCCAGTGGGAGTTGGGACGAGGATGAAATCAATGGTATTCAAATGAACGCCTCCCACGCCGCAGCGAGCGAGGCGTTTTCTTGAGGCTACATTAGCTATTCTCCCTGTTGTAAGAACAGATGCTGGGATAACGTCTGGAGCTGCCGCTTCTCACATCTTTCACCCTTTGAGGTGAAATCTTCAAGACCATTCCACGTCTTTTATTAAGCGAGGCGGCGTGGGTGTGGCGCTACGGCCGACCGCCCGCACTCCTCTCACCTCAGCGGTGAAGGAACGCACTGCCAGCTAACCCCAAAGGGCCGCCTCGATTGGCTGAAACACGTACGGACGGCATCGTTATAATCTGAGCTGTGCAATGATTCACGCTACATTACCTCCACCGCAAGAAGAGCTAGCGTTCGACGAGCTTAAGCCGCCGTTAAGTTGCACAGCTGCATGTTCTGAAGCTCAGGTTCAGTCCAAAACGTATTTGTTTTTATATATTATGATAATGTTAATGTAAAACTATTGATCTTCTCGAGACCTCAGCTAAACCACCTTATTTACAATGTCCTCTAGTGGAAGCTAGATGATCTCGACGAGTTTTCTACAGCGACTGTTTAAACCACAGCTGGGCTTTCGTCAAATCGAGTTTCACACTGTCAGCGGTTTTTCGGGGGAATTATACACTTTTTTTGTATACAACCAGCTGTCTTCTTGAAAGACACACTGCAGAATGTTTCAAACGGTAAGCTCAATACTAGGATTTATTTTCCCCAAATTTGGAAGATTTGCAGTCTCTTTCATTTTAGTTGAATACAGAAAATAGGCATTTCACAGAAATCACCATTTTCACATAAAGTCTCCTTCCTCCTCCACAGTTAGACTCTTTTTTTTTTTTTTCCCTGACTACCCCATGGAGGTAAATGGAACCTGGTGGGAGTTTGGAGTTGAGCCCTCAGCAACAAAGGCAATTACAGCAGGCTTTTCAAACTAATGGATCCGACTGAAGGCTCAGACTCTCCTTTCCTGAATCACAACTGCGTTCTCATCGTCCACGAGCTCCGACACTCTTGACCAGCGCTCCCCACGCGCCGGTCGACCTCACACAACCGCTGCAATTAAGAAATGCCATCACTTCTGTGTTGTGCACTGCACTATTTCATTGTCTATAGCAAATGCGCAAAGGTAGACGAGCACTTAGCGTTGATTACAGTACGCTGGTAGAATCTGAAATACAGCAGGGGGGTTTTTTTTCTTTGCGGTAGAACTGGCCGTTTAAGTGAAGCCTTTTAAATATTAAAAGTCTTTGCAATCCGTCTCTGCATGTAGTCCAGCATACACTCAGGCTCTCAGAAGAAAAGCCATTAAACCGCACAGCCGTCCTCAGAAATCGTCTCTAATCAGAGAACATCAGACTTACTTTCGTCGGAGCCCGTGTTCTCCTCCATGTTTTTGATGTAGTCATCCTGGAAAGAAAATGTATTTGCATTAATGGATTTAATATTTGATTTTAGTGAAACACACTGGAGGAAATATGCTTTCGCACTCATTCATAATGAGAATTCAGAAAACTTAAATAATGAAGAGAGAAACTTTGCTTTTTTCATAACACACAAAAACCTCAAGGAGTTATTTTTCAATCCAAGGTTAAATTAAAGTAATTTCTGTGAACATTTTTAGTCACCACATATTCTGTTATCTGTATTTCCATCTTTGAGTTAAAGTAACAGAAGTGTAACCCAGGGCTTACAACCCCAAGAAATAACGACTCAATGTCAATAAGAGATTAAATTTCCCTCTAACGGCATGTTATTCATCGCCATCGCTGTCAAGGTTTTGCACTTTTGCTGATGACATTCAACTCTTCTTTCCAACATATATTAAATTACTTTAAATGGTGAATGGATACAAGTTTGCCAGAAATAATAGCATACATAACTACATACTTTTAGTTATTTCTATCTGTTTTTTTGATTTATGTCGAAGTTCTACCATTTCCTTTAACGCTGCCGTGTCCTTTCTGTCTTTTATCTGCTCTGGTTTTTCTGCTGTTTTACAGTCATATACTGTCACCGTGAAATGTTTTACATAAACTCAAGAAGGTAATAGTTTGATCTTTTGGAAAATTTTGCTTAGTCACTATCTTGTCGAGAGTTAGATGAGAACATTGATACCACTCTCATGTCTGTATGCTAAATGTGTAGCTGGAACCAGTGGGCGATTAGCTTAGCTTAGCACAAAGACTGGAAACAGGTGGAAACAGCTAGCCTGGCTCCGTCCAAACATCCTTTTTACACTTTGGTTATGGAACCAATTTAGATGTGCAGATATGGATTTTGTTATGTTTGTACAGAGCCAGGCTAGCTGTTTCCAGTTGTTATGCTAAGCTAAGTTAAGCTAAGAGGCTTCCTAGTTAGCATAGAAGCATGAGTGGTATTGATCTTCTCGTCTAATCCTCAGCAAGAAAACGAGTACGCATATTTCCCAAAATGGCAGGCGGTTTCTTCAAGTGTTGTATTAGAGTTATTGCGGTTGTTGTTGTTGTAAATCTCTAACATTAAGTAAACTGCAAAAAGCATCTTATGAAAAGACCTGGAATATCTTAGCTCCTGCACTGTTGCAGAGGGAATATTTGAAAACTAACTCTGGTTTTTAGATTGCGTCCCTGGCGAGGTTGCGCTGGAACGATGATCAAAATTCAGTGTCCCCCCCCGCCGCCCATTTTGCTCTGCGTGTCAGGACAGAGAGGATCAACTGTAAAGCGGTTACTACACGAGGCCCAGAGAGGACTCTGAGGATCGGGTCTGTTCAGTTTAGCTCAGTCTTATTCTGCTCAGGGGACACAGAGACCGAACTCTCAAGTCATGCTGAACAAGTATAGCCGACGGCATTTTAAACACTGTGCACAGGGTGAGTAGTTAAAGGGATAGTTGTGTGTTTTAACTGAAGTGAATTGAGCTCTTTTATTAAAAGGCAGGTGACACGTACAGCCAAAAAGAGAGTCGTCAAAACAGACAATGTCACTGTACAAATGAACAAAAGAGACACTAACCTCGACTTCCTGTGGCAATGACAAGCAGCAGCGGGGGAGAAAGAAAGACAGAGCCATTGTTAGCGGAAAGAAAAACACACTTAAAAAGTTCTCATTTTGCTTCCATTCAGCATGCAAACAGTGGGGTTGGTTTATTACAGCTATGGCAGCAGTTCAAACTGTCAGCCCTTAATGCACGCCGATTGCAAATACATGCCTTAGTCTCGCTCCGTCTCGGGGGGACAACATAAGACATTCACAGAGGATTACGAGGGACTATTAAGCGAGGATGATCCGACTGCCACTTCTGTGAAGCTGGCAGGGGTCCCTCCCGGTCGCTGGAAGCGCTCGTTCTGCGGCCCGTTGTTGACGAGCCGCTGCCGGAAAAAACCCCCCCCCCCGCCGAAAACAGGCTAATTGTTGGGAATCTTCAAAAGTAAACAGGAAGATGTGATTTAGACGTTTTTCTTTTTTACGGCCGCAGCAGACACATAAAGCGCATTTACTAAGCGTACCGTCGACAACGCGGACAGATATAGCTCCTGTAAAGTATAACCTTGAGTTAACGGGGGACTGACTGCTTTCCTTTCATTCCATTTCGCCGTCTTGGCTTCGGTCCAAGGGCATTACACATCAATACCCACCGCAGCCTCAGCCTGTGTGTTTCATCATTCAATGCTCCGGTGTGTTTTGAGAGAAATATAGCACTGCATGGTTTATTTCAGCAACTCAACACAGTAAATAAACCGAATTCTTCCACACACACACACACACACACACACACACACACACACACACACACACACACACACACACACAGCCATACCTGTCTACTTAATATATCACTATGAAGAATTTACAGGCGGCACAAGGACGAGCCAAAAAGCCAGCGGAAGGCTTTAAAAGGCTAAAGTAGGAATTCATCACCGAGCTGCAGCAGGACTCTAGATTTCACCTCAGAGACAGTTTCTTGGAGGTAAGTATTTTTTCTCCGTTGCGGCGAAAAGGTCCAGGCGCAACAAAAACGAGAGGCGGCGTCACTGTTTCATCTTGAAACGCTGCTGGATTTCACTGAACGCTGAACTTTCAGGGGAACAAAGCAACATAGAGAATCAGAATCAGGTTCATTGCCAAGTTTTGCTTTTGTGTGTATTTGTGCACAACAAAGAATATAAGAGAACATTTAATTAAAAGTAAAGCAAGTATTTCAAAAACCCTGGAAACAAATGTTCACAATGTATCTGAATTAAATTGAAATAGCTGTGCAGCTTTGTGCAAAAACAAAAGAGAGACAATATAATTGCTAAGTCCTTAAAATCAGCCACAGAATCGACTTCTGCAAATACTGGGGGAGGGGGGGGAATGTAGAGTATAGAATCCCACAAAACGACCGCCCTCATCGTCAAAGATACGACTGTAGCATGCCGTGCGTCGGATGTAACGATTGCTTGATTAATTATTCGCACTGCCTCTGCAATTACCCAGCTCATGGTGCTCACAGGGGCCGGCGGGAGTCCTACAGCGCGTCCTAAAGGCTTGAGTGCTTATCTTCTCCCAGCAGCAGCAGCAGCAGCAGTGTGACGGCAAGGACACCGTGGCTGAGGCTGCATTTAGTCCTTCACCAAGGTTGAGAGCTAATGCTGTCCCACTGAATCCCAGCCAGGCTGCTGAAGTTCACCGCAAGCCCAGACAAGAGGGGAGGGAGGGAGGGAAGGATCAGGGAGTAAAGGGGGGGGGGGGGGGGGGGGTATGATATTCATGGTAGAGGTCCCCTGAGTTATGTGAATCATATCACACACGCCACCTCTTCTGCCATTTGTCAACCAGGCTGCGTCGCAGCCCGGTGTAAAACAGAACCGAGAGGCTAATGGAGCTTGACTATCCAGATGCTGCGACTGCTCCTCCCGGACGGCGCGCCGGTATTAGGCTGACAGCGCTTTGGCTGCAAGCCTGACCGCGCTCCTCCCGAGTTAACATCTATCTCGCCTCGACCGAGCACCGAGCCCCGTCCCCCCCGCCCCGTCCCCCCCTCGGTTTGCTTGGTGACATAAATACCACGGGTGACCCTGAACCAGCCAACCCCAACGTCACCCACCTGCAAAATACCCGCCCGTCCCGAGCACCGACGTTCTCTCACACACACTCACACACACACACACACACACACATCGCAGCTCTGCATGACTGCATGTCTGTGTCGTGTTGTGCAAGGAAATCGCTCCGCTGTTGAGAGTGTGTGAACTTTTGGAGTGATGTTCCAATTCTATACTCAGTATTGGTCTGAAAACAGCAGAAACACTGGACCGGATACAAAAAAAAAAAAAGCATATAAATAAAACGTTATGGATGCCAAGGTGAGAAAGTCCAGAAGACAATTCTGCGAAATCCTGGATTACACTCAAAGACACCAAAAAAAAAATTGGAAACAAATTGGACCTTTCTACACTATCTGGCTACGGTTCGGGATAGATTGTGGTTATGGCACAACCGTGGTTACGGTATGGTCAGGATTAACTAAACCACTTGGTTAAGGTTAGAGAAATATTGTTGATGAGGGTTAATACAAATACAAGGTCTGCGGTTCTTTGGTCTCTGGTTTCCGGCACGAACGTCAGTCGTGTTACAACGTTCATCCGCCGCTCCGACTTCCGCCACGTCACCGTCTGAAAAGTTTGGAATCACGTAACACACACACAATTCCAATTGTTCCAAGCAAGTTTTGCCGGGACAGAGATTGTTGAAAGGTGCCGCGGTGTGTGAGAAACTCCCAAAGCAAATATGTTTATGGATGACCAATCAATTCTCTGCATTTTGAACAGAGCCGTTAGAAATCCAAGTCTTTCAACGCCAAGATAATTCACCATTAACTGGTCGGAGCGTTACACTGAAACGTTTTTTTTTGCTCGATAGCCTTTTGTTTTCACGGGTTCATCACATACACACACACACACACACACACACACACCTCTCTGACGTCTAGTTTAACAGGGCAGACAAATGAAAACATGTTGGAGTTACTGTAGGGAAGTGTTTAACTGGTTTTGAAATAGTCTCAGGTTGGTACTTGACGCCTCATATGACCCACATAAGTCAACGAGACGATCGGTGAGAAGATAGAGCCCCGATGTACTCCGCCTGTGTGTGTGTGTGTGTGTGTGTGTGTGTGTGTGTCCCACTTCTAGCCCAAAATGGTTTTGAAATTCGTTAAATTTAGTTTTTGCCCACGCAGCTTGCGAGATGTGTGATGTTCCTTCATGTAAGCAAAGTCAATGTGATTTCAAGGCTGATAAATATCACAGACGACGCCCTGCATGCTTGACATGTCTTAAACGTGGACTACAAAATAAGTAGTCATTTAAAAAAAGACACGACGCAAAAAAAACAAGCATAAAAGTCGAAAAAAGAGACGCTTGGTGGGCTCCGAGTGTTGGAGCTGAGAGACCTCACTTCCCTCACCGAGGGACGGAAACGTCACGGTGAGAATCTGCATCTCCTCGCCCCCCCCTGCTGCAACGATCCATCACATGCATGCACACACCGCTCGCTCCGTCACTGCAGCTCATCCGTCCCTGCAGTGAGACAGGGATCCGTTCGCTCCGGGTTTCTGGAGCCAGGCGCCGGCGCAACGCGAACCTCATTCTAACCTCGCACGCCTCTTGCTGCTTCAGAGAAAGGGCTGGAAAATGGAGGAAACATTTGAAATATCAAAACCAAGGTGGACGTCAAAGAACTCTTGAAACGACAGGATATTTCATACTCCACACACACACACACACACACACACACACACACACACACACACACACACACACACACACACACACACACACACACACACACACACACACGCGTATATTATATGTCAGATAACGATCAGAGTAATCTCCTCTACAGCCGACGTGACGATAAGCTCTTCTCTGATCACAGAGCAGATCATATTTTCCTCTTCTAATGTCGAGTGATTATATATTGTGTATTGATTCTTATCTATGACTCTGTTATCCAAACAGCCTCTTCCAAAAAAATTAAAAATAGGTTGTCCTGCCTTATAGGATTTCTGGGTTAGACGAGAAGATCAATACCACTTTCAGGTCTGCACAATACATATGAAGCCCAGGTTAGCTTAGCTTAGCTTAGCACAAAAACAGGAATCGGGGGGAGATAGCTAGCCTGGCTCTATTCAAAAAGCAACGGTTTTATACTTAGTTTAGTTAGTTTAAAACAAACATAACAAGCAATTTCCAAAAATATCGGCTTCCATACTTTTTGTCCTATTTGAAATAAACTATATTGAACCGATACAAACACGTTTACATGACATACCAACTTCAAGTGATCTAAAACTCACGACAGCAAACAGAGTGTCGCCTCTTTAAAACCCCAGAATGCTTTTAGTTCAGCAGCTCTGCTTAACAGATGAAGCCCCCCCCCCCTTCTCCCTCAGGGCAATAACCGCACGCTTCATCCTTCACAATACCCCATATTGATATTCTAAGGACAATATTTGCAGTGAAGACATCACTTTAAGCAGCAGGATATGAGTTAGAGATTAAATGATGATCTGGACATTTAGCTGTGTTCCACCAGTTGTCATTTATCTGGCTTTCGTGGAGTCATTTGCCTCCGGCAGCGGCTGGATGAAATGGGGGGGGGGGGGGGGGCCTGATGGATGGACTGGTGATCCGGGTCGTGTCAGTAATGAACGGGGGAGAACCTGCGACGAGAGGCTCGGCTGATTGCTCCGCTCTGGTCCCGGGGCCCGTGTCATCCTATCACATCACTGAGGGGTGTCTGCCTCTCTGAGTGGCAGGACATTGTCAGCCCATCGTCCCCCCCGTCCCCCGTCCCCCTGTCTCAGCCATTTGCCCAGTGATGTGCTTTGCCTGATTGATGTAGCCGAATTAGCTACGTCTCCCTGCCTACCATAAATCGCCGCTAAAGGGCACACAGGCGGAGGCTTGTCGTGAAATCCACATTCCGCCCTCTGTGTGTCTCTGTAGTTACCGGGGAGCAGCAGGAGTGCCCCCCCCCCCCCCCCCCCCCCCGATTCAGCTTGCCGGGGCATTGAGACGCGGTGGAGGTAATGTCTCGCTCTGTTTGTACCCCGTCGTCTTTTTAAAACGGCGGAGAAAATGGGAGAGACACTAATGGCGCAGGACCCACCGCAGATTGAACCACTTAGAAATGCATTAGAGTGTTTTCCAAAACGATGCTGCGTCTTTACGGGCTGAACCTCACTGGCTCCGGAGTGGCAAAACAGTTTCACTTGAGCGTGAGGCCAAAAAAACAGCTGGTGGAACATATTTTCCGCATCTCCCTTTGATTCCACAAACCGACTCGAGCTTCCTACATCTGCAGCTCCTCGGTTTACTCTCATTGAACCGTGACAGGTTGACTCTGACAGACACCGACATGATCAAATGATCGTATTACGGACCGTTCAAGGTGATTACATGCTGCGTATGTGACAAAATAAGAAACCCACGCGCTTTTACCGAAACACCAAAATAAGAAACCCACAGAGAAAAGTGGGGGGAAAGGGAGGGAAGGGGGGGTGTCTTGATTGCAACAAAACACTGGAGCATTATGGGATTAAGTCGCAGCCCAGCAACACAAGAGCTGGATCAAAATTGATCATCTGAGCGGGGAGTGCTCTGGGGGCCTTGCAGGCAAAAGGACACATGTTGTTTCACAAGGTAAAGACGCCTGCAATGCAGTACAGTATACGGAAGGAGCACACTCTGCAGCCGTCTCCTCCGCACACTGAAGGGCACGTCGCTCTCTCTCTGCCGCCCCCCCCCCCCCGAGCCACGAAGTAGCCAAACTGTCAAGCGTGCATCCATCTGAAACATTTGCACTGCGCTGGAAACGCGGAAATAAATCAGGCTGACTGGGGGAGTTTGGCTCTCGCCCTAAGAACGCAGATGATCTAAATAACTGGCAATGACATAACATAAGAGTCTCTTCGCAAAACATGAAGACAAGAGTCTGAAAACATAAAAGAAGGCTTTTTTTTTTCTTCCCGAGCTCGCCGCCTTCGGCTAAATAAGACCACATTTCAGGAAGTTGCATCACAGAAATGAACCCTTTTTTTTTTTTTTCCAATTCTCCGGGAGCCCGTTTCCAAAAACCGCTGATAAAGTGACACATCAAAACAGCGGCCGGGGCTCGGCCTCCGTAGTTGAATGGAGGCACCGCATGCTCCGAGAGATGCAAGTAATTGGAGAGGAGGAGGACGGCGCGGATGCAGAAAAAAAAAGAAGAAGAAGAGAAAAAAAAATGGATTCTGTTGAACCCCACTGCTGAGCCAAGCAGAACCCTGGAACGGCTGAGTCTCTGCAGCATCTTATCCCCCCCACCCCCCACCCCCTACCATTTGCAAAAACAAAGAAGCAGAAAGAGAGGAGGCAAGCCTTCAGGTTCAGCTCCACAGAGATGCCCCCCCCCCGGGAGCTCTCTAGCTCACTGTGCTGAGCCATGCTGTTTCTGCATACAATATTAGCAGGAAAAAAAAAAGCCATAATAAGACAAATTGAAGCATGTGGAAAACAAAAACACTTAATTCCAGTGTGGGTTTTTTTTTTTTTTCCACTTTGTAGTAGCTAGACTCATCAGTATTGATCTGCAAACACAAAAAAAAAAAAGTTATCAGCATACATAAATAAATGAATGACCTAAATCAATATTGAATGTAGTGGAGGCTAAGAAAAGTAAATTCCACAGCAATAGACTCTTAACAAACTGACTTTGTTTCCCTGGAGAGAAAAACAAGCCGTGCAGGTTTTACTACTTAAAACACAAGCTAGCTTCATGGACTGGTTATTACAGGAGTTGTATTTGATTTGGAATACGTCAGGTGTATTAAACAGACATTTTGAGAGCAGAGTCAAGTCAAAATCTTTTTTATGAATCTTAATTTAATCTGCGGTAAACTGTAAAAAAACCAACAAAAAAACCCCATCTAAAATTACAGTGATTTCACACTTTGTTTTACTAGTTTTACAGTCATTGTATATGCTTGTTTTATGTATGTTATGTTATGGCTATAGTAAGACATTTTTTTTTTTTTTAATCTAAATTTTGTATCTTCAACAAACTTTTGCCCAAATGGCACAAATTGTACCCAAATGGCAAAATTTGAAGATTCCTACCTACCCGTCTCTAAAAACCTCACCTGTGCTTCATTTTTCATTAGCGTCGGTCTTTGCACAGGTAACGTTCAGATGTTGCGATATGGTTTGCAATAGGTGCATCATTCTGAAGAGATATTCACTCTAAAAAGTGTGAAAAATTTTTTTTATCTTTTATGCTGTGTTCCATCTTCATTTACTCCGATCCAGCAACATAAATAAATAAATAAATAAAAAAAAAAAAAAAATATATATGCTGATGCATACGCCTCTGCAGAAATCAGTAAATAAGTGTTGCCTTCATAATGAAACCAAGATTATTATTCAAATAGGTAGACCTTGTAGCTGCTCTCTATCATTTGGAGTTTGGTGGCGCAGAAAGTAAATGAGTCTGTAAATATTAAAAGCAAACTAACGCGTCGCTGGTTTTGGTCTTTTCTTTTGGTTTTTGTTGACATGGAGGAAAAAATACACAATCACACCTGTCTTTTCCAACTGAACTTTAACAGCCAAAAAGCCTGTGTAAAGATCTCTTTTTGTACCGAGCAGCTGCGTAATCATGCAAGCGTGCCGTAGTGCACCGTCAGCACGCGTGTTCGGCAAATCTCCAAAAATGATGATTACAATATCATCTATCTGCGCCTGCAATCATTACTGTATTTGCTGTTTCCAAAGTTTCCTACAGCCACGCCTGCTGTTTAAATGAATTAGACTCCAATAAGAAGTCCATTCACGCTTTTTTTTTTTTTTTACCAACTGTCAGACATGCGAGTTTAGAGACCAGCAGCACGGTTAAGAAAAGATAATGATGATAACCGTCCCAGTTAAAATACCGCAGGGATCCGCATGAGACAGCTCACAGGGGGTAGCTAAGTTAAATATATGCTAGCTGGCTGATTACATTTAATTCCCCCCGTCTGCCACGGCAATGAGAACAAATTGGGTTGTTGTGGCTGCTGATAATACTAATCTCTCGCTGTGGCAGCGGGATATTACAGTCAAACGGGGAGCCACATTGAGATGGCACGTTATTGCTTTAGGAAGGACTACATCACACGTAAATGAGATTCTGTCGGGTTCTTTCAACTGAGAGAGAGAGAGAGAGAGAAAAAAAGAAAAGAAAAGAGATAATAGCGCTTTAGCTCTGCGCCCTATCCCAGTATATACGATTAGCTTGATTAAGGTCATTTCAATATGACTTTGTAGTGCGTATCCGTTACTCTGCCAACTCGACAAATTAACAGTCTGCGTCTCTCTCTCTCTCACACACACACACACACACAACAAAATGTATCCCCAACGCATGCCACACATACTAAATGCGGCTTGAACGCAGACAGGATCGCAGTGTCTTCCAAGCATGTCCTTGACACCTCCCTCTCGGTCTGTCGGTTAGCGACGCGAGGACGCTCAGCTCTCCCTGCTCCTTCCACACGCAGCTCTGGGACAGTCGAGCGTACGTCTCGTCCAGACGTCGACGTCGAGCGTAACGGAAGACGGTAGAAGGGGCCGAGATTCTCCCCCAGGCAAGAGCGTGTCCTCGAAGTTTTCAGTCGCCGCCTGGCCTAATTTGTACAGTCCTTGCGCTGCTCTTTTAACAGTGAGCGATTCGTGGCCTACAGCAAAGAATCTATCAATGCCAGGTTGAACCCGAGCACCTCGTTTTATTACACCTATTGTTACGCCGGGCGTTTGCTCAGGCCGTGTGTCTTTAGTGCGGCTCGGCTGCCGTAATGGTGCCCCCCCCCCCAAAAAACACACA
This sequence comes from Cebidichthys violaceus, assembly GCF_023349555.1. NCBI lineage: Eukaryota > Metazoa > Chordata > Actinopteri > Perciformes > Stichaeidae > Cebidichthys > Cebidichthys violaceus. The sequence goes on along the minus strand of NW_027176958.1, from coordinate 870,307 downwards.
TCTATCAAAAACATAAAAACACCGAGGCAGATCTGAATTTATATTGAAGAGGGCACTTATCCGCAGTCTAATATTTCCACCTGGTTAGTAAGTGCACAGCTATGTTTGCAGGGCTTTTTTTTTTTATTCTTCAGGTTTAATCATTTGCACTGAAATAAGATGGTGATGTGAGCTGGTGAAGCCTGTTTACTCAGAGAAGGGCGAACTGAGGCGTCGGCCTTGTGCCGGTGAGCGATAACAATGAAAGGTCACTGCTGGTGAACAGATAGGGGCGTCACTGTCAACGGTGCTGGTGAATTTCCAGGTGACGGTAAAATACAGGTGGGTTTCTTTATCACGATCAATCAGTCGTCAATCTATCAAGATCCTTAAGTCTGTTACAATGTGAGATGTTTTATTCAGAAAACCTGTATTTTAAGTCTACAGCATCTTACAAATGTAGAAAATAATGTGTTTTATTAATATGAACATTCAATTTTGCAATCGTCTTTTTGGGCCAGACGTTTTATTTGATTCTGATTTTCCCTTTCGTCCTTTTCCACAATTTATTTCACTCTATTTTCAGCGTTGAATCCAGGGATGGAAATGTCGGTCCTCACTGAAATATCCAAACTTTTTGATGGATTGACATCCAATTTGGTACCGTTTGCAATCCTGCAAACCTTGACTTTTCTTTTCGCGCCACTATGAGGTTGAAATCTTTATTTTTGTGTCACGCGTTTCACATTCATGTCCTCCTTAAATTGTAATAATGTTGGTCATCCCTAAGCTGCACTTTGTGTTTAGTGCTAACATGCTAAAACTAAGATGGTGAATATGGTAAACATGCTAACCATCGGCACGCTAACATTGTCATTGTAAGCATGTTAGCACGCTTTTAGCATTTAGCTTAAAGCGCCGTTTATGTACCCTATAGAGCAAGCATGGCTGTAGTCTCTTGGTCTCGTTTTGTACTTCTTTCACTTTTATGCACTTTTAACTGTGTTATTGTCTAGATTTTTTTACTTCTTGTGTGACATTTGTGCATCGATGGACCCCAGGAAGCCTAGAACCACACTGACGGAAGCACAAGGCGACGCAGTAAACAATAAAAACCTGACGCTCTTATCAGTTTCCATTATCGACTCATCGTAAGCGATGATATAACTTCTGTTTGCTTCGCTAAAAAGCCGGATCGTTGATTGATTATTGGACGTGCCGTCATTACGGCCGTGAATGAAGACAAGACGCGGCAGCAGAGCGGCGGCGTTTATTATCGCTCTTGCCTTGCAGCGAGGCAATAGAGGAGCTTCACCAGCGCAGACACGACTCTCAAGGCAGATGCCGCCATAAATAATGCATGAACAATAGAGCCAGAAGAGGAACCTTCGAACAGCTAATTATTCAGCCCGACATTTCAGCAACTCGCAGAGAAGTAAACGGCTAAATATGATGGGAAATCGGGCCGCCGTTGCTGCTGGAGTGCTTAGGTGCAGCCGGGCGCCCCTATTAAAACGCATTCATCTACATGCAACTGTGCCATCACGACAAGTTGACTCATCGTGCTCGGCCACAGAACAAACTAAAAAGGGATTTCGTTGTACCTGGACAAGCTGTGGAACATGCTTACGAAAACGCGCTTCGTGCTGAGCTTCTCTCAGTGTTTCTTTAGTCGAGCTTTTCCCACAGGAACAACAACAACAACAACAACGCACAAAACAGCCTTCTCCACTCAACCAGGAAGCCACGCAGGATCTATCCTTTCTTCTTCTCCGTTTCCCACGGCGCGGTAACGACGAGGGGACAGGAAATCGTCTCTCTCCGCCACTTCTGCCATTTTGATCTCATTAGTGTGCAACGAGCAGATCTCCACAGATAGTTGACTCGATAGGGTGATCTTCAGAGGAAATACAGATCACTATTAGCTCATTTCAACTGTTGATGGTTTCTTCATTTTCAACCCACACAATGCCATTCAATTTTAATTGGAAAGAGGCCTCATTATGATATTTTTTACAATTACATACCGTCTTCTTGCTCTATTTTTTTTTTCCCCTCATTTTTAATATGCTTAATTACGCTGGCTGTTCGTGCTGAAGCAATAAATCCGGTGGGAGGCTAATAAATGGCTGAGGTTGATGACAGGAGCGCAAAAAAAACCAAAACCCAACCCACACAGCCGGTAGCGCGTCTTTGAGCGCGAGGAGAGGAGCTCAGCGTCACCGAGGATACGACAGAACAACGGAGTGAACCCTGCTCTTTCACGTTTTCTAAGAGCTCTCACAGAGGAGCTGTGTCGATGTAGGACCTGTGACCGGGGCCTCCGCCATCATCTCCGCCACAGCAGGGATAAGTAATGACTCCGCTCCACAGCTCGGATGAAGCATCGGGTTACATATCAGAGCTCAATTTGCTCTTTTTAACCTGCTTGCTGTCCTTTATGTGTTGCCGTATAGATAAAGTGCTCGTGTTGTAGGCCACCGTGACTCAGGTGTGCTGAAGTGATTACTCAATAAACGGAGAATAGAGTTAAGAATTCCAATAGTTACATCACTGTAAATTTGTAACTTGCAACCTTAAGGCATCGTCTTCATTTTTTAAGAAACTTTCGATCACTATTATTGCTAACGTCAGCATGCTAACGTCAGCACGCTAACGCGCTCGCAGATATTTTGCCAAACTATTCGATGCATTGCCGTGACACTTAAAGGTAAAGACATTTTGTGTCCCGCAAGAATTGTAATAACTTCTTCTAGCGCCATCATCAGTTGAAAAAAAAAAAAATTAACTGAATACCCATCAGCCTCGGCTGTACTCGGTTATAGTGAACGTTAGCATGCTAAGACGCTAAACTAAGATGGAGAACATGGTTTAAAAATCATAATTTTGCTCAACATCGGCATTGTCCTCGTGAGCATTCTGACGTTAGCATGCTAGCATGGCTGTCGACTTTTTTTTTTTTTTTTTTTTTTTTACATTTTATAATAATCAAATGATTTATCGCTGTTGAAAACAGTCATCTGTTGCAGCCCACGTGCTTATTACACATGCACAGTGAATCAAATGCTTTCCCTTTATTCGTGTGTTCCTTCATGCATATTGATGATGCAGACTGTACGAACACGCAGCGGCTTACGGTAAGAATTTAAGGGAACCACTCGCTGTAATCTAATTGCATTTCTCAAATTAAATGGCGAGTAGCAGCAATAAGGCCAATGACGATGCTCTCCGTGCTGATCTTAACAACCAGAGGAGCCGAAGGAGCCGTATACCTGAGAAAGAAGTAGCAAATCCCCCCCCCCCCCTTCATTAAAACTGAAGCGGGCAGTAGAGCAGGTGCAAACCTTAACCGGTCCTCTGCGGACGGCTTTTTTAAAGTCTGCACGGCTCCTTAATGAGTTTCCTCTTTGCGTCGCACGGAGAGAGATGGGTGAAGTTGGCCGTGAATGAACAGCACAGTATTGTTCACACGAGTCCCCCCCCCCCCCCCCCCCCCCCGCTGTGCAGATGCACCCGAACGCACCGGAATGCAAAGTGGAACTCGTGTTGAGACAAAAAAAAATAAAATAAAAAAAACACATCAAGCAGTCAAAGAAGCGTTTTTTTTTTTTTTAACTGATAAGACGACGCAATCAGCTAATTACAGCCGAGCTTAATTTGTGGACATTTGTAACTTGTTGGCCTGCTTTTGAGAAGGTGGAGGGGGGGGGGGGGGCTACACCGGGAAATCTGATGCGTTGACATTTGCAGTGAGCCATGATTACAGCTTCAACATTGACGCCTGTCATAATGGAGCGTGTATAACAGCCTGTAACCTGCTGCGGATCACGCCGACACCTCCTGCCTCTGCAGCTGTTTGTTTTATTTTCCTTCCTCATTATGCCTCCCCTAGATAATCACACATGTACACCGGTCCAATTAAAACACCAGTCAGCTCAATCCAACTGCCACCACTGCTTATATAATGCCCACATGGTGATTTCTTCTTTTTTTAAATTTTTTTTTAGATGCCCTTTCAATATGCTTTTTGTTTTCACACCACCTGTTTGCCAAGACGGCGAGTAAACAAATAAAAGCCCTTTTGCATTTCAGATGGTGGATCTGGCGCAGCACAGAATATATGCACACCTGAGCGTGAAACACAAAAGCATCTCATCTCAGGTTCAACGTTTTTGCGGGTGAGATTCACCCGGAGAGGCGGGAATGAGCACGGGGCCACACGTGTTTCCCAATGTTTTACACCAACCGCTAACCGCTAACGGTGAGCGAACCAAAGCAGGAATGGCTCAAAAAAAAACGAGACGAGCACACGTAACATCACACTTCAGCTCAACAGTTTGAAAATAACTTGATTTCTCGCTCTCATATCCAGAGTTGGATGACAAAACCGACGCCACCCTCGTGCAAAATAACCGTTATGTAGCTAACGTTAGCACTACAGCAAGAAAGCAAATTTTTCCAAAATGCTGAACTAATTCTTTAACGTAGAAATAAACAGGAAACGTATGAATTAATCCAAATCCAAATTGTATTTATTCAGGGTAGGCATATTTCCTCAACACACACTTTAGAGCTTTTAATTGTGTGGGGGTTCGTCTCAAACATACGCTTTTTTCATGTAAAAAGACGATCTATTTTTGTTACACTGCATCAAAGGCATTCGTAAATTACGAAAAAGTAAATAAAAATGTATTTATTTAATCCAACCAGCACCTCCGTAGCCCACTAGATGGCGCTCTGACGCCCACTGGTTGAGAACTGAGAGCACACACACACACACACACACACACACACACACTAGATTAAAGAAAGTACCCCCCCCACCCCCACTGTGACTTTTTCCTCTTTAATTGTATCACAAGTTTACATCGCTGCACATTAATTAAACTTAAATTAAACTGATGAACAGATTTGTTTTTTTTCTACTTTGACATTTAAGAGACTTTCCTCTAATGATCACGAGCAAAAATGACTAATTAACCCTCTGGGATTCAGAGTCAGAGGGCTGAATACCTTTCTATAGACACCAGTGGTGAAATTACACGTTGGTTCTTTGATTAGTCAATTCGTTATTCAGTTTGATGGTCAAGCATTCAAGAAACTTCTTTTGTCCAAAGCAACGTACAAATAAGGTTTGATCCAATCTGCAGATGAAGGAGACGCCATTGAAAATGGATTCATTGTCAATGATCAAGCAACAAATCAAACGTTTGCTGGTTCTTGCTTCTAAAATGAGAGGATGCGTTTTCTCTTTATCCTCGTAAATGTGATATCTTTTGATTTTGGACTCCTGGAAAAAAAAAAAAAATCAATCAGCCTTCCAACTATTATCTGACATTTCATAAACATAATAATCAATTCGTTAAAGTCCTGACAGAACGGTATCCTTGCAGAGTAGCAATTATAATCCTGCCATGTATTTTGTGAGCCAAGTTTACCCCCCCCCCCCATCATTAGCAGCACTTGTGTCACCAAGCGGCACCATTCAATACCTTTTTGAGGGGATTGTGAATAATATGAAGATATTTCAGAATCCACCTGCAACTAAATTCAAGGCAATCCAACCTCTAGACATTTCAATCAAGTCCTCTCAGGACAGTGTTTGGTGTAATGCCCCAAATGTAATGCCCCCCCCCCCCCCAGTTCTTCACCCTGACGCACCAATTCAGTTAAGACTCCGAACCCTATGGCCAAGATAGTACGTTCATCACAACAACAACAAAAGAATATGCAATTCAATAAGAAATTCACCCACAAGCTCTCTGTGCTCTCGGGAGGGGGGGGGGGGGGGGGGGGGGCAGATCCCTGCACGCTGCAGAGCTCGGTCAAAAGGTAATGCAGCTGCCGCCTGGCCGACTTTGATAAGACTCTCTGTCCGAGGTGATGTTTCTCCTCAGCAGCGAGATCAAACGGTCCGTCTGGTTTGTCACGGTGGAGCCTTTGGATCTGAGGACGGGGGTTTGCGAAACCAACTCCTCCCCTCTCGACATCCTTCACATCCTCACTCCCGTCAAGTGTTCTGTTCTTTTGGTACCAGGGAGGCGTCGCACACACCCGAAATAACCTCACGAACTACCCCCCCCCCCCTTCACTGAGTCTCCCCCATCTCACGCATATCCTCCTGCTTTTTTAGTATATTAATAAAGATCATTGTGGGTCATGGTGCAAATTCATCCCTAACCAAAAAACAAACACTGCCATCTGGTTATTTGATCTACTGATGGCGTCTCAATTGCATTTATTTTATATAATTTACTGTCACAATATTGCGATCAAAATGAGCTTTAACTGGTTGGTTACACTTTCATAAAATGTCATCGTTTGTTGTTTCTCTCAAACAATTGAATTACTTAACTGGAGACCATCTTGCCACGGGATCCCAGCAGGCATGACGCCAAGCCAGGGGTGTAAAGTGTGTGTGTGTGTGTGTGTGTGTGTGTGTGTGTGTGTGTGTGTGTAGGGGGGGGGAGCCCTACTTCATGGTGTCCTTGCTTGAATTGAACCCATCTTCAAACTTTTAGAACCTCCATTTTGATCTCCACCACGCACCTGTCAAGTTTTCGTGATTGCATCTTGAACATGAAAAAAATATTTCCATCGACATGTAAACACCTGGCAAAGTACTCGAAACCACCTCATGGGTCTCTGCCATGTTGACACACACACACACACACACACACACACACACACACACACACACACACACACACACACACACACACACACACGGTTTCATTTGGTTATAATCTTGATTAATAGATTCATCTTTTTTGTTTGTGTTTTGGGTAAATGTCTGTCAGTGGGTTAACAGCCCAGAATGAAGTCTGGACGACAAACATATTCACTTGAGAACACAATGTTTGCTCCTTTATTCTTGATATTTGTGACTGAAGGAATTAAACACCCGATGTCTTACATTGTGTGTGCAATACTGCTGATCAATGGGTACCGATCAGTGAATACAGACACTGATCTGAATACCACTTGGGCCAATATGATAGATCTCCTCTGAGCTGCATTGGATTCACTCTCACATAAGAAGGTCCATAGATAAAAGTCTCAATTCTACCATAATAAATACATTATGAAACATAGCCTGCTTGGCGTGGCAGCCAATTGATAAAGTATCATGAGAGAAAATGAGAAAGATGAATCTATCAATCATTCCATAGAGCACGCGCTTAATTCTCTCCCACAAAATTGGAGCGTTGCTATCCTGTGCGACATCTCCACCTTTTGAAGTATTTCTGCACCACAAAACTATGCTAATATCGCGCGCGCGTGTGCACTTCGGAGAGCTGGCCAGTCAGCTGTGCGCAAAAAAAAAAAAAAAAAAAAATCACCTGAGCGGACAACCCGCGCGTTGTTACCTCCACGGGCAGCGTCTCGAGCCGCACGAGACGACAACACGACAAAAACAAAACGCTTGCGTAATTACACTAAATACACAACTCACGTCTCTGAAGCGGTTCCAGTGCTTCATCTTACGCCCGTACTGGGAGATGGTTGACAGCCATTGCTCATCTTCCATGAAATTCCCGGCTTTTCCTGCCTCTTTCCCACTTTTCACGTCCACCTGGAGCGAGAAGCCCGCCAGCAGGCACAGGCACGCGACGATTCTTAAAACGACCATGTTGCTCAGGCTGTTTGGGGTCTGGGCTGTATCTCCTATACTGCTGCTGCTGCTGCTGCTGCTGCTGCTGTCCTCTCGCCAAGGATCCTCATACACGACTGCTGCTGCTGCTTCCACAGACTGAATAGAAATGAGAAAGCGAAAGAGGGGGAGCGAGAGGAGAGAGATGAAAGGGAGAGAGAGGAGAGAGATGAAATGGAGAGAGGAGAGGAGAGAGAGATAAAAGGGAGAGAGAGGAGAGGGGAGAGGAGAGAAAGAGGGAGGAGAGGGGAGAGGAGAGAGAGGAGAGGAGAGAGAGAATAGGGAGGAGAGGAGAGAGAAGAGGAGAAATAGTTAGAGGAACGATTAGATCCTGCACTAATCATTTATTTCTGCTTATTTGGTTTCATTACTTCACTGACTTTTTTTTGTTGTTGCTTTATTTCTGTTTGTAAGCAACACACACACACACACACACACACACACACACACACACACACACACACACACACACACACACACACACACACACACACACACACACACACACACACACACACAGCAAATGAATCATACTAGGTTGTTGTTTTTTTTTCAATCAGACTTTTATTTATTGTATTAAAACGTTTTTTTTGGAAAAAGGCCAGTTTGTGAGCCAATAAGGCTCACTGAGTGAGTGACTCAATTAAACAATATGAAAGACATGTGTGGAAACAGCTGCAGATGAGCTCACACCATGAGACGGTTTGGTGCCCAAACTGGGCTCTGTGGGTTGCTGAGGGTCACTGAAGGACTCCCAAGTGGCCTCAAGGCAAATGAGGTTAAAATTAGCATAACATTAGCGTAACATTAACGTGATCTTGCTCTTCATTCCTTCATTAGCGGCGCAGAAAGAGAGGGGGGGGGGGGGCAGTCAGTCGCCTCCTTTTCCCAGTTGGTAGTTACCAACCTCGGTCACACGATCGACTCAGGGTGAGGGTATTGTTTTGTATTGTCTCCGTTGGCTGCTGATACATTTTGCTGTAAATGTCTCAATGTAAATTGAACAATGATCGTTTACACAACACTCTAAAATAAGGATGGATGTGTGCAGGCGTTGGATGTCTGATAAGGCCCATTAAAGCTCCTAAAGCACCTGCACATCATTTTGTTTTTTTTAGTCCACCCACGTTATTCCTGCTGCTCCCTAAACTCTCCGCGCCCTCGCTCCCTTCTCCATTTCATCCCAGTGAAGATAAACGTAATCCGGCATCCCGCCGCTCAGATTCATTAAGGTTTAAAGTTACCGATATCGGCTCGAGGCCCGGAGTACAGCCGGGGGCGGGGTGGCGTTCCTGCGAGGCCGACTCCCGACGCCGGCATCAAAAACAGGTCGAGCTACGGGATCGGGAAAAGCGCGGGCAGCGGGAGGAATCGTCCCGCGGCGTCGGCCAGCTTGTGCGCGAGGCGCTGGACGTCAAGAGGGTCGTGGTCAGTCACGTCACGCTCGGGATGAATGTGCTGCAGAATAAAAACGGCGGCGCAGCTGAGCTGAGGTTTAAAAGGCCGCGTTCTGCATTGCACCATTAGCTTTTAAAGATCGTTTGAGGGCCGGGATGTTATTCCTGGTCTCCTGAGGAAAAGTCCCACGTGTGCCAGAACGGCAAATGGAAAACATGTTGATGAAAGCGTCGAGCGGTTCATCTCTAAAGACGGTAATGGTTAGTGATGACAAGACTCAAAGGATCTCCTTTTTCTTTTTAACTGCTGACAGCTTTTATGAGCTGGGCTCTTCCGCTTCATCAATATCTGAAGCAGCAGCGCAGTGACCAGGAAGCTCCGAAGGGACCAGTGATCACACAAGAGAGCCGTTTTCATGCTTACAGTACATTAGGTACAGGGAAAAAAAGGATTTTCTAGCATGTTCCTGCTTCGCTGATCACATTGAATTCTCAGTCAGATCAATGTCTCCGCCAGATTAACAAGTCCAGCTGTGATTCAGGCCCCTGCGTCACTTTAAATGCAGCAGTGCCGACCTCAGATCAGCCTAAAAGCCCAATTTAAATATCACACCGGTTTATTTCACAAGTGACCGTTTGTGACTCTCAAATGTTGTGGTGAAAAAACCCTCAGATGAGGGAACCATGTGCGCACACATCCAGGCAAAGATGCAAAGAGACGGAAAAAAAAAAAAATGACTTCACTGCACGCCGTTTGGCTGCGTTTCTCTTTTCAAGGCAACGTTCAAATCTGTGAGATATTCTTCAACGGTATCAACTATTCATTCGGAGCCCAACGGCGTGCAGACGCGATTCGTGCCCTGCAGAAATAACCCTCAGATGCCGGGAGCTCTTTGACAGCTCTTCTGTGGCTGAGAGGCATGCGATGATGCTGTTGAATGGTAAAACGGTGTTTGTTTGTTTTAGATGAGGAGACGCTCAAAAAAGGGGGGCAGTTACCGTTTACCACATACAATGTAACGTCGGCCGCTCCACACCGGAGAGCAGAACTTGATCCGCGGAGGCCGGGATCACGGCGCACCGGCTATCTTACAAATCACTGAAAACGAGTGCGTGCATACGTCGTCACGCGATTATAACGACCCCCTTTAATCTAAGATTGAAGTGGAAGCGCCTCCACATAACGTCTTCTTTTACACATCAGTCACGGCGCGGAAGAGTGCCTTTAATTGTAAAAAAAAAAAGAAAAAGGGGGGATTAACTGATGCCATCGGTTCGCCGTGCCGGTTCGAGCGTGATCGCTTTACACAAAAAGAGTCGAGCGGAGGAAAACGCTTGATTTGATCAGACGAGACAGCGAGCAGCAGGGGTTTGAAGGGTTGCTTATCTGTAAATATTTGCTGTGAACACGTCCCTTTCGCCGTCTCACAAATAAGCTCGCGAGGCTCAACGCGAGCTCTCCGCTGCTTATCGGCGCCGCGAGTATTCTCACGCTGCAACGGCTCCTCGAGGATCCAGGAAATCCTGGTACACAGCAGCTGATTGCAACAGGCTCAGGCTAAGGATAGGCTTTTACACGTGTATTTATTTAGTTTATTTAGCCGTTGAGAGTCCCCACGTTCACGTTCGTCACGCCCACTGAGAGTTTCTTCGTCAGCCGGGCCGGTGCCCAACACTCCTCGTCCCGCCGCCATGTTCACCCGTGACCTGCAACACATAGTCGGCGATCAATAGTTGTACTTTATTAAAAAAAAGCACCCTGGGGCTGCAAATAGTTGATTATTCTCATCTGCGATCAATTATTTAGTCAACGAAAATGTGAGAGAATAGTGAAAAATGTTTGTTTTGCTCGACAATAAACGGACCATAAAGAAAATGATGTGCGTCTTAAAACCGACTAAAGCAGAAAATCCTCACATTTGAGAAGCTGGAATCAGTTTGATAAACGTCTAAAACAATCGATGGAGTCAATTTCTGTCGATCAACTAATCGAATACTAATGAGTTTACATTGATGCAGTCAGGATATGAAGGCAAAGACAAACACTAATATAATCAACGGACTCATTAAAACCCTATTTATTAATGGTCGGTGGCTTTAGTGCTGCACTGAATCACATCTTTTGTGTTCTGTTTCGTAAAATATATTTGCTCCACCCGTCTGTTGTTATTTTTCAGCCCCGTTCACATTAAGCCGTTAAATATTGATGACCCAATAAAACCAAAACAAGTTCTGCTTCTGCACTTCTTCTTCTTCTTCTTCTTCTTCTTCTTCTTCTTCTTCTTCTACTACAGCAGCCACCGCTGGCCTCCCGCGACAGGAGGCTGTTCCTGGATCGGAGAGGATAAACCACGTCGGGAGGCGTTTTATAAGTAATCTCGAGTGACTTACAGCCGTAAGTGGAGCTGCTCTAAATGCGTATAGATCTAATTCAATTGGACTCAAACTGGGTCACACAGCTATTAAAAGTGCAAAGTCAGTTGAGAGCAGTCTGAAGGCAGGAAAGTGAAGCTGCTGGTTTTTGCACTTTGCAGCAGCAGCAGCAGCAAGGGGTTAAACAGAGTGCAGCGCCCTGTTCAATTAAAGGCACAGAAGCTCGGCTAATATTCTGAACTCTTGACATGCTCAGTCTCAGTAGATGATTTATTTACAGTCTGCATATACCAACTACTATACATGACGAATCCTTCCAATAAGAAACGGCGTTTAAGTGCTCAGCGAGGGGATTCAAGAGGTTGGTTTTAAGGGTTTATAGCTTCCGATACAGAGAGAGAGAGAGAGAGTTTACAGCAGTAAAGCCCCCGACTTCTGCACATTCAGCCCGAGGACATCGCGGCAGGTGGGCGACTGTCTGGTGAACGTAACGGAGCATTGGGCTGCTAAAGAGACAGATATTACAGATCAAAAACAAGGAGAACTATTGGCCTGGCGGTCGTCAGGTGGACGGAAACACGACTCCTAACGAAGGCCGATGCTGCGTCTGGAAACAACGGTAACTGTTTGCCAACACAACAACGTTGTAAGGTGACAATATGTCAGTGTTTGGGTTTACAGCAGACAGAGGAATCAACCCGCGCTGCTTTAATGTCTGGGCCGACTAAATTAATCTGAATTTTAAATGAAGGCTGCCGACCCGCCTCTACGGTCTGCACGCTGATATATACAAAACTGATTTTCATGGCTAATCATTCAAGCAAATTATAGATAAAAAAAATATGCCAAACATTCGCTAGTACCAGCGACTCAAATGTGAGGATTCCTTGCTCGTCTATTTTCCCCCCATCATTGGACATTGAACGTCCTTCGATTTTTTTTTGGACTGTTGGTCTAACAAAACAAGCGATTTGTCGAGAGCAATTTTCCAGTATTTTCTGACGTTTCACAATCATCTACAGAAGTAATGGAGACAAATCTAGAATAATAAAATGAATAGCAGCAGCTCTATCTTTAAAAAACGCTCCCAGTGCAACGTGCACATAAAGTAAACAGAGGCTCCGAATGACTACCTGCTGTTCAAACTCTCTCTCTCTCTCTCTCTCTCTCTCTCTCTCTCTCTCTCCTGCAGCACACAGACGTGGTACAGCTGCAGGCGGCCTTCAGACTCGGCACTCTGAATGATAAAAGAGCCGCCGCGGCGATCACCTTGCCTCCTCGCCGGAGACACAGATTAGACATTTTCAAATGCTCTCGCCTCGGCCGTCCGTCAAGAGGCCGTCGGCGCCCATTAGCGACGAGAGGGTTAACGGTGCGACATTCGCCGCTCAGCTGGAGAGGAGTCGAAATTCCTAAACGCGAGAGAACAAGCGAAGGGAAGGGCGCGTCGTCATATTTCACCGCTAACAATATCCAATTTGAGAGATTCCTCGGCTTTTGTCTAGCGGGATCTTTCCTTTTTTTGATCGACCCCCTCTTGAAACGATGTTGGGATTCAAGCTTGTTTAAAAACGTGACGCAGCGCGAGGCTATACCTACCGAAATGTCACCTTAGCGCTTCCTTCGCCGTTCAAGTTCACCCTTTCAGTTAATTGGATTCGGATCAGAATCTTCTATGACGCTGATCAAAAAAAAAAAAAAAAAAAAAATTGGTAAAACTCACCGTGACCTTAAGAAGTAATTAGGCACTTAAATGGATTTCGTGTGTGTGTTGGTGCTCCCGATGTACAAATCAAACATATCTAGCGGATTAAAAAAAAAAAAAAAGGTCACGTCAAAAAAAAAAAAAAGGTCACGTCTGTCCGACATCATCGTTCACTCCGCCAGCAAGACGTTATTAACGCACAGCTCCTTTGAACGAGAGCTTCATTTCTAGATCGCACTGTGACAAATTGTAGAGAGCGGTTATGAATATGAAAACCGAAAAATGTGCTAAAAAAAGTTTGACAATTGATCAAGTAAGACGTATTTCAAAAACAGAAAAAAAAGGCTGCTTTGAAAACGTGGCATGAAATTAAATAAGCAAATTGGATCGAGGCCTAAACAATACTTTGAGATAACGCCAGACTTCAGCTACAAACATGAATGAATTGCCATTAACGAAAAGGTTCAATGTAAGTTTTATGGGGCTCATTTAAGGGATTTCTTGGCTTAGACGACTAAAGCGCTCCGGCTCCAGAGGTCTTCAGAGATAAGGATGCGGATCCACGGAGGGAACGGGTCGGCGGTACCGCGGACAGACACCCCGAGGGTTCTCGTCGAGAGGAACGTCTCAGGCTGGAAGTGTCCCCAGCAGGAAGCACAGAGCTGACTAATTAGGGTGAGAGATGTGGCAGGGACAGAAAAAAAAAGTCTGCATGTATGTCGGGAAGTGCGTAAGCAGACTCACCCACACAGACCACAAAGCAACAGGATAGTGAGGATCATTCCTCACACCATATTGACTTAAATGTGACTAAAGTACATTATTAAAATCATCATTTCACTGAATTTATCAACCAAAAATACCAAACATTTTGAATTTTGACACACTAGTTGGTCAAAACAAGTGATTTAAAGACTCTCGCGTTGAGTTTTTAAAGCATCATTTTAAACGTTCTACGAATGGTTTATAACACACTTACGGTTATAAGTGTTAGTAATAATATGACGAATGACAATACAGTGAAAATAAACCTGTAATAATGTAAAATACGTTGTCATAGAAGAAGTTATTAAATGAGGTACGTTAATAAACGTCCTCATGTCTGTTTACAACGACATTATGGTGTGTTATAAACCATTCATTAAGCGTTTCAATACGTTCCCGATCGATGCAACGAAACATATGGCCGTTAAGCTAAAACATCTTCAAAATCAGACAAATGAAACGTCCTCAGCGTCTGAGTCTGTCTGCGGGTGACTTATGTTCCCTCGTGTGTGTTTCAGTACGATCGTTAGCGAAGACATCTGTCCGGCGCATCCTTAATCACGTCCCTGCCAAAAGAAGCGACGACGCACGTTCTCAATGAATTTCATTAGCTTGCGAATCACCATCTCTCTCTCTCTCTCTCTCTCTCTCTCTCTCTCTCTCTCTCTCTCTCTCTCTCTCTCTCTCTCTCTCTCTCTCTGTGTGTGTGTGTGTGCTCATGAGTGAGACCCAGAATCCTCTCTGTATCTGTTACCTGAGAGTTGCATTATGCAGGATGGTGGACTCCTGGTCCACAAACAAGCCTGCACTCAGGAGACGGGGGGAGTGGATAATTAGGCGCCTTTTCGTGGGTCTGATAAAATACATTTTCAATGTCAATGCATGGACCGGCTGTTTCCTGATAGTGAAATTTGCATGTCCCTGTGTAATGGCGTCTGTTGACATAGCTCTAGGACAACGGGAGGAGGGGGGGAGGAGTCACGCCACTGCTGAAACGGGAGGGTGGACAGCGCGGGGCGGCTGAGCTGACAAACAAAAAGCGCCCTCAGTTTCCATCAGTGTGACTTTTGGCCGCTCTGCGATCGCCCTCCTGCATGCCAAGCAGAGCACATCGCCGGCTGAGGGAGAGAGAGAGAGAGGGGGGGAGAGAGAGAGAGAGAGAGAGAGAGAGAGACAGAGAGAGAGACGGAGACAGAGCAAGAGACAGAGACAGAGCGAGAGAGACAGAGAGAAATAGATAGAGACAGAGAGAGAGATAGAGACAGAGATAGAGACAGAAATAGGGACAGAAATAGGGACAGAGATAGAGACAGAGAGAGAGAGAGAGATAGAGACAGAGACAGAGAGACAGAGATAGGGACAGAGACAGAGAGACAGAAACAGAGAGAGAAATAGAGAGACAGATAGAGATAGAGAGACAGAGACAGAGACCTGGCTCCGTGTCCGATGTCTGTATTCGCTGACACACGCTCGACAGACGGGAGTGGGAGAACAGGGTTGTGGCTTCATGCGCTGATGAAAGAGGCGGAGAAAGAAAAAGAAAAAAAAAACAACAACAACCCAAGACTGGTGTAATAAACCACGTCAGCGACGCATTAATAACACATTCATGAGGCCGTGAGAGGAAAAGGAAACGGGTAACTCTTGATTATGATCGGTGCGGAAACCAGAATCTTTCAACAGATACGAACGTTCGGATCATTTCCTTGTAAACTTCATATTTTCGAAATGTTTAATTCTCACTATCCGCTAGCAAAAAGCTGGATTTCGTTAAAATATCGGTTGGAGAACGTCGAGTGAGGTCGCTGACAGGTGAGACAGTGCAGTACCATTACCACCGACTCCCTGTACGACCGGACTGAACGTATAGGAGACGTGCCGGACAACAGCCTCGCATGGACGGACGGGTCGGGGCCATTTTGACAGCTGGTAAGGTCACACTGTATTTTAATTAACTACCAGGTGACAAAAAGTAAATGTTCAACCAGTGGGGGGGACATCGAAATTAAAATGAAGTACAGTATTTAGTAAATGGAATAAATAAACGGGGCCATTTTCGATGTAAATTCTCACATTTTTCATGTTTCCTTTTCGCTTGCCTGTTTCATTAAAAATGTATTTCTTGTCATTTATTTTGACTCAGACTCCCCGAAGAGAAGCGATTGTGTGGACACTTAAGTACAAAAACAGAAATCTGACTAACTTTTGCACTTCAGAGTGATTTTGCATTCACGCATCATCATTTTGAGCGAGATCCAGTCAGAATGTTCAATCATTTTTGCACTCTGATCATTAGATTTCTCTGCATTAAGGGGTTTTAGAAAGCAAAAGAATTTAGTTCAGATACAGGTCGAAATCATCAACAACCCTATGCTGCCACCTACTGGACAACACCGTAAAAGACCACTTCAATGCTCTGCTGAAAACCTTCTGCACTCTTAACTCCCCACCTCAGAATACGCTCGGGTTCCGGTCGGAGCTCACGAGAAGTCGGCGCTCCCTGCAGACGTGTAGTAGCCCGAACAATCTGCTGAATATCGCTGAGACAGCAGGACGGAATTCAGCTCGAACCCTCCAAAACGACGAGCACCAAACTTCTGTAATGAAAACACCAATAATACACAACAACATCATCATCATCATCATCATCATACCTTATTTGAAGATGTAACAATATTTCCCAGGCAGCTGAGCACTTGCTAAGCACCTTGCGTCAGTTTCAGAGCAAAGAAAATGAAGGATTTTGTTATTCTCTGCACCAGAGAGTGTAGATGCTTCAGCTAAAAAAAGAACCCCACACACACACACACACACACACACACACACACACACACACACACACACACACACACACACACACACACACACACACACACACAGACTAAACATTGTGATATGGAATTTGGGCGACCAATAGACCAGGTGGGTTAACGTCTAATTACATCTCGCAGATGGTCTTGGAACGTAATCCTTTAATACCAGCCTGAAATCATGAAGCCCTTATGACTGGTAGCAGTGAGTCAGCCCCAAAATGAACCTGTTTTGTTTGCATGCTAGAGTAGAACCAGAGAGATCCTACCAAAGACCTAAATCTCTCTATTTTTAGTTTTTAATTTCCTTATATATTTTACATTTCAAATCAAATTGAACCAAAAGTCTGAATGTTTGCAGGCGGGAGCCACTAGTTCCTCTAACCTTTAATATGTTTCTGGCATCGAAAGCTTCTCGTTCACTCGTGGTTTGTCTTTTGGGGGCGGCCGTGTCTTCACCTGGAAGAAGAAAAAGAAAAAAACACCAGAATGCAAAAGACAAGCTGAACAATGGAAGAAGAGCGTCTCTCCTCAACAAACATGTTTACTTGCTGCTACAGAGGGAAACGGCGAGGTGCTAATCGAGGCCGTTCAGTTGTGAAACAGGAGAATGAACACTCTGGGTTTGAAATCTTTTACATTCCGGTCAGCGGTGACACGGCCCCTCCCTTGTGTGGAGCGCTGGTCGGTCAGCTCAGTGCAAATTTGAGAACTGGAGCTGGACTTTATCCACGGACAAACTGAATGAAGCTATTGTCGAGAGTACTCGGAAAACATGACGCTCGGTGCGCGTAAACAGAGCCGCGGCGGCCGAGCGGAGAACTGGCCGCCTGATGCCCATCTTCAGGAACTTGTTATTGTAATTAAAAGCTGCAGCTTTGTCCTCGGTGCAGCTCGGGTCCAAGCTGAGAGATAATGAACGGGGACATTGGCAAATAAGTGGCAAATAACCTTTTTTTTTTTTTTTTTTTTTAAACCTAACTTCTGGCGCTGCGTGCATGTTTCTTTCTTTACCCGTGGAGTCCTTTCTGAACAGAGTGTTCATCACGGTGGCGTGCAGCTTCACTCTGTCAAACTCCCTGAGCATCAGCCCGGCTGAGACAAAGTGCTCCACCAGCCGGTCGGCAATCACCTGCAACCTTAAGAGCAGCAATAAGAAGAAGAAGGTGTCAACTTTCTAAATTTATGCCATTTTTTTCCCCCTCCCACACGATTGTTGTTACCGATCCACTTACTTGTCGGATCCGTCTTTCGCGTTGACTTTGGCGTACAAGACGTCCACCGCGGCTGGGTCGTCGTTCATGTACTCGATACCCGTCACCTCCAGCGGCAGAGGGGTTCCCTCCGTGATGTCTCTGGCGGCAGACAGCGACAAGCGGATTGCAGTAAATGGTCTTCAGACACTGAATCTCGAGCAATAATAATGGTTCCTCTGTGTTGCACTCCAAGTATTCTTTCTTGTGCAAGTGAAACCGACTGCACTTATAAACTTATCTGATCCAATAACAAGAATTTAATCTAATCCGATTCAATCTAATCTAATTTAAAAGGATATAATTACATAATCTGATTAGATATTAAACAATAGGGCAGGTGTTGTTAAGTAAGTCTGTGTCTCAATACTTTCAGTAATAACAAACAGACTTTCTTTAAAAAGAAAAAGGCTACATCGTGTCTTAAAAGTAGTTTTAGAAAACGTGACTCAAGCAGGAGGGGGACTACTTTCTGGCATGGATTCCGCGGCAGTGAGAACTACCACAGATCTCAACACAGAGATAGAGAGTGAGGTTTGGCAGTCAGCTTTGAATCGTGTCCACATGTCAAATATTTGTGTCCACACTGTCCAACAATGCAAAGTAGGACACGGAGTCCACGGGTCTAAAAGCAAACAAGCTCGCAGCTCTCCTGGCACTGATCCAACTTGTGATAAATGTCACCTAGGACCAGCTGAGTTCAGCACACGTGTTCTGGACTTGTGTGTGTGTCTCTCTCTCTCTCTCTCTCTCTCTCTCTCTCTCTCTCTCTCTCTCTCTCTCTATTTTGGAAGTGCGTTGTTGACCCACTCTCAGCCGTCATGCCTGCGTACATAGGAGGCCCATTTGGTGTCCTACGCACTGATGGTTCACTGACAGCGTCTGTTGATGAACTTCTCACGTTTAGCAATTGCTCACGTCGCTAGTGAGGCGTGATATTCTGATTTCATCCTTTGTGAAATCACCCCCAAAGAATTAAAGACTCATTTTCACACTATTTCTTAAATTGTGTCTACAAAACACACACACACACACACACACACACACACACACACACACAATTAAGTCATTGATGGCCTCTTTCATCGGCAACAAATACATAAAATACCACCAGATTTATGCTTTAAAAGCAGTATTTTGTGTTGTTTTCATCTGAAATAAAATAAATAAATAATAAATCACAAAATAAAATACAAAGCTATATAGTTACTTTTTTTTGTGGCAAATACCTGATGAAGTTTTGACACTCTTGGAGGTGTTCGCACGCTTTTCTCACTTCCGTTTCATTCAATAGAGCCAGCGTGCCGATGGTCAGGTGAAGCTTTGCCGGGTTCTGAAAGATGCTTCCCTCGACTCCATTATCCTACACGTGAGGCAACGACAATTAGTGAACATTGAGTTTATATAATGTGCCGATCTTAAACCTCCTCGAACACCGTCCATGTTCCTTCTACAGTACCTGCGAGCACTGCTGCAACACCTCGTCTTTAAAGCTCAGGAATCCTTCTTGAATTTTGGGATCGTTCAGAGGAAACGACAGGAAATGCGTGAAAGGCTGCTTCTTCCGGAAACTCTCGACGAGGACCTCAACTCGTGTGACCGCAGACGAGACCGCAGCTTTGTGGGAACCTGTGACAACTGTCGGGCAAAGGAAGAAGGTTGAGACGGACATCTTCTGTTTCAGGAACTGTGTTTAATGACGCTCTCAAGCCTCACCAATCTGTCCTTCCACTCCTGGTTTGGGGATGTTGATGGACGTCTTTGTTTCAGACTCCAGACGTCTGCGTGTCTCTCCTTTTTTCCCAATGATGTATCTGTAGAACAAATAAA
Organism: Cebidichthys violaceus; assembly: GCF_023349555.1. Taxonomy (NCBI): domain Eukaryota; kingdom Metazoa; phylum Chordata; class Actinopteri; order Perciformes; family Stichaeidae; genus Cebidichthys; species Cebidichthys violaceus. The sequence goes on along the minus strand of NW_027176958.1, from coordinate 850,541 downwards.
GCACGCCGCTCACAAACAAAACATCTTGTGCTTTGCAAGATGGGGACGATGCAGAAACAAATCAAAAACGTGTACATTTAGTAGATAGTTAACTCACTTGTAAAGAACACTTGGGACATCGATAGCACAGCGGTATCCTTTATCAGTCTGCTCAATGGAGATGGTATCACAGGTCTCATCTTCTGCAAGGTCTTCGCTCTCTAAACAGGATAAAACCACACATATACAGATGTAATACTGGTATATTTAAAGAAAGTCTGTCTGGCAGCACGACTTTATACAAACACACTGAACAGGACTCGAGTTACCTGGTGGTCCCGTGTAAGAGAAGTCTTCTTCTTCTTCCTCCTCATAGTGTTCTTCCTTAATGATATTCCTTCGGTACATTCTCCCATTTATATTGATAAGAGCTGGACGTAAAACGTCCATAATGTCAACTAGCTAACGTCAGCTACGCTAACCCAACAACTCTGAATTGCTCGTTAGCAAACAAGCTAACTATTACACGAAAAGTATTATTTTAAATATGTAGTGTTTAAAACACTTAACGTGTCAGCAAGTTGCTCGATAAGTTGACGTTGACGTTTCGGTTCCCCTGCTTTACGACAGCCAGGGGCCTGGTTTAATGTCGCCGTCACTTCGAACGTAAAACGCTGTCTTTTGTCGTAAACTAGTGGCGAGACCAAATAAACAACATAGCCAACTGCACGGACTTAAAGTCGTTATAGATTTATTTCAACATCGACGGGAACTTAATATATATACATATATTGTTTTTAAAAAAAGGTAAGTTATTGCCATATTTAGTCGAGCAACATTAATGGTGACTGGCCGTTGCTTACGTCGGCGCTAGCAGGGTAGTTAGCTTTCTTGCTAGCCACTTAGCATTGTTGTCGCAGTTAATAACTTGATATCGGATTGTAACGGTACAATAAAAGCACGGAAAGCAAACGTTCTAACTTTAGTTGTAGTCTTGGTGTGGCTACGGTGAGAAAATAGACAGTGGAAATGAAAACGCTAGCCTGCCGTACTTATGTTTGACAGGTTATAGCGGTGGTAATACCAGTACAACATGTTTTCTTTTGTGTGTGTGTGTGTGTGTGTGTGTGTGTGTGTGTGTGTGTGTGTTTTTAAAGTTCAATGGCAGCTTCGTCTTCGTCCTCCTCTGCGGGAGGTGTGAGTGGCAGCTCGGTGACTGGCTCTGGGTTCAGCGCTTCAGAGCTCATCCCTCCAAGAAAAGTCCTGTACACGTATCCTAAAGGAGCAGGTGAAATGATGGAAGGTGAGATTAAGCAGGAGCCAAAGGCGTCTGTGTTTCGGCTGTCTCTCTCCTCCCCAACAAGGGAAGATGCTGTGGGAATCCTATCACGAGACAACACACACACACACACACTGTGGGTTCATTTCGTTACAGGTCATTTACATTGAGGAAGCACGTGCAATCACTGCACTTCATCACATTTGAGTCTTGTGCATCGAAATTTACATTTAGGTCTCAGAGCTGAGCATCTGTTGTCTGAATGAAACATACAGACCACAACTGCGTTGCTGCTGTTTTGCGTACATTTGAGTGACACCAACCAGAGTCTACAATAAAGTCGCATCGCAAAGCTCTAACGTCTACTTTCTCTTCACTGAATTCCAAGATGGAACTCCGAAAAACACCCGTTGTCAACATGTGACTGAATTAAGCTGTGGCTAATCTCTGGTATCATGCATATTTCTGCTTTACCAGAGAGCCACATAGAAATGTGTGTATTGGAGTAAAAGGCTATGTAGCTATAGCTCAAAATACACAAATGAATGTGGTTAGCGTTGCGTTTGTTTAAAAGCACAGAGTATGCAGGACGAACTAGAATTACTGCCTCACAGTTGTTTGCCTTCGCCAGCCAGTGAAGTTGCAGTGTCATGATTAGCATATGAATTCTTGAGTTATGGCCAGAAACGTGTTTTTTGAGGTCCCAGTGACCCTAAACCGTTGACATTTGACCTCCAAATTCTTAGGGCTGGACCCGAATATTCGGATTTGTTTGCGTAGGTATTTGGTTTTCAATTTTGTGATTCAGATCATTTGTATAATTTGCACTGTGTGCAATATAGGCTTACAATTATATAGGCTGGAAGTAAGAGTGATGTTGATTACCCGTCGGGTGTCAATTTTGACCATTAAACGCAGATTGCAGGTGCGTGAAACGTCGCTAACGTGGAGCCAGAGAGAGCGCTCCTTTTGCTCAACCTGTTCGCTGATGCACAGGAGAAGGTTGGGACATCTATATTGGGGAAACACACGGTAATAACATGATGTTCGCTCGTGTAAGAGGTGTGACGCAGTGACAAATAGGACCGCAGTAATGCCGACGGTCTTAAGCTCCTCCTTTTCGTTTATAATCATGTCTTCACCGGCATCTAACTTGTGTGTCTGTCTCTTTTCAGATGGCTCCGACAGATTTTTATGCGAGTCCGTATTCAGCTACCAAGTTGCCTCCACGCTTAAACAGGTCAAACATGGTAAGTCACTAACTTAAACATGCAATATTTGTTTTTCGGTCGATCCGCGCAAAACAACCCGGTTCCCCCTAATAAAGGAGGTGTCGCCTGTTCTTCCAGATCAACAAGTGTCCCGGATGGAGAAACTGGCGAGCTTGGTGGAGGAGCTGGAAGCGGATGAGTGGCGGTACAAACCCATCGAACAGCTGCTGGGATTCACGCCGTCGTAAATAGACAGACCCAGATGCCTTTCGGTGAAGAAATCAGCCAAATTAAAGGAGACGGTTTACTTCAGTTCATAAATGATATTCCTTTTTTTTTTTATGGTTTCATTATATATCATGAGTGTAAAATATATCTGGAGACACTGAATGTGAGCTGTATTATTTAATCACTTTGACGGAGTCGTTTTCTTTTCTTTTTATGAACTATGTTACTTTGCGTACTATAATAAAACCACTGTCAACAAAAGTATGTGCTACTGACTAAATTATTCATCATCTAATAGATCGACTGGTTGAGGCGTACTAGTGGAGGTGTACTGCCAGTCCAGTCTGCTCCTAGCCTCAGAGATTAGAGACGTAATATCTTTAGTGGCGTGCCTTTTTGAAGTGAGGCATTTTGTTTTCACATGGCTGCACCGTAGATGGTGAAACCCTGCCCGGCCTCCTCATCGCTGCTCCAGCAGCAAAACAAAAGAGAGAGCTTGTAAATAAAGTCATACTCGGGACATTTCCCCCTGCTGTTTGTTTGTTCTGTGTTTTACAGTGTGTTGCTAACCCACTTCCCCCGAGTTAGTTTCCAACCTGTTGTGTTTGTTTAGCGTTCAAAATGAACTCTCTTTCTGTACAAGTGAGCTAAAGTCTTGTCGCCCCTCTGCCGTGTTGACGGTCGAGGGGAAGGCGGCGTCCTCGGGTGTTTTGCTCGGTGAATGGATGTTTTCAAACAAACCGAGGGGGTGGGAACGTACAGAATGTACTGTTCTGGGGTGTGTGTGTGAGCGTCTAACAACGGTCCTGGACATAACAAGACACGCCTCCAGCAGCCGCAGATTAGATTTCCTCTCTTTTTAACTGTTCAGAAGTTCCTCTTTTTGTTTGCTCATAGTTGTTAAAAGTTGTCTGGCTTTGCATGAACTGCTGAAGCCTTTAACTTTAGTCCACATTTGTTATATATAAAAGGAACCCCCCCCCCCCCCCCAAAAAAAAAAAGCCCTGATGATGATGACTCCTAATTCACTGCATCTCCCTCGGAACATATTGTACCTAACACGTGCTTATGTCTTTCAGTTCCTCCATGACTTGAAAGAACAGTCCGTCCCACTCACGTGCGCTAACGCAGCGTTCATCTGGCAGCTTTCCAATTTTTCTTCTTCTTCATGCAAACACTTGAGTGTGTCACGTACAGTCACGGCCCCTTTGCACTGTGCATGACACAAAGCAGCAGCTTTCTGCAGCTTTTTCGCACCAACAAATGAACTCGTCATTTTCCCCCATGCAGTGCTTTTTATGCCTTAAAGCACGTCTGTGGCAACCAGAGCATACTTTGTGACAGTAATGCTACACTGTGTAAGCTAAGCTACCCTGGTGCATTTCTATTGTTTGGCCTGTTTTCTATTTTGAGTGCAAAATATATGAAGATGCACATCTTCGAATAGAAAAACAATCATCAGCATATTATCGTGTTCCCCCGTGTTGCATTTGTGTGTTGTTTTCACCTCTTGTGTGGCAGATGAAGAAAAAAAAAAAATCATGATGTAATGCTTGAGCAAAAACAGGTGACGTAATGTTACCACTGCAACACTCAACCTGCTGAGCTTTTTTTTTTTTTTTCCTGCAACGGACTCTATTCAATGCTTTTTTTTTAATACAGCGGATGCGCATACAGCGAAAGCCATTTATTTATGCTTATGAAAGATGTCAAACAAAGACATTCTATAGGAAGCCCAGGCAAGTCTTTGTATATTTCAACAACACCGGGGTCTGCTATTCATCACCCCAGCCCCCCCCCCTCCTTCTCCTCCTCCTCCTCCTCCTCTCCTCCTCCTCCTGTTTGTCTTCTCTGCTGGCATGTTACCAGGCAAGATACAGCGCTCGATGCCGTGCCTCTCTTTACGATTGGCTGGCCGGGTTGCGGGTGGGCGTGGCCTAACTGCCCCTATAAAAACATTGTTGCAGGAGCGAACCGCAGAGTTTTGGCAGCTGCTGCGTAGATGAGGGAACTGTGGAGAAAGAGGTTACCGGATGGTTGTTTTTGCAGACAATAAACCTTCAAAATTACTTTATTCTACATCGACAGCGGACGTGATCAGCACCGTTGTCATACACACTGTAAGTACTGTGTCACAAATTGCTTATTTTGCAGTTATTTTGCAGTTTTTGCACAGCTGTTAGCTGCCGTCAAACAAAAGATGTTGATCCTGTAAACTTGTACTGTTCATATATTCCGTAACAAAGCATCTTACTTGTGTTTAAGTATTGCTAAATTATGTTTTAACTTGTATCTACTGCTGTTTATCTCGAGTTTTGAGTGCTTATCTTTTTGTGTTTTTTGTTTTTTTTGTCTCCTCACAAACAGTTAACCCACAGGATCAGCTGATAACTGTGTTTCTTAATACTGCAAAAGAAGACAACCATGCCCGCTCTCTCTGCACCCACCGACATCAGCAGCTCGCCCTCTTCTCCAGTGGACAGCGGTCTCAGGAGGCTGTCCTGGGGTAAACTGGTCCAAAGGATGGCTGATTTCAGCACATCTGCCAACAGCAGCAGCAGCAGCAGCAGCATTGAGTCCGGGTCCAACAACGGCAGCAGGAGTGACCTCTCTGACTCAGGTAAAGACCGAATGTGTCCAACTTCATTCTGAGTGAATTTGCATTTTCCTCTTTCTTTTTCTTTTTTGTCCCCTCCATGGCTCCGATCCTAACCCTATTGTGTCTCGACAACAGGGTCAGATGTCTCCAGTGACCTGTCTCACTGCAACGAAGACCTGTTCAATGACCCGATGGAGGAGACCGTCCTGAAAGAAGTAGTGGACCTCATCGCAGGGAGCCTGAGAGACGCCAAAGACTCCTTGCGGTGCACCAAGCTGCTCATCCCCGACAAACTCCTGGAGCACATCGGACAGGAGCTCCTTCACCTGGCAGCCAGCGAGCCCTGCGGCTTACGGGGGGCCCTCGTCGACCTGTGCGTGGAGCAAGGGGCCGTCTGCGAGAGCATGGCGCAGCTGTCCGCGGACCCCTACCTCGTCCCCACCTTTCAGCTGACTCTGGTGTTGCGGCTCGAGTCCGGCGGGCTTTGGCCCAAGATCCAAGGACTCTTTAGCGCGAAGTCTCCTTCCGCTCCAGTAGTGAGAGAGGCGATTAAGCTCAGCACCGGTTTCCGGGTGATTAAGAAGAAACTGTATTGTTCCGAGGAACTGCTCATCGAGGAATGTTGAGAGGCGTATGGGACTGTGGACATGTTACTGTCTGCGTCACAGAAAGGGCCTTATTACTAATAACTCCATGCGTTATGATGCCTTCTGACGTGTAAAGGAGGGACTTTTGTCATTGTGTAGCCTTTTGTTCCCACTCTTTAAAGGGAGTTTACGGTACCTGGAGCAGGTGTCACGTTTCAAATCACAATGCGTAAACCATCACGGTGTAAGTGGTAAACAGGCATTTTTGCAAGTATCAAAGCGCGTACCTCAGTTTCTATTGAAACGCACAACGGCAGCTAAGCTATATGATTATAGTCACTGAAGACCATTGTGTTTCTGTTTATTTTCCTTTTTTATATACATGCCAATTAATTGTAATGTACACCAAGTGATGAATTGTACACCAGGCAAGTCGTTAGGGGTCCCCCTAGTGGCCGCTTGGATTAAAGCGCAAAAAGGCTTACCAGTGCTTACATTATGCAGTTTATGTGCAAAAGCTACGGCTGAGATTCCTCCCTTAATGTAAGTTGATCTTGTATCTGTGTAGACCTTTCCTGCTTTAAACTTTATTTATTTGACATTCAAATGCTCATAACATTGCACTGTTTTTGTACCTCCATGACTGCAAATAAATTATTATTTTTTAACAACGCTCTCTCATCTGTCGTCTTACTTCTTGAACCGTGGCGGATTAAGATCATCCGTTTGTTTTATAATCCAGATTCTGTATGAGGAAAAAAACATGACGTGCGGTGAGGCTCGTGACTGGTGAGGCGCTGACTCTACATACGTCAGATTTACAAATATATGAACCCAATAGAGACGCTTAAATCACCGTTCAATTGGCAGCTTGCACATTGACTACTGGTTGTTTTTCATATTTCATATCAGCATTCTTTACACACACGTAGGTAAGGTACATATTTGATTCCACCGCGAGCGTTTCAGAAGCGGAGCGCTCGCGAGCGACACCCGCGAAAATCGTGACATTCAGCGATAATGTGCGTAACAACCCCGGATGTATAAAGAGCACAACGAACACATAAAAGGTTACTTTACCTGTCCGACGTTGAATTGCTGTCGATTTCATATTTAGTTGGTTTTTTTAGACATTTTTAAGCTTGGATATAGAAGCTTACATTTTTGTGGTCAAAGCAAAATATAAGAAGAAGAAAAGTGTAGAAGAAGAGCAACGACAGAACAAGCATAAACCCGACCCGTGGGCTCTCGCACGCCCCCTTCAGTGAGGCAGAGGTACTGTTTGCCCCTCTGTGCTTTTTCACTGCGGTTTCTGTCAGATCAGCAACACTAAATATGTTCTACACAGACGTGAAATACATTATTCTATGTAAAGAAAGGACATATAATAAAAGTGTCTACATATATTACAGTGGTGACAAACAATGAGACAGCAAAAGGCACACGCTCAACCCAGTTAGTGAGGGATTCACAGTCTGAGGTGAGGAACAGCTCGTCACTCCCTCACCTCACTGTCTCCTCTGTTTGAACAGGACATGAGATCATTCAACAATTTTGATTATAAAAATGCTTGGAATGATTGGAATCATACAGAAATTACATTTATAGCACAGATCAGTCGAGAAATATTAATATTTATTTAATTTTAACATTATTAGTTTTTTACTCGTCTATATATATATATATATATATATATATATATATATATATATATATATATATATATATATATATATATATATATATATATATATATATATATAAAGCTGTATGCGTACCAGAATACTAATACACCTACAGATGGATCAGCTGACATATGAGCCAGGCATATTCACATTATGCACAACAACCACAGAGTTGCAAAACTGAAGAAAGTTAAAGTACTGCGCAAGTTAAAATTAGAAAGCGGAGGTGCAACTTCCGCCCAAAAACAGCTGAGTACATTTGAGAGAACAGTGACGCTGTAGTTCTTGCCGGGGCGCGTGCTGCTGCACGTCTCCCAAAAAAAAAATAAAAAAAAATGTGAACGTGCACAAAGCCACGTTTTCCTGTTCCCAGCCTCAGCACAGCCGACCGGCAGACAGTTACGTGCGGGATGTGCCGACTGAGCTTCTGTCTTCCACGTTCTGCTCTGAGCAATGAAGTCACGTCCAAACACGTTTTTAAGCATCCATATTTATTTTCATCTGGGAGTAAAAACATGGTGGAAAAAGGGTGAGCGAGAACTGCTTTGATAATCATTTTCTAAATAAATACTACGAAACATAAATAGCATACTATAACCATAGGTGTGACAACAGGTGATGTTCATCAGAGACAAAACTAGAACCTGCTAAAGTCCCACTTTGTGGGTAGGCACGTCTCTCGTCCTCTTGGCTTTTGTTGTGCCGTGCCGTCAGGTCACCGCGTATTATTCTATCCTGAACACAATTTAAAAAGAGGTAAAGTGTAAAGGGACATTTTCACACACACACACACACACACACACACACACACACACACACACACACACACATATATAGAAGAAGACGACAACATCTCAAGTGTTTAATGTCTGACAAACCCTCGACATGAGTTCATCAGAGGTTTCACATTATTCCTGCATAGTTTCAGAATGTGCATTTGAAGTCAAATCAGCAAAAAAAAAAAAACCTTCCTCCGACTCCGACTGTGTAAAAAGGAAAGAGGAAGCGCTCAGTGTGGCATCTTATAAACTGCTACATAAATAACTGTACGACTATATCTAACCTCACTACGTTCCTGTTCCAAACTGCATTCTCGCAAAACCATAAAGTGACCACTGGGGGGGGGGGCTTTGGAGATTTTCCCCAAAACCCCCCTATCTTGTCAGGAGGACGAGCTATTTTAAGTGTCCAAAACATTATGATAACACTATATTTTAATTTCATGTACTAGAATTCCACAGAAAAATGGCTTCAAACCAGTTTGCGTGGTCAATCTGATGCATTCGGGTGCTGGTTTTAGTTTGTGTTGCTTTGTTGAGTTCATCTTCAGTCTCCGGATTGTTAAAGCATCTATTTACAGCCAATCATCTTTTACAGCCAATCATCTTTTACAGCTAATATTTTATATATTTTTTGGTGTTGACTCTGGACACCTGGAGAAAGGAAGGAAAAAAAATAAATAAATAGAAAATCATGAAAACATTTTCAAAAACATGCAGCTAATTATAATAAACTATGTTCAGAAATGAGAAACATGTAATAATAATAAGAAGAAGAATAACAATACATTTTATTTATATAGCGCTTTAAAAAGGCACTCAAAGACACTTTACATGGTAAAAAACAACAACAGTAAAAGCATTTATAATAAGAACAAAATCATAACAATAAGGAACAACACAAAAAGAAAGAAAGAAAACATACATAACTGACTTCACAGGTTGAAAGCAGATTTGAACAGGTGAGTTTTAAGTGCAGCTTTGAAAGTGGCGAGTGAGGGAGGATGTCTGAGGTGTTGGGGGAGAGAGTTCCAGAGGGGGGGGGGGGCAGCAATGGAGGGTAAGGAGGTTGAAGCGCAGAGAACTCGCCTTTGCTCATGAAAGCAGCATCAACCGTGTAACGACGCCGTGATCTCGGACAGCTTGGCGCAGCTCGGCGTGCGAGCCCTCTGTGCCCTTTGGTACAGATCGTTGTCTCCAAAATAGCGAGCTCTGTAAAGCATGCCCTCCTCTGCGGGGGAACAGAAGCCATTAATGAGCGCTATATGTCTTTCATTATTTTCCCCCAGAACTGGCAGAAACAACAATTCATATTCATGGTTGGATAAATAAATAAAAAAAAGCACATTTTGTGTTCTCGGCAAACATACTCTGTTGCTTCTCCTTCCAGCAGTTGTTGCGAAGGTTGGAAACATAATCGTCCTCCACCGTCCGCTCCAGGTTCCTCAGATTCAGTCCGGTGAACTCTCTGGAGAACTGCTCCCCGACGTAGTACGGCACCTTCAGGTTCTCAGTCAGCCTCTTCTGTGTGTAGCCTGCCGACCTGCGTGACGACAGGACAAAAGTGTGGGAGACAGAGATCCAACGACGGATGACGGATCTGGTACATTACATTACGGTCATTTTAGCAGACGCTTTTATCCAAAGCGACTTACAATTCAGTATCTATCTACTGTAGGCGCAGCTACAGGAGCCATTTTGGAGTTAAGTGTCTTTGCTCAAGGACACATTGACATGAGACTAGCGGAGCAGGAGCCGGGGACCGAACCGCTGACCCTCTGACTGAAAGGCGGCCCTGCTCTCCACTTAGCCACGGTCACCCACACACCCATTGTGTACGGGGGGGCTGTTGGTACCGTCTGTCTCCGCTGACGCGACTCACAGAAGCGTGTCTGAAACGAGCGAAATGGAGGACGGAGCCCGGCGATCCTTGCAAACACAGAAGAGCTCTGTGATTTATTTTTGGAATTAATTGAAGCGGCATCAAGATGTTCTTCTTCTAAATCAAACAAGAACGTCAATTACAATGGATCTGTCTTAGGAAGCAACGTAAGTCAAGGCACTATGAAATTAAATCTACATTTGGATTGGGTTAATCTATAAATCAGTGGCATTTCAAATATGGCCACCATTCTGGCTTGCACAAAAATAGAACCATTAGGTTATATATATATATATATATATATATATATATATATATAGAAATACACTTGGGTTGACATTGTGAAGATAATCTTTGGTCCAATTCGATTGGAATTGTGCAGAGCAACAGTTATTCATCACTCACGGCCTGTAGCTGAGGCTGTACGGGGGGCTGTTGACCATGATCTGACTGAGGGCCGACACAATAACGAGGATGATGATGGGCATGACCTGGACGAAGAGAGCGAGGCCTCCCTGCAAAGAAAACGGATCGGTGTCAAAACCCCACCGCTGAATCAATCACTTTGTGTTAAAAAAAAAAAGACACTTGAATATTACTGACTTTCACCCCAAAAGGTAAGATGACAAATAACTCAACGTCGCCCCCTGCTGTTTAAGAACAACTTTACATTATTTGCACAGTTTTTTTGGTTTTTTTTTGCAGGAGCTCTAATAACAACATCAAACTCACATCCCGCTGTCGCTCTCTTCTCTCTCGCCTTTGGTAACGCATCCGCCCATTAGTGTACACGTTAGCATTACCTAGATCAACGCAGCACATGTAGCACTTAATAGACAGATCACAGCGAGCACGACAATGAAAACCCTGGTGTCTCACAAAAGCTTGGCATGAAAAACAGGAAACACACTCACTCGATGGGTAACCGCCGCCGAAGAACATGTTGAAGAGGTCTTCGGGTGAAATGTCTGGCTCAAAGGTTCCGTCGTCTGGGCCGTGTCTCGAAGGATGCCTCCTCTCCTCGCCGTATTGGTCGTACTGTTGTCTTTTGCTGGCATTGCTCAGAAGAGAATACGCATTCCCAATCGCTGTTGAAAACATTCAGATGAATCAATTAAAATTATGTTTTTTTTAAATCGTCATTAATAAGGGCTGAAACACACCTTCTGTAGTCATAATTACGGCCTCTATTTTAGGCTTTTTTTGCACCAACGTCAGTGACGAATGAAAGTTCATGCTGGGTTCATGCTGAGGGCTAAGTGGAGAGCAGGGCTGCCTTTCAATCAGAGGGTTGGTGGTCCGATTCCCAGACTCCTGCTCTGCTAGTCTCATGTCAAATGTGTCCTTGAGCAAGACACTTAACCCCAAAATTGCTCCCGTAGCTGCGTCTACGGTGTCGAACTGAATTGTAAGCGTCTGCTAAATGACTGTAATGTACTGTAATGTAATGCTGGTCACCTTTAAACGCCTCTGTAGCACCGGGAGCGTGATTCTTGTCTGGATGGAACTTCAAAGCAAGTTTTCTATATGATCTTTTGAGTTCATCCTCAGAGGCGTCGGCCTGGACCCCGAGGATTTCGTAGAAGTCTTTACATTGTTTTATCCTGTGTAGTAGAGGGGGGGGGGGTTCTCAGTGTCAGCTGAGGCTAAAAATAAATATGTCAACCAGTACCAGAGTCTTGACATGACCGGCCTTACCTCCTCACGGCGTCTAGCTGCTCTGCCGTGTAGGATTTCGAGGCGTCGGAAGACTTGTCTTCAGGCCTGGCGTCCTCGCCGTTGCTCTGCCGCCGTCGAGGCCCCGAGGCCCCGCTGAAGTCCGAGGGGCCGCCTTGTCTCGGTGTAAATCCATTCTTTGCTATGAGCTCCAGTAGTGCTAGGAGGGACACAGTAACAGCATTGTGAACATAATACAAAATTTAAAAAAAAGATATTCAGACATGCATTGTAAAAGAGATTCAAAATCTCAAATGGGATCATCCTGGATAAATAAATAAAATGTATTTTTATTTTGCTATGTATTGTATATGTGTATTATATTATTATTGTAAATTCAAAATAACACATATTGATTGACATACTGATCGTGGACAGCGTGTCACCCATAGAACATCTGTTTCACGTGGAGCAGGTGCACAGAATAAAGCATGCACAATAGCTACAGCAGGAGTTTTGACAGCTAGCTAGCTCGCAAAAAAAAAAAAAAGGCCCCGGCTACACGCGCGCCGCAGAGCTCATCCGGGATGCAGGTGATGCTGCAGGTGATGATGCTGCTGCTTGCAGACCTCCCCCCCCGTTGCTGAAGCGCCCCCCTTTTTTTTTTTTCTTCCCTAACACGCTCGGCCATCTTATAACGCTCACCCTTCGCTTTCTCTGTCGGGAAGAGCCTCTGCGCCTTCTCCAGGAACCGCTGCGCCTTCTCCGGCCGGTCGTCGGTCAACGCCGCGGTTGCGATGTCGATGCAGCGCTCCGCTTCGTCCCTGTTTACCTCCATTGCAGCGGGGGGGCTGAGCAGAACTGGAAACAGAAGTAAATACGGGCGCCTGCTGATGACGTCACGCGGATGCTGCAAATAGAACGCCCGTCAGTTTTTATTTGTCTTTTTTTTTTTTTTTTTTTTTTTTTTGCTGAAACCTTACGTACCAATACGGATGTAATAATAAAGGATGTATGAAGAGAGGTTTGCATGATATGAAAGAGGCGAGTCCCTGGCTCTTTATCCCACTAGATGGAGACATAACGTCTGTCTTTAACTGTGACAACTTATGTATGTGTGTCAACCCTCTTTTTTAATTAGGATCCTGTAAAAAAAAATAAATATATATATATATATATTTTACAGGATCCTAAGTTGTTATGGAGTGAAATTGATCTCAAAATAGTCACAAATGGGCACTACGTGATCTACAAATGACAAATATGATTTATGCGTATAACCAAATGCGCAAGTTCCAACAAATACCAAGCCGAGCCATGATTTAAACACATGCAAAACATGTAAGTGCACACATCACAACCTCAATGAATATACACTTTTACTCAAGTGTGATAATATTCGCATTCGAAGAGCTTCCTGTGTCTACACATGTCTGCACATGATTGTCGTATTCTTTTGTATTTATTTACAGATTATTAAATGTGTGCGCATGGATCGCCTGATACGCACGGATCAGTTGTACAGGATCAGGTTACATTCAGGCGTGGAGACCAGAGTCATGCGGGGGAGACTATGTTCACGGTCTGCAGCTCCACACATGTCCACAGATGCATGCTGCGTTTAGGTGCTAGTGGAACTTGGCCATCCAGGCGATTTGTGAAATCCTGAGTAATTTCAAAGTGAGGATGAGGTTTTTCTAAAGTAATACAAACCCTGTCGGTGCTTGTCATACGTGAGAGACACGTAGGTTGAACTGTACATACACGTAACCTCCGATATTGATTGTTAAGTAATAAAAAACCTACAAAAGTACATGTTATCAGTAAACGTCGTATGTTCAGTGAACCACTAAGGGCAACAGGGCATAAACTGTGTCTGATGAGGTCATAGTTTTGAGGGATACAATCTAAACCGGTTGCAATAAACAGTGTTTTCAGTGTAACAATATGTGAAACCATTGATTAACAATTATGCTATTAAATCATGATTTGTGTTATTGTATAATTACTGTATCATCACCATCATTTCATCACTTTTACTAATCTTTATTTTTTTTACCATAATTTCTCACTTTATCATATGCCTCTTATTCTGATTGCTGGTATTAGTATGATATTGATGAGGTGCATGAAAAGTAACGTAACAGTATTTGCAGTAAACAGGGAATAAATAGGTTTATGTTCATATAAATATATATATACTTTTGGATATATATTTATATGTATATTGTACACACTCGTTAAATGTTTATACATACATCTGTTCTACTTTTTTTGTTGTCCTTGTTTTATTTTTTTTAAATATTTTTCCTGTTTATTTGTAAACTTGTGTATGTACGTTGAGAGCAAAGTGAGTCAAATTCCTTGTATGCGCACGCATACATGGCCAATGAAGCTGATTCTGATCAAATAAATCAAATAAAATCATAATAGCGTTACACGATGTATATCATGTAATGCACATTTGTGACCATTCAGAGATCAGTCTCGCTCTATATGTCTAGACAGCCGCGGCGGCTCACCAGAGAAGGTAAACGTACATCTGGCAGAAGAATGAATAAAAGGTGAACAGCAGATAACCAGGCAGCCAATCAGAGCCCGAGTTCGAGGCGGCATCCGAGCGCTGATTGGTCGAGCGCAACTCGCACTGCTTTAACTGCGTTTGCTGCGGAGCCGACGAGCACTCTCTCTCTCTTTCACCGGTTACAGTACTTTTCACGCCTATTCCTCTCCGTTTCACCGCCGGGATCTCTTTCCCCACATCTTCTGCTTCTCTCCGGTGAGTGATTGACCTTCCGTTAAGTTACTCTACAGGTGCAACGTGAGCGTTACGCAACGCAGCAAAAAAAAAAAAAAAAAAAAATGTAGCCGTTTTCGGTAACATTGTGTCAGCTAGAAGTCAGCATCATCGATACAATTACATCCTCTTCCTCCGCAGCGCAGCGGGCTTTTAGTCCGCACCGACGCACGGATATCACCGATTTATGTTGTTGTTCTTATTTTTATTCATTTTTTATTTACCCGCCCATAGCATCAAACCAACCAACCACCCCCCCCCCCAAAAAAAAAAAAAAACCCGCAGCCACGATGACGGACACGGAGGCGTCGGTGAAGCAGCAGCAGCAGCACAAGTCGAGCAACGGAAATGTCCTCGCAGAAGCCACCAGAGAAGACGTGTTCGATCACTCATACAAAGAGAAGGACGGGCCCAAGCCTCCCTCCAGCATCGTGTGGAGAAACGTCGTTCTGATGACTCTGTTGCATATAGGTGCCGCGTACGGCGTGTCCCTCGTCCCTTCAGCATCTCCTCTGACCTTGCTTTGGTGTAAGTAAAAATCATAACCTGTTACAGTCATTTTGCAACAACAAAAAAAAAAAAAGGTGGGGGGGGGGGGGGGGGGGGGTTATTTGGGGCCGGAATTACAGTATTTTATAACGAAATTACAGCTGTTATGTCACCGCTGTTACAAGTCGAGGGGTGGCTGTGCACGGATGTTGTGCATGCTCCTCCCAGTATTGTGCATGTAGTGGGATTATAGATCAGCGCATATATATATATATATATATATATATATATATATATATATATATATATATATATTTATATATATATATATATATATATATATATATATATATATTTATATATATCATCCGAGATTTCATGTCACAGCAAGTATTTTTTAAAAGCTGCGAAGTACACAGTGGAATGACACGAACGTGTACTTCTTATATCAATGCGTGTTACTTTATTAAGTAAGAGAATCATAGGACAAAAGAGTGGTTACACAAGCTGCATTCTGCTTTATCGCTTCTAAAAAATAAAAAAAAGATCATTGGAATGCGTATTTTTTCTATGAATGTTAAAAAGCACAGAGGCTGCGCTTATGAACAGATCTCGCAGTCACGCGAGCAAATCTAAACGGTCGTATCCATTCAGTCAGCAGCCGATGTGACGTAATGACATTACCGAGTGACCGTCACAGTTTCACGTAACTTGCCGTGTTTATTTAAACTCTCTCTCTCTCTCTCTCGTGAGATAAGTAGGCTATAGTACGAACCAGTTCAGTCAGAGGCTACATGTCGATGGATCTTCAGCTTTACATGGCACGTGCAGGAATGCTATTGTGAATCGTCTGATTGCATTGGGGGGGGGGGGGTCGTCTTGGAGCAAATTCCCCAAAATGTGTTGCCTTTGATATAAAAAAAAAGAAAAAAGGAAATGCCTTGTAAGCTAAAATGAGTTACACATCTGTAACAATGTAACATGGATGAGTCACAAATAATTAGCTTCTGTGTTTCTCTCCACAGCCTTACTTTGTTTTTTCATAAGTGCTTTAGGAGTTACTGCAGGAGCTCATCGCCTGTGGAGCCACAGATCCTACAAGGCCACATTACCTCTGAAGATCTTTCTGGGTTTAGCCAACTCCATGTCATTTCAGGTACACACACACACACACACACACACACACACACACACACTGTAATAACAACAGCCGCTTTCATCGCCGCGTAACGACCACGTCGCGTCTGCCAGGCGTAACGTAACCTCTTGTCTTCACCCGAAACCCCGCAGAACGATATCTTCGAGTGGGCCCGAGACCACAGGGTTCACCACAAGTATTCGGAGACGGACGCCGACCCGCACAACGCCGTCCGCGGCTTCTTCTTCGCTCACATTGGCTGGCTGATGCTGCGCAAACACCCCGACGTCATCGAGAAGGGGAAAAAGCTGGAACTCACCGACCTGAAGTCCGACAAAGTTGTGATGTTTCAAAGGAAGTAAGTGGCTTTTGACTGAAACGTTAAAAGGTCGGACGTGGACGGTGAACAATCTTTTTCGTTATTTTAGTCTCTGGTGTGTCAAATACAAATGCGGAGTAAAGACCGATTTGACTTGTTAACCCACCCGCTGCTGCAGTTATGTCTGCAGTCATTCTGGTTTAACAAGGTGACAATTACCGGCACGTCTGTGGTGCGTGCTGAGATCGGTTCACGGGGTCGACTTTAATGAAAACTGTCACGTTGAGGAAAGAGATCGCGCGGAAACAAAAAACCCCAGCGTCTTGACGTGTGTGTGTTTTATGCTGAGTAAACATTTCTATTCTCTGCCTTGCTCTCCACCCACTCCGTTTCCCCCGACAGGTACTACAAGCCGTCCGTGCTGCTCATGTGCTTCTTCGTCCCCATGTCCGTGCCTTGGTACTTCTGGGGGGAGTCCCTGTGGGTGGCGTACTTCGTCCCGGCTCTGTTGAGGTACACCATGGTGCTGAACGCCACCTGGCTGGTGAACAGCGCCGCTCACATGTGGGGGAACAGGCCCTACGACAAGGGCATCAACCCCAGGGAGAACAAGTTCGTCACATTCAGCGCTATAGGTATGAAACGCACTGGTTTGAAACAAC
Source organism: Cebidichthys violaceus (assembly GCF_023349555.1). Classification (NCBI taxonomy): domain Eukaryota; kingdom Metazoa; phylum Chordata; class Actinopteri; order Perciformes; family Stichaeidae; genus Cebidichthys; species Cebidichthys violaceus. The sequence goes on along the minus strand of NW_027176958.1, from coordinate 833,251 downwards.
GCAGAAAAAGATGAAAGAAACCATTGAAGCAGGAATTGTTAGACTGGAAACTTAGGAGTTATGCATCGCACCTGTTGCCTACATTTGGCTGCACAAAGTTAGTCTGACGCATGTTAAAGAGCTACGCCTAGACCAGTCAATTACAGTAATACCTCAAAACAAACGGCAGACTGATTTAAACATTTTTTTAGTGCGTTATTCCCCCCCCCCCCACTCGATCCACCTCCACCCACAACAATGCTAGCGCCTTGATCGACCAATAGGAGTCACTGGTGCGGCAACAGTGGGTGTTATGAAAGACCTGAATATGGAACTGGATGTTCTAAGATGGCACCCGGTTCATGAAAGTTGTTCGGCGAAAATATAATTGAAAAAACAAACAAAACAAGAATTGTATGCTTCAGTGGTTTTAGGCTAAGCCGGCTGACTCCTTACTGCCGTGAAAATATGAACGTTGAAGACTTTTAATTTTTCCCAAATTGACCCAGTTTGTTGATCCAGCTAGTTTGGACCAGCGTCACACGTGATCCTGTAATGTCGAAATGTTTCCATGATTTGCTCACCGCTGGGTTTCTTCCCCACCCCCCCCCTTGTAACCTACAGGTGAGGGATTTCACAACTACCACCACACGTTCCCCTTCGACTATGCGACGAGCGAGTTCGGCTGCAAGTTGAACCTCACCACCTGTTTCATCGACGCCATGTGCTTCTTGGGCCTGGCCACGGACCCCAAGAGAGTGTCCCACGAGCTGGTCATGGCCCGGTTACAGCGCACCGGAGACGGAAGCCACCGGAGTGGCTAAGGTCGACAACATTTTTAAATTTTTTTTTTTGGTGGGATGTCGGCTTCGAGGGAAAAACTTATCGACAAGAAGAAGCTTCACAGTCCTTTGACAGCTATACATTTCTCATCCGCTGAGGATAAAAAAAAAAAAAAAAAGTCATCTTCATGAGGGCCTTGACAACATTTTGTAGCTGTAACTAAAATCATTTGTTCAAGATGGATAAAAAAAACAAAACAAAACGCACACATTCTGTGAAGCCTCGGTTTCCGTTCAGACAGACCATTGTCTTGCAAAGACGCTTTAAATCGGAAAGTAGAAACATTTTAAACGTCATTTTGCCGTTTTTTTCGCCACTTTGGCGCGCATCCCTCCGTCGCGGGGGGAGGTCAGTCATGTAGCCGATCATTTTATGTAAGTATTACTTAATTATTAATCAAAAATAGATACGGAGTGGAGCTCTGGAAATAATAACTAAGTAACAATGTTTCATCTGATAAGATGTGCTACTTATAGGAGACGGTCGCCGTTGCTCGTTTACAGTTTTGTTACCATTTCTCGTTCAAGATCTCGGGAGAGTTTGAACGATGTTTTTGCTCAAAGTTGTTTGGCTTTAATGAAACACGGCACGTGATGGAAGAGTGAGGAGAACCCGGAGCGTCTTCTTAGAACCTGAGAATCGTGCAGCGCGTCGCAGTATGTACCCAAATATGTAGTAAAAAATAAAACCAAACGCATACTGTATTTAGCGTCGTGAATGGATCGAGTATTCCCCAGACAGACATAGGCGAGGCATTTATCATGAAATACAAACTGCCGAAACAATTTCAAAAGTAAGATACGTGTAGACATTTAGAACCGTGCCATGTTTAATCAACTTTTTTCTTTTTTTTTTTTTTCTTTTTTGTTGGTGTGTTTTTAATGAATATATCACAGTGCCAAGAGCGTGCCAATTGTCGACATATTCGCAAGCATCCTAATGGTCCACGAGAGCACACTTAAGTCGATGTCGCTTCTTCAGCCGGGCATCAGCGGCTTTGCTTCCTCTTTTCATCCGACACGTCCCCCCCCCCCCCCCCCCCGTCTCTTTTGTCCAGAAACATCTGCAGCAGAGATCTCATTGGTCGATGTGGCAGCCGGTCATGTGACAGAGTTCTGGTGTTACAAAACAAACATGCCACCCATGCATGGTGATATACTGTAGTAGGTGTTCGTGGTGAGGTGTTTTTAATCGGGTGACTCTTAATGGCAGAGCCGTGTCTATTTTTGTAACGTACTGTGGAGCCGCGTCGCTTTTTTGCATCGTCAGAACTGTTGCCGTGGTGATTTCTGAGACGGGTCGGGTTTCCCTTTTGATGTCCTACAAAAGCTGATTGTCATTGCTAAATTGCGGGCGCATCGATGTTAACGCTCATCTTCAATTCTGGTGTGCGGAATGCTTTTATTATCTTATTTATGTATTTATTTCGTTCCCCCCCCTCCCCCCCTTATTGACTTAAAAGAAAGATTGCTCTAATCAGCTTTCTGCACTCTGACATTTGGCAGTAAAATAAATGAAAATTTGAGCTCCTGTTTATTATATAAGAGTCAGGATACAACCTAATGCCTTATGACTTGCATCCATTCCTGATCTTCTTCGCGCCAAAATCTGACCACGGTCCATGTTTACAGGCTGAAGCGCCGGATGGAACATTGTTTTTATATTCTGAAAAACCCACATTTAATTTAGGCCAATTGACAACAATCGACAAAAAGAAAAGTGCTTTAAATTAAAATAGAGGATTAGAAGTTTATATTCCGAGAATACAAATGGAAAAAAAAAACGCCTGCTGCAAAATGTTCAATCAACAGATTTAACCTGTAAAAAAAATAACGGGCCCTGATGTGCCGACTGGTTCCCACCCAGCAGGACGGTAGAGCGTCATCAGAGCACTTCACGACTCCCGCTGCCCACAAGCATCATGGTCCTAATGACGGGACCAGAAGGCTGTCAGTCTGAACGATAATGTCAAATCTCAACTGTACTCTATTCTGAAATAAAAATTCACAATATTTTCAATACACACAATTAACAGTTGTTGCTCTTCTTTTTTTTCTGTGTCTCTCTGATATAAATGTTACTTTTTTTGGTTTCCTTGGTTTAAACACACAGATTATTCCTGTAAAGCTCCTCTTAAATGTGTGTTGTTTTTTTAAAAATTCAGATTTCCCGGTACAGATATGAATATATTTCTGACTCGTGGACCGTATAGTGCTCAGCTCTGGCTCCGTCAGAAGTGACACGGATGACACAGCTGCTCCTGCCGCAGGCCCGGTTTGGTCTAAACAACAGGAAGCCACCCGCAGGAAGCGTTTAATCCTGATGCTGTGAAGAAGAAAAATGCTGACGGGGCTGGATCCAGGCGTCGTCGTTACACAGTGTCGAGGAGGAAGCTCTTCAGTTGTGGAAGTACTCCTATATATAGGAAAGTACTTGTTATGTGGAGCAGGACGGCTGCTGTTAATGTCATATATCTATATACTAAAGGGTTATTATTACTGATGCATCAAAGCTGGGGGTAACTGTAGTATTTTACAGTTTCCTGGTAACAAACCAACTGGAGCTTGTCGGAGGATCTTCTGTTCCCCGGATAGCTGCTGACTTATAAGTGTGCATAAGTCAAAAATACCCCCCCCCCCCCACCACTATTTAATGCTGCAATTCTTGGCTCTTGACTGCAGACCGATGAAATGTTCAGTGGTTTACACAAAGCAGAGAGGAATGTAGGACCAGTGTGCTGCCAAGATACAGCGCATTACATCATCCTTTTTTTTCTTACCAGGTCAAGGAGTTTATGGTTTGTGGATGTCACGTCGTACACGTTGACCGTCGATTCATCCAAGTAGTCGGTCGTTTTAGCCATTTATAAAGAAAACAAAGAAAAGGCCTGATACCATCTCAAAAGTGAGGACTTCCTCTTCCTGTGATTATAACTTGAATATCTTGTTTTGCAGTGTTAAGAGTCTGGGAATGTTTCACTTGTTTTATAGACTAAACAGATTATCCATTCATTTTAACATGGATGATAATAGTTGCAGACCTCAGTGGAAGGAACACTCCGATCCTTTCCATTAGTAAAAGTTACGTGAAAGGAAATACTCAAACTTGTTTTACTTAAGTAAAAGTAGCATTTGAAAATACACTTTATACTTTAATAAAATGATTGGGTTATACTTATTGATGCAACTGTGTAAGCCTCACTTTAATATTGGTAAAGGTGGAGCTAACTACTATTTAATCTATAATACCTCAACTTGTACTTGTTGGTTATATTTTGTATTGTAAATTTGCAAAGCAGCTAAAGTTGCCAAGATACATTTTCAACTTAGCATGCAGAGGTAGTATAAAGTAGCATGAAATGGAAGTACTTCACTGTACTTTGGCAGCATTATGAAGTTTTATATTAGTTGTCAAAGTTGCACTCAACACATCGCAGGATCATGAAACTCCTGAGGCTACGGTGTCCCACAGAGGCGGAGTAACACCATGACTCATGACTCTGCTGTGGTGTGATGTGTGGTGAGGTAACATTGCGCGAGCGTCACCCCAGAAGGCGATCACGGGAGGTTACTGCAGTTTAAACCCCCCCCCCCCCCCCCCCCAAAAAAAAAAAACCTTACTCAGCTCACAGCGTGTGACTCCAAACCGGCCAATCAACAGCGAGGTCCTGACTCGTGATCCTCCTGCGCCAATGGAGGAAGGTCGCGTGAACAAATACGCGACGAGAACATGCGAAGTGCAGTGAAAGTGGACTAATGTCCGAATGTGACATCTGGGGACCTGTGACATCTGGGGACACGGTCTAAACGGACCCATCATCGGGGCATTCGTTACACTGCTGTGCAGGCAGGTAAAAAGTCTGTCAGTCATTGAATGCAACACACCTGTGCGCACCCTGGTGGTGAGAAGCTCCACCTCCTGAAGAAGTCGCCGCCCCTTTTTAAGCACTGAATGGAGTAGTGTGAGGCAATGCAAATGAGCAAAAACAGAAAAGAGGCGAAACGTATAGAATATAGAAACATATACACAACCAGGAAGCACCTATAGAAGTCATTTCATCATGTAGTACATATTAAAATGAATGCATTATAGAGTAATGAACCAGTCAGTCTGAGGATTAAGTTCTCACTTTCTACTTCACCTATTTTACATTAAATATTAACAGGTTGCTCACTTTCTAATAAAAGCAACACTTTGTAAAAGTTGTTCTTATTAATGACTAATAACCTTTCTGAATAGCGCCTTATTATAAAAAGGTACACGTGTCAATGTTTGAAGAAATTGCTCGAGCCTCAAAACCTTTGAATTGAAGTTTTATTTGAAAAAGATACCGACATGAGTGAAGTAAGCGAATGCGGATTGTATAAATATCCGTGCAACCAAAATAGGCACACGGAGGCACTTTACTGCCTTCTGTCGCCCGCGATACACCGAAGCACCGAGCTTCTTCACGTCCAGCTGCGAACCTCAGAAGATCACGTGTTCTCGTTCGTCAGTTCATTTATGTTACATCGTCGTATGAGCTAATCTAAAACGAATACTTCAGTTACAAAAAAAAAAAAAAATGATAAGACGTAGGTGGAAGGATGAGTAATTAGATGTCGATTAGTTCGTAGTTCAACATAAATTAATGTGATTTTTTATTTAGCTTATGAGCCGCCATGTGAAAACATGCACACTGAAGAACGTCCGACGGTAAAAAGAGTCAGTCGTTCACACAACGTATCGGGAGAAAAAAGCAGTGCTAGGAAATGAAAAACTCCAAAAAAAAAAAAAAACAGCAACTTGACATTCAGCGTATGGCAAAAAAAAAAACAAGCGGACACAATCCGTTACAGCAGGCGAGGAGAACAGTCGGTAGTCATGCTCGTTGTGATCGATACACAGTATCGGTGTGTTTTCTCCCTTACAGAAACTACACCGACAGGATCGATAGTAAGATCAACCCAATTTTAATTTTGCACCCATCTTCACCCCTTCTGTGGACGTATAGGAGCTGCTACCCCCCCCCCCGGATGATGTTCTGTTGTAGAGCGCCGCATGTATTCAGTCAAAAAACTTAAAAAAAAAAAAAAAATCAAGGAAAAATACGCACCAGTGTAACGCAACTACAAACACACCGCCTTTGATTCAAACTTCGTATGTTACACCAAAACCGTTGAATTTACAGAATCACAACTTTCAGAATACATTCATTTTTATCGTAAAATTCACCACAGCAACATCGACAAAAAAAAATAAAATAAATATCCCACCTCACTGCCCAAAATCAGCCACCGGGAAGGAATACAGAGCGATGAAGACCACAATCTGCAATATCGTCAGTAATTATTCTCATTATCAAAGCACGTCATCAGGTCAAAAAAAAAAAAGAGAAATAAATACATATATAACAATATGATAACACTGAAGTCTGGTTGGTGATGCCCCACCCCCCCATTCCTCTCCAGGGGTTAGACACCCAGCTTGTTGGCGATGGTCATGACCACTTTGAGGATGGGCATGAAGGCGGAGATCTCGCTGAAGTTGCTGCTGCTGACCACCTGGGTGTGGACCTCCAGGCCCCGCTGGTAGTTCTGGCTCGCCACGCAGCGGCTGATCTCGTGGAGCCCGTTCAGAATGTTGTGAGAGAGCTGAGGCATCGGCAGGGGAAACATTGTCGCATGTTACTATGACGTGAAGCCGATAGAAAACCCACAGCGCCCATGAAAGACACACTTCAAATTGCTTGTTTCGTCTGACCAACGGTCCAAAACCTAAGTGTGTCTTCTTTGCATTTTTGCTGGATAAATGACTGATTATCAAAACTGTTTTTGTGTTAGCACTTCTATGCTACGCTAGCTACTGAAGGCATGTTGAATGTTTGTTAATTGTAATGATTGAAGCTGTACATAAAGACCTAATCGGCTTTACAGGAACTACGTTGTTCCTTAATTCTATCGTCTTGGTTGTTCACTTTTACACTCTAATCTTTAGCTTCTAACTTTATCTTTTCTTTGCTGCTGAATGCATTTAGTAGACCTTTTTTTGTCTGCTTCTCTCTGAAATTGGTTAACATTTGTTCAGGGAGGGCAGTTAGTGACAGTGTGGGCTCCATGGTAGCTCAGGGGGCGGGGCATAGCGAGTACATTGGTCTGGGTAGTCACTTAACTTTTAACTTATGGCTAAATCCTTTTCCTTGATAGCAACCTCGTGTACATGTGATCATCTCTTACCGACTGCTCTCTCAGCTTGTCATACAGGTATCCCAAACGTTTGGCGGCATCATCAAGTTTCCTTTTCGTTTGCTGAAAAAGGGGAAATATTCAAAGTCATTTTTATATCCAACAAAACCCAAACCTCCTCCTAGAATTAGATTTTCAATGCAGCCGCACACGCTCAACAGTGAGACTCACTGGGTCTCCCGCTGCGAGCTGACAGCGCTGCACCAGGCTGTCGAAGGTGGATTTGAGGACCGCGTGCTCAGCGGGGATTTCCTTCTGCTCCACCCTCTCTGCCGGCAGCTGCTGGAGAAGCTGATTAGGGAAACGCAAAGGACATAAATAAAAAGGAGGTGTTGACAGCGTGTTTTTGCAGAAAGAGAGAGAGAGAGAGAGAGAGAGAGAGAGAGAGAGAGAGAGAGAGAGAGAGAGAGAGAGAAAGAAAGAGAGAGAGAGAGAGAGAGATCAGATAACAGCCCCGTGTCTCAAACACACACACACACACACACACACACACACACACACACACACCAACCTGAACGCTGGGCTCCTGGGGGGCTCCGGGGGGGACTTGGGCACGGTCGTGGGGCTGAGGAGCCTCCATGGGGAATCCCATCACCGGGGCAGTGATGGGGGCTGGAGGAGTGTAGTTCTCAGGGAGCTGAAAGATACAAGAAACACTGAAGAAATCTATTTATTCATTGTTTTTCTCTTTGGCTGCTTTATGGAGGAACTCCACAACAAGCCGACTAAACTTCAGCTTTAGTTCATCGGACTCTTTGTCCGTCTGGTTTCTGAACAGGCAGCAGGTTCATCAGAGCCTGTTTGCCTCTGCTGCTGTTAAACTAGGTTAATGAGAGCACAACCCCATTTCTCTGAGTGTCTGTCACTGCTCACGACCCCTTTCAAATTACATCCAGTCATTAAATTCATCGCTATTAATCAAATATTCATCAGCGCAGCTTAACGAATGAACGTTACATGACTGAAGTGAGCTGTTGTTGAGTTGAGTCATACACAAGTACCTTCTTCTTTCTGGGTCCACCTCGTACTGCTGGTGGGTCGTTCCAGCCCTCCTGGGGTCCTAAATCAGAAGACCAGTGAGAATTAGGATTTTTTTTTTCACAAGACAACTTCTTTGAGCTAAGGTTAGTCTACGTGTCACTAAGCCAAAGACTCTGGCAGCTTATGCGGAAAACAAAACAGCAAAAAAAAAAAAGAAAAAAAAAAAAGGGCAAATGTTCAGGCAGCGTCCTAATGATCGCTCGACAGTAACAACAGCCCAACGCTGAAGAACAAACAGCGGCTCATGAATATCCTGTTGAGCTCAAACATGCATGCGTCAACTGAAAATCGTCTCCTCTAGACCGTTCATATGCTAACTGCTCGACACCTGAGCTTTGCAAAAAAAACTGAAATATGACAAACGGAACAATTATTCTTCAAATCAAAACAAACATTTTTACGAAAAATGAATAGAAAGCTGGAAAACTCCCGTGAGATCAGACAGTCCGCACTAAAATCACTAAAATCTATTTTGCTCTTTAGAATTCAGAACCGCCCAAAGAATCGTCGCACATCCTCACAAGATCAGACGCATTCTTTTATAGACATCCTGAATACTGATGATCAGGTTATGATCACAGTACTTGAACAGATGTACTCAGGTTTTCCATATATGCATTAGTGTACTATGTTAACCTGCTTCTCATAACCTGGAAGAATAAGACCTACAGGGTCTTGATTTGAGACTGGAAGATGTGGGTTTTGTTTACTGTGTAAAGCATACAGCCGCAAAAGCAAACACAAAATACGCTGAGTGGCCAGAAAAAAACCCAACCCTGTATAATGCTGTGTAATCTAATACAAAGGTGTGTTTTTGTGTTGTACAGGTTTTTCCTCTGGTCACTCAAGTGTATATTCGGATGCACTCTTATTCCATATCCAACCCTAACATTGTCACCTTCATGGTCACACTGGGAATTCAGCCAGGGAAAGAATCCTGCAAGTCAAATGAGGTGGACAGCTGAACATGATTCAATAACCATCAGCGACAGAGTGCCTGCTAACATCTGGAACAAGTCTAGCAACACGAGATCTACCTGTAGGGGGCGGAGCCACAGCTGGGGCCGAGAAGGGCTTCACGGCGGGAGCCCCGGGGCCTCCCTGTGGGTACCCCGATCCGAGAGGGGCATAGGGACCGGACGCCATGAGGGGCGCGGGCCCCTGGTTGTGGGCGGCCCCCGGGTACATGGGAACTGGGGCTCCGGGTTGGGAGCCGGGTGGCATGGGGCCCGTGGGCGAAGAGGTAGACGGCATGAAGCTCGTCGGCGGCACCCCGGGGCTGGGCGTGGTGAACAGGCCTCCGGGGGTCGATGACGGAGGAGGGAGTCGGGGTCCCGATAAGTTAGCGGCCGGCATGGAAGGACCTGGAGGAGCGAAGCCTGAGGGTCCCCCGACGGCCATAGGCTGAGGCTGGAATGGCTGGTGAGGAAGGAATCCTGGGGGAAGGACAAGCGCCGTTAAGTCTAACTATAAAGCAAGGAAGCAAGTCTGTCCTTCACATATCTCCAGAACCGCTCGTCCGATCCACCGCACGCAGGGTTTACAATCTGCCTGAAATACCTGAAAGTAGAACACAACGTCAAACCTGGAGCCGGAGCAGAATGCTGAGGGTAGGGAGGCCTCAAGGCAGGGCGGGTCGCGCTGGGCGGCAGCGCGTGAGAATAAGGCGGCAGACCAGGCCCGGTGTTGGTTGGAGCTTGCGGGGTGAAAAACGACGGCATGGGAGGCTGCTGTTGGGCAGCCTGGGAAGGAGCAGAGGGCTGGTAGTGACTCTAAAGTAAAGGGGGGGGGAAATAACACTATGATTTAAAGAAAAGTTCAAACTCGCAAAATATATGATTTGAATGCTTTCGATTGCTCATGAGCGTATACCAGATGTTGTGCTTTTGGTATAGGAGTGCGAGCAGCAGGAGCGGGCTTGGCTGCGGACACATCGGCTCTGTTCAGGGAGTTCGGCCTCTGCTGTCCGACGGCAGCCTCTTCCTGAGCGTGGAACAGCCTGTCTTTCAGCATTGTGATCCCAGCCTATAGGAAGACAGAATTGTGTGAAAAACCGCGACGGTATTCACCCGTTTTTTTGGGGAAGAAGAGAAATAGCGCTTGCTGCCACGGCTCTTACTTGGTCCGAGTTCTCGGGCAGGTAGGTCATGGCGATGGCCAGGCTGCCCTCGGCAGCCAGTATGCCGGCGTAGCAGGTGAGCTTCTCGGCCAGGATGGGGCTCTGGACGTCAACCTCGCTGTTGCGGAGGCGTTCGATTGACTTACGCAGCATCATTACCTTTTCTACGAGATCCTGAAAAATACACGAGAGAACACAAAGAAGGTCACGTGTCACTGCTGCAGCCTGCGCGGGTTTCAGTGCAACGGTGTAGTTAAAACAGTATTTTTTTTTGTTGCTGCAAAAGCAGAGACAAGAAGAGTGCACCTCTAGACCGAGAGGGGAGGAGCAGTCTCTGTGCAAGGCCCAGCACTCCACCAGCTTCTCAATGTTCCCAGAGCAGATGTAACACAGACAGGCCTGCAGGCAGCGCTTCTCCGTCCTCTCGTGCTCCAACCGACCTCCCAGGGTGTCTACCGAAGAAGAATTGCAGATTTGAAACGATATTATTTAGAGACGGAGGGGAGGCTGACATTAGAGCAGGGAGGTTCGAGTACAAAGGGAGACTTTATGCCGCGTCGGTCATGCCGCGGCTTGCCTGGCTTCCAGGCAAACTGTGAATACTCGCCGAATACCACGCTTCACGAGCGACTTACCGCACAGACGGGCGAAGTCTTCAGGGTGAGCGTAAGTCAGCAGAGCGGCGAGAGCCTCCTTCCAGTTGTCTAACTCGCAGCTTTGCACTATGTCTCTCCAGTTCTGGGTCACCACTGACGATATGAGCTGCAGTTTTGAGACAAGACGCATCGAACTAAAAACGCTACTTCCCGCGATTGCGCAAAGCGAAAACGGAGTTTGAATGGGATGAGACGCTTACCATTGAAATGCTGTTCTTTTGATTGCTCAGGTACTTTTGCTGGGTTTTCTTGAGCAGCTCCTCTCCTCCGCTGATGGACAAGAGGATGGCTTCAGCGTAGCGGCCGTCGTTGAGACACAAATCCACCGCTCCCTCAAAGTTACCGACCAGCAGCGCCTGGCTTATCAAACCGTCGGTGTCTTCAAAAGAACCATCGACACCGAATGCACGCGTTACATTTCCAATCGTGAAAACCAAATGACTGAATATGTTAAATTGAGATATCATTCATTTAGTGTGCAGATGAGGGATTTACCGCATGATACAGGGATCTGGAAATTGGAGTTTTCCTTTGGTGTCTGACTAAAGAAGTCTGCCGGTGACACAGAACCAGAAGTTCTGGCATCACCTCCAGCAGTAGCCACATCAGACCTCTGGAAATACAACAAAAAGGACATTTTACAGTAAACAAGCGCTGCAAACATTGCATGCAAAAAAAAACAACAACAAAATGTTTTGAATATAAACATTTTGTGTGCAGACTTGCCGGACCTCGGTGGAGAGCCGCTGCATCTTTTCTGCCAGATCTTTGGCATCCACTCCGTGTCCATTGTGCTGAAAACTCTTCCCCAGGCATTTCGAAATCTGAATAAACACAACACACTCAGGATATGAGCGACAGTACCGTGACAGACGTCAGCTAACGGCTACATTTATAACATCAGATGGCAGAATACCTTCTTCTCCAGGTCGTCTTTGCTAAAACCCAAAAGTCGGAGGAACTTCACGCGGGCTTCGTCCTCAAAGTTCACCTGTAAACAGAGGAAGTGAATTAACACAAAATGAAATGACACCGACCGTCCCAATGTCAAGAGGGCGTGCTGGGGCCCACCAGAAGGAACTTCCAGATGTCCTGCTCGGCGTCTGAGTTGGCGCTCTGGATCTTGGCTTGGCAGTAGTTGTTGAAGGAGCCCGACTGCAGCGCTGCCTGCAGCTCCCTGGAGCGCTGGAGGAACTCCGTCTCTGTGGTGACCTGGCTCATGAACACTTGTCTGGGGACGGGCTGGGGGCTCTGCACTGGAGGCGGCTTGGGATTCTCAAAGGTTATCAGCTTTCCACCGAACTGTGGGGAGAAGGGGGAGGGGGAGAGAAAACCCACCAGATCAGTCACGAACACCTTCTCCATCGACATGCTTATAACACATTCTAATGTCACACTCACAGCAAAGGAAGCGCCCACGGGCCTGCGCACCCACTTGGGTGGCTTCTTCAGAGGGGAAACTATGGTTTCCTGCACTGCAGGCTGAGGGACTTGCAGGGGGGGGAGCGCCTGTCCTGTACCAAAGGGGTCCATTGAATCAAATGAAGAGGATATCTGTTAAATAAAATGTTTGAAGTTAAAAAACAAAACAAAAAACAAGCTCAACTCTTTGGGGTACAGATGAAGCAATTAAGTCGATCGACAGAAAATTCATCGGCAAGTTATACTGGTGTTCATTAGTCGACGTCAATCCCTTCACACCTGCGCCATCTTGTGGACAAACAAGGCGGCACAGCACATAGTTGTCGGGGATTAAATACATTTACTACATTACAGCAACTACCTTATCGGCTGTGCTTTGCTGCTCGGTCCTCAAGCTTCCTCCCATGACAGAGTAGACAGTGATTCTGCCATCAAAGGAGGCGGCTGAAAGCAGAGCCGGATACCTGGGGCACCACTGGACATCGAAACACCACTGGTTTGTTGTCGGAAGCTCATAGATGACCTGAAATGAACGAGATGACGCGTGAGAAATCCACATCGGCGTCGCCAAGTCACAATAACGAGGCATGGTTATTCAGGCGTGACGGAGAAGCAGCGGTTAGCGCTGTGTACCTCTCCAGTGTTTGGATTCCAGCAGAGGATCCTGTTGTCTTTAGCGCTACTCAGCAGGAGCTCAGAGTCCGCCTGGCTCCAGGATATGGACAGAATCCCCCTGTGAGGGAAAACACCAACAGAAAGTAAAACACAGTATATTCTTCTGTAAAAAAAACCCTGAAATGAACAGAAACCGTTCAAGCCTCACCTTGTGTGGTTCTCAAAGACTTTAAGGGGCGAAGTGGCGAAACGGAGGTCCCACATCTGGATGACTGGCATTCGGTCATCTTCGGAGGCCAACACCAACTGAGTGGCCACATCAGGGTGCCAGAGCATTCCTGAACAGTGCATCTGAAATCACACAACAGATGAGGTTTGGGATGACTTAGGATGACATTACAAATGTAGGCAGATGGTTGCATTAAAGCCACAAACCCTGTTGCTGTGGTCACTGATCTTGATGATGGGCTCGTTCTTTCTCAGGTCCCACACGACGGCTTTCCCACTGGGGTTGGCAGAGGCCAGGATGTGCTGAACCTGCCTGTTCCAGGACACGACGCTGATGTCCTCAGTAGGCTGAAAGAAGACACCCGGGCTGTTACTGTCAAAAAAACAAAACCGCACTGACAATGCCTGCTGATAGTGATGCGGGATCAAAAAGATATTTAGCAAAGTATATTGTTTTGATGAAATTTGATGAATGGCTTGCTGGGAACATGTGACGGTTGCGGGGTTTTCCATTTCAGGTATTGACTCACAACAGACGCGTGTGAACTTCAACAAACTCATGATATCTCAAATCTCACACACACACTCACACACACACACACACACACACACACACACACACACACACACACACACACACACACACACACACACACACACACACACACCTGCGTCTTCGCTCCTGGTGTCATCGGACTGTTGAAGTTGTTCAGATCCCAGATATATATCTCTGAATCGTTTGCTCCTGAAGCGAGGAGATTACTCTGGGAGAGGGAAAAGTAAAATTGAGAACGATTAATAATGCGTACAGCAGCACCGGGAAAGCGAAGTCTTCCGTGTAAACTGCCTCTAAAAAGGACACAAAAAGGTTGAAGACATTTACCTGAAAGGGGTTGAAATCGAGTGCTCGGACGGGTCCTGTGTGTTTGTCAGACTGCCCCACCACTGCCTCGGCACCGCCGCTCATTATGACCTCTGGGTCGTAAACGGTCAACGTGCCATTTTCACTGCCGCCGACCAGTCTCCCTCCAGTACCGTCCGCTCCCATTCCAAAATTCACCCATACGATGCTGTGCAACCTTTGGAATAGGAAAAGTAAATTGTTAACTGTCAAACAGTTCGTCTTTAGAGCCAAAAATAGCCCATAACGTATTAAAAGAAAGGGAAAGAATATAACATGGAATGAGCCATGAAATATTTCAAATCTGGCCCCAAACGGTTTGAAGTGAAGCCCTTCTGTACAGTGGCTGATATGGACACAGGTAGCATCTTGCATCATCTCTATAATGTACCTGTTTGAGGTGGGTAATGACCCTTTCAGCTGCATGTCCAGGGACGGATCTGAGAAATCCACCTCGAATATCTCCAGGGCAGCTGTGGTGTTGAAAGAGGCATCGAGCTGCTGCGCTGACGTCCCTAAGGCCAGGTGGATGGGATGGTGTTCGGCTGGACTCCACGCTTGGTGGGCAGTCCTCTGGATCTCCTTCAGCCTCATATTCGTCAGCAAGTTTCAACGTCCCGGACAGACGAACGGACTCCACTACGCCAAGAGATAACACACGTCTTTTGATTCACAACACGCGGTTAGATACCTTAAATACCACCTTCTAACTTAGCTCCAACAAAAAGGTGCCACCCTGACAGGTTGTCTCCGACTATTCCCTGAAACTAACCTGATATGTATCAGCTAGGTAGCTAATGTTAGCATGTCGCGGCTCCTAACAACGTCTCGTACACTTACTATAGCATTGAACACAGATTATCTGATGGCCGCCACTACCCAACAAACACTCCAGCGGTTTAAAAAAGGGACCCGTTAATTACTTATGCATGCCAATACATAGGAAGTCATAGGAGCTAACAGGTAACGTCCGCTCCAGTGCATAACCGGAACCGATGCTGCTTCTAGCTAGCAATCAATGTTACAGCCACCACCCCTTGCTTCAATATCTCAACGGAAGCGCTGTGTATCAGACACGTTTGAACCCAGCAAAGACATTATATATACACAAGGCTTTGATAGTAACTCACATCAACTGTCGTTATCACAGTCGGACTGTCCGCATCCACTACAAACTGGAGAGCTAGCTACTTCTCAGTAAAAGCTAGCAGCTTAGCCGCTGGCGGATTTTCGCTCAAAGTACTTTGCCGTGTTGTCACTGAGCTACGGTAGCCAACAGGGGACATTTCTCATATGGCGGTCGTGGCCTAAGGTAACCCCGAAGACACCGATGACCCAACAAAAAAAAAAAAAAAAAGAGTTTTGTAAAAATTGTATGTCGCGTGCATTATAACGAAGGATCAAAGAGTTGTGAGCATGTTAAGTTGTTAACTATTTGACAGGTTGACAGTCTTTTTAAACACAAAACAACAGCAACACATTGAGGAATGTAACTTAATACAAGTCTTTATTCTTGACAGAAATATATATACACAAGTAAGAGTCAGACTGCAGTCATTAGATTGTATAATTTTTGACTTCCTCTGGTTGTTTTTCTGGATCTCCTCCTTTCTCCAAGTACAGGTTGTTATAGGGATACTGTTTCTCCGCCTGGAAGAAGGACAAATGCTTTTATTGAAAATGTTATTAAATAGAAAACACAATCAAAAATCATCTCATCCACAGGTGGCACCTGAGAGAGAGTAAAACCTTTACTACCACACTATTTAGTATGCCAGAAAAACAGATTCAACATGTCCAAAAATACATAGTATGTCAAATGCAGTACGCCAAAAATACCAGGACGTCCTACTGCGCTCGGTGACTTTTTGCAGAATGCAAGCCAGCGTGCTTTTCTGTTTATTGTGACCTACAATCCTCCGCGCAGTGGATATATGAGCAAGAGCGTCAAAGATCAAAAGGTGCAAAGTACATACAACAAGTATGGACCAATTAAATGCATAAGACATGCAACAGTTCATACTTTGTAAGGAACAAGTAGAAAGAAAAAGTATGCGATTTGTAACTTATGTGGACAACTTGTTATTCTGCGGTCTTCTTAAAGTTGTCCTAGATGTTTATTTTAAAGTAAGTTGAGTTATCCAACATAGGGGGCGATTAGTTAATATAATGAAGTGAAAAACAAATAATTCATTACACAAGAGGGGTGAGATAAAGCCAAGCATTGGTCTGTACTTACAACAGGTTGATAAGATGGTAATTTCTCCCCAACGTAGAACATGAACAGCATGAACCCGATGAAACCAAACAGTTGTTTGCTCATCGTGGACCAATCCACAGGACTGGGAGACGTATCCACACGGTTCCTGATGAACATGTCAAAATTCCACTGCATCTAAAGACGGAGAACAATCGCTGATTAATGGAGATTCTTATACTGTAATGTACATACTGTAATAACTATTTATGTTGTCATATAAATGATTGTACAGAGGCACTGAGTGGAGTCTGTACAATCAAGCTGATCTGAATACTGTCTAAATATCCCAAAAACAAAGAGAACAACGATGTACTGTGCACTTAAGAAATACGTTTTTTATGTTGTTATCTATACAACTGTCAAAATCTTAAGCTACGATGTTGTATCCGC
The DNA here is from genome assembly GCF_023349555.1 of Cebidichthys violaceus. Lineage (NCBI taxonomy): Eukaryota > Metazoa > Chordata > Actinopteri > Perciformes > Stichaeidae > Cebidichthys > Cebidichthys violaceus. The sequence continues at coordinate 816,573 of NW_027176958.1, read as the reverse complement.
ACATTCTAGGAATTATATTATGTATGCGTGATGTCGCTATACAACCAACATAAACACACATAACGTTAAACACCCTTTTCTTAAACAATTGGTACCACGATATGTACAGAGTGGGACATTGTTTCCAAATTACAACAAACATATATTTGGCATTTCATACCAGAATGAGCAACAACATGATTTCATGTTGAAAATCACGTTTTAAATATGGCGGAACCAGCCCCATGCAATGCAATTTCTTGTTTACTTGTGGACCGATATGTATGCCAGTGCTGATATATGGATGATAAACTCTTATCTTTAGCCAATATATGGGTTGCACACGTGAACCTGATATCACAGGAAGTCGTTATTATCTTACCGGCTCTCCCCAGTTCCTCCTCAAGTCGGGGTGGTCCCACTGGTACCAGGGGTCTCTCTCATGCTGAGACCTTTCTGGTAACTTTGGATAATCACCAAAGCTAAAAAAAACAACAACGATGGCAGTTAGTTAAACGTGAGCTGAACATTACTTTGCATAACAGCAGAGAGACCAGAGGACGGGCTTTTTCATTTTCAAAATAAAGCTCACCCCTCGCCGTTGTCGGGATATGGCTCATAGTCCTCAACCCTCATGTTGTACTTCTTTGCAGCAGCAGCTTTCTCCTCGGGGGACGTCGGGCACGGACCAGGTAGACCGCCCTTTGACGCACCGGAGGCTGAAACACAAACGATTGCACGATTGTTAATTCTTTCCGCCATCTCCCCCGTGGATGTGTAAATAGCTTCACACTCATTCAAAATAGCCGTAGCGATGGCTAGCACAAGCTAACGTTAGCATGTCAAGGTTACGCTCATTCGAGGCTTTACACTTTAAACGCTGACACGTGTCTAAAGAGGAATGTATCAGAACGAAAGCTACACCGGAACTGACCTGCTCTACATCCCGACAGAAGGGCCGAAATGCCAGGACCTTTTCCTTTAGAGAGAGCCTGGGCCCACCGTCGGAATCCAACTCCAGCCATGTTTACTGGCTGCTGCTGTCCGACAGACTAGGAAACACGCATGCGCAAGATTGGAAGTAAGGGTCTCCGTAAGGACCAATTCATACTAAACATAATAAATTAACAATTGTAACTGCTGCGCGAGCCATTTAACACTATTAACAAAAGCAATAATGGGAGTGACAACAAAAGTAACTACTAGAAAATGTCTTTTATAGTGTTTTTATTCATTTATGTTCATGTTTGAGTAGGAGACACCATCATATTAGAGAAAAATGTGACAGTGACACGCAAACTCCTCCAGTAGCTGAAGGGAACTCGTCCTCGGAGTGAATGCACTGAAGCCCCGAGGCCTGTTCCTCTTCCCATCAGATCCAGCTCAGGTGCACGAGTGCATTTACTGGGGGATCGTCACTCGGCCACCGGTGACAAATTGGAGAAAATCCGTCAGAGAAGATCTGCTATGTCCTTCTCCACATTCTCAATGGGGCAATGAAGTTCATACCTGCAGTAAAGGGAAAACATTAGAGCCACTATTACGCATGACCTAATGACGGGCTGATGTGGTTTCTAACTTGCGGTCTATAATGTACAACTTCACCTTTTGAAGGGCGTGCCATCTGCCGTAATTAAGAACTTCTCAAAATTCCACCGAATGTCATTGACGGTGATTGGAGACCAGTAGAATTTCTTCATATCTCCAATAACAGGATTCACAAATGGCAACAATTCCTGTGACAGTACAAATATACTCTATAACTAAAAAGAATCATTAACTCATATATAAAATGTATATATTATACATTCATATACTGTGTAAAAAAACAACAACACTACCTTTAGATAGGTGAAAAGAGGCTCCTCATTCAATCCATTCACCTCAACCTTCCCAAAGACAGGGAACTCTGGCACAAACCCGCCACCAGGTCTCACATACTTAAGAACGTTGAGGGTTTCATGATTCCCCTCTGAAAAAGATATAAGTACAATATTTCATTACTAATGAGTTTTCAACTTGTGCTTCAGGAAAACCTGTATGTATTCATAACTTCAAAATAACAAGTGTTTACCACATAGCATGTAGATCAGACAAACCAATTATGTATTAGAGGTCAGTTGTGGAAAAAGTATTCAGATCCTTTAATCAAGTAAAAACTACCGATACATTCATGTAAAAATCCTCCATTACAAGTAAAAGACCAACATTCAGTATCAGCAGCAAAATGTACCCAAACAACCAAAAGTAATACTCATTCTGCAAATACACACATTCCTCTGTGACTGATTTTTATACGGAGCATTCGCTGGTCTAGCTGGAGCTAGTTTTGACTTTATATACAGTTGGGTAGTTTAGCTCAGTGGTTCTTAGGCGTCATCTTTAACAATGTATTGGATTTTATAAGATTGTCATATGTTATTTAATTTACCACCTAGTAAAACATAGCTGACAATAAAATGCAGCGGAGTAAAACGTGCATTTCTCTCTCTAAAGTAAAGCAGAATAGAAGTATAAAAATAGCATTAATTATAAATCCCTTAATGTGCGCGTACCTCGAAATTCTTCTTAAGTACAGTACTTGAGTAAATCCACACAGTTACTTATGTAGGGCACAGTAGGTAAATAATATGTAATCTCTGTCACATTTCAAAAGCGTCAGTGTACCCACCGGGTGACTGTAGACCGAATTGGTTGCTGGGGAACGCTAGGACAGTGAAATCGAGGTCACCAAACATTTCCATCAGTGCATTCAGTCGGTGGTACTGAGGGAACAGGACACAAAATCAGATGGCTTTAATAAAAAAATTTAAAAAATGACAGCACGGGAGATGTGTTATGAGGTAATGTGATCTGGCTGCAATCAATCAGTGCTCTTTGTAGAATATTACCTCCTCTATTGTTGACCCTCAGAAGGTGGCAACGTTGATGATGAGAAGCACTTTGCCCCTGTAGTTACTGAGCGGAACCGTCTGTCCATCCAGGGTCTCGACAGAGAAATCATAGATTGATTTATACGCCATGCTTGTACTTTAGCTTGTATATGGGATTGTAGTCAGTCGAGAGTGAGTGTTCACTCGGCTATCCTGTTGGCTCATCTCATTCACTGAAATATAACTCATGGGTCAGCAGTTGTTCAGCATGACTGACTTCATTGTTCTCCTGGGCAGAGGTGAGCTGGCAGGATGGTCATTTGTTCAGCACACGTGTTCCAGGAAAATAGGGCTGCTAATGTGGTGACAGCTAATTGGCTTTGGGAAATTAAAGATAAATAAACAGGTCACGCTCATTTTGGTTGCATCCTTTCCTCTTTAGACAGTATTTTGTACAAATTTATATTTAAAACAATAAGATAAGATTTTTGTAACTAGTTAAATAATTGTTTTTGTATTGTAAATAAAGGAATTATTAAAAAATCAACATGAAACCAACAAATGCTGTCAACTGCATGATTAGATAAAATACATCTCACACAATACTTATTAGTGGATATATTCACTGCTGGTTTTAGTATTTATTAATGCATTCACAGAAATGTATCTTGTTTTTTAAAGATGTTAGTTATCAGAAAGTCTCTCTCTCCTCTCTGTCTCTCTCTTTCTCTCCCTCCCTCTCTCTCTCTCTCTCTCTCTCTCTCTCTCTCTCTCTCTCTCTCTCTCTCTCTCTCTCTCTCTCGCTCTTAATTATTAATGCTAGCATGGCATGCTAACGTAAGAACTCTTAACTTGCTAAAATACTATGTCACCATACACAGTGGAGGCATGCAACATGTCGAAAAACTACATAATAAATACCAGCATGCCTCAACACCCATTAGTTGGTAAAATGCTTGTTAACATGATGGAGTTAGCATGTTAGCATTCGGCTCCAGTTAAAGCTCAAGTACAGATTAGAGTGGTAAAATTCAAGTCCAGTTTTTATCTTCACTTGTAGTAAAAATCGTAATATTACAGTGTTTCAAACATTTTCACCCATCAAAAGCATTGTAATGAACATCAAATCCTGGTTTGCTAATGTGGAGGTACAGTTTTGATGTCTGGTGACACCAGAAAGTGATACCGGGCTTTGGTGACGTAGTTTACTCTTCGGGAGCTAGTTGGTAGGCTACGGTGGCTGGTTAGCTAACTGAGTATAATCTAGCTAGCCGCTAACAATCTGGCGCTAGCAAGCCAAAATGGCTCACAAAGTTAGTTGGGTTGCTAACAGTTAGCTAAGTATCAGCTAGCTACCTAGCTTGGCCTCTAGGCAGGCAATCGGTTTAAACAGACAACTCATGTCTTTCAACAAAGCAGAGTAACTGTACGAAGTGACTCAGCTAATGTGATAGCTTCCGCCATTTTGACTCCTCAGTGCATATACCACATTGCAGTGGCCGGACGCAAAGGCTCAAAGTCATCATATTGGCTATTTTCTTTTATCTTAAATAATATTTTTTTTCTTAATTGTGTTTTTTTATATAGTCAGAGCTTTTATTTGCCATAAAACCTTATATTGCTGATGTGTTTTAAACCCACAAAAATGTCGCTGAAATAAATGCTCAGTTGTTTTTTAGGCTTTTGACTTTCCATCCTCTGCTGTTCAAGTTCAGCAGCACAGGAGGCTCTGCTCTCCTTCAACAGGGAGGCTTTGTCCTGCTCTCACTGGAGACGTTCAGTCTTTAGCTCCTGCTGGGTCGCCATCAGAGCAGTCTGGAGCTTTTCAGTCTCCATCTTCTCCTTTCCAATTTGACCCATAAATAAGGTTCTGGTTGCCTTCACCACGGAAGCTTTCTTCTAATCCCACTGGGAGCACAAATTATCATCACACATGATTTTTTTTTTATTAATTTTAATTTACTCGCACCACGTTCGGTGTGAACACGGCATTAGGGTTACGGTATTTAAGAATGTAAAAAAACAACCTGTTTTATTTGGGGTTTTGAACATGTTTTATTAATCTCTGAAATGACAAAGAAAAATGACAATAAGTAGTGTTTTATCATACTAGCATCTTGGCCTAAGGGGTGCCAGTCAGCTGGTTCAGACCAGAACCTCATGACATTTTTTTTTTTTTTTCATGATCGCTGCACACAGGTTTTCTCACCCAAAACTTCTAGAACAAAATGACAATAACCATGTGATATCGACACAACATTCCAGTTATTTTATAATCGCAAAGCAAATATGTAAATTACTTTAGCATGATCATGACGTAAACCCGGAAAAACAACTGCTGCGTTCCTATCACTCGTAAACGCGTGTGTCCATGATCCTATGAGATATAAACACCACTTCTCTGACATTAAAGAAGCATAGTTTTGATCGTAAATGACAACAAATGTACTACCTAAAATGGTGGTGGTAGGTTAGCTGTTGATTTATGGTTAAAAACTCCAAAGGGGCATCATAGTGTAATTTGTATGGTTTACAAATATATTTAATTTGCATATTAGCATACAAGGTAGCAATACGAGTATGTATTTGTGGCTTCATCACTTTCACCATGAATTCTTGGCTTTTGTCTTCTCTTAATGCCAAATTTGGCAGAATTTATTTCGTTTTTCGACAGTTAACGTTAATGTGCCACTCCGAGTTCCGATAGTCCCTGAATGCAGCATTGGGTTCGGGTTACACCTTAAACGCTTGCAAGATGCTAAAGGAAAACACGTTATTTTGGCACCTATGTGAAGAGCGACGCGTCCTTAAAAACCCCGTATAACAAAGTTGAGTCAGAATGGACGAAGAGGCCAAGATGCGAACGTAAGTGCCTTTGAAAACGGCAGTTTTGTGTTTTAAAAGCAGCTGGATTGGTGGCCCCCCGGCGGGCTAGCTTCTCGGCTAACAGCGGTAGCAACAACAACCAAGTCACTGTGGGATGTAGCTGGTTGTCGGTACACCTATGCATTCATGGCCGCTAACTTTGAATTATACATCACCGTGACAGGGCTGTTACTGTCTTTACACTTGCTTCCGCAGACGTATCTTGTAGTGTTTCTGGTTGTTTTGAGCTTTTGAATGCAGTGTCAAAGTTCAGCAGTAACACAAGGTTGCGCTTCTTCAGCAGATGCCATCTTTTGGACTTGCCCTGGGAGGATGTCCTTGTTCCACACATTTTATGCCATTTGCCACTGCAACACCTTGTCAGCCTGCAGAGTGTCAGCAAGCAGTTCCACAGCCTCATCCAGGTGTATCTTGCCAACTGCAGGACTTTTGACCTGTCCTCGGTAAGTCCTCACAAGTGACAGTTTTGAATAGCACTGCGCGTATAATGTTGAGATGTTTGGCGATGGAAGTCTGCCATCTGCTCTGTTGTGATGTTTGCAGATCGGACCATCCATTTCCAAGGAAGCGTTTTGCTCCATGTTGAAGGACAACAAAGTTCTCCACAGCCTGTCTCTTCAGAGCTGTTCGGACTGGGTGACGGACAAGGAGCTGCTGCCGGTTATCGGCCAGAACCAGCACCTGCAGAGAGTGGACATGAGCGGCTGCGTTTGGCTCACCCGCCACTCCCTGGTGGCGGTGTCCTTGAGCTGCATGCACCTCCAGCGCCTCGGCCTGGCGCACTGCGAGTGGGTGGACAGCCTGTCCCTGCGCAGCCTGGCGGACCACTGCGGGGGGCTGCAGTCGATAGACCTCACCGCCTGCCGCCAGCTCAAGGACGACGCCATCTGCTACCTGGCCAGGAAGTGTTTGAAGTTGAGGTCTCTGTCTTTGGCAGTCAACGCCAACGTCACCGACGAGTCGGTGGAGGAGGTGGCCAAGAACTGCAGGGGCCTGGAGCAGCTGGACCTGACGGGTTGCCTGCGGGTCAGGAACCAGTCCATCAAGTAGGTCATATCTTATTTTTTTCCAAGTGTAATCCAGCTAAGTTTGTGCCATCCCTGTGTCCGCACTTTCACGTGCACCGTGTCTCACTTGTGCCATAAGATCCTCTGCATGCTGTGCTCACAGGACTCTCGCAGAGTACTGCCCCAAGCTGCAGTCCCTGAAGGTGAACCACTGCCACAATGTGACAGAGTCCAGCCTGGATCCTCTACGCAAGCGCAACGTAGTGATAGACGTTGAGCCGCCTTTACAGAGGGCTCTGGTGCTTCTTCAGGACGTGCTGGGTTTCGCTCCCTTTATCAATCTCCAGATCTAGCCAAAAGGCTATCTGTCTGTCAAGTGCACACAGGTAGGCAACAAGAGCAGTATATATGTATGAGCTTCTGACATGTTTTATATCCAAAGCCCAAATGAATTAAATCTATTTGCAGCAATATAAAAGTGGTAATCAACGTTTCCTTTCCTTTTGTTACAGATGTCATCATCACAGCAGTCGCTGTCAGCGGCTTCCACGTGTGTGTGTGTGTGTGTGTGTGTGTGTGTGTGTGTGTGTGTGTGTGTGTGTGTGTGTGTGAGTGGCTCGAAGAAACGACCGGAGGATCCAAGAAGACCTGGATGTTTTACACTCGAGTTTAAGAATAAAGCTCACTGGAATGTGATCAAAGATGAAAATAACGTTTACGACTGAAGAAAGCCATGTAGTTTTTAAGAATGTCTGTCTGCCTGGTGTCTAAAAGATGTCACTGCACTATTACTTTAATCATTCAGTGTTGTAATAATGTGGCTTCGTAGAAAAGAAGTTGTAACTAAAGTAGAGTGTATTGTTTTGTTGTTTTTTAAAACAAAGTACTTTTCTTTGTGTACATTTTAAGAAACATCTGTCTTATGTTTCATTGAGAAACATTACAAATAATGTTTGAGTTTCATTAAACATTTCATTTTTGCATGTATGTGCCCAGTTTAAATGATAAATTTACCCAAATCGTGGAAAAAAAAAAACATGTTCTCACTTTTCGGGTTTTATGTGTCCAGGATTTCATTGACTTCACTTCTGATGTTCTGCTGCCGCTAACGTTACAGTGGAGGTGAATGTGGCGCTGACCGCTTGTCTTCCAGAAACAAAGTCCTGGTGGTCCACGGTTTTTAAACTGCTTTCAAAGGAAAAACGTTCACGTCGAAACTGTCTGCATGGCTGGAAGCCACCAGAGATTAGTGGGAAGTTGGTGAAGCTACCTTTTTTTTAATTTATATTGTTAATAAATGCATACTTGTGTAGCGTAGTATTTGTTTGAATCATACCTTTGACATGATTTAAAAAATAAAATAAAAAAAATCCTTTACTGAAATGCTGTTGCTCAGTAATACAGTATATAAGAAATCTTAATTGCAAAATAGCATCAGAAATGATTGTTATAAATCTGATGTAACATTAGGACGAGCAACTCTTATTTCAGCTTCTTAAATCAATGAAAATGAGAATAATTTGTATCTGTAACCTGCCGTGAATAACAGGATTTATTTCATTCCTAAACATCCCTAAAGAGTCTCCTGTCAGAGCGTCACAGCGGTGAAGTTAAAAGACGCGCGTTCACCTCCTTCACAGATGTTCGGTGACTCAAAGTGACACAAGGTGGCAGCAGTGAGTCAGGATATATGCGTCTGTTGCAATTCGGCTGCGTGACGTCCACACTACAGTCCATTCAAGGAACAGATAGTCTACAATGTGAAACATGTCAGACCACAGTGTCAGGCGTATATTTTCCTCTAAGATTCAATCTAACGTCGGACAGATTGTGAAAATACACGTGTTTTAAAAAGCCCCTCTTACGGTTTCCTCCGGTGGTCCGATTGGCAGACTATTGCCTCTGTGACAACACAACAGGTCTATTTTCCACTTGATGGCACGGTTTACCCCCCCATCTGCTGCGTGCCGTCCACGGAGCTGAATGTTCGGAGGGCTTCAGGGATCGAGCAGCATCCTTCTGTTAGCCGGGCCTCCGAGGAGAGACGCCGTGGTCTCATCAGTTATAAGGTAAAAATCTTGAAACGTTCCTATTTGTAAAGCCACTCAATGCTGCACATCGTGCAATCAAGCAACCCATAGTTACACAGATGTAGCACATTTTAAGCAAGAATGACAAGAGTGAAGAGGCTGGTTAACATGAGGGGGAATCAAAATGTAGTGTAATAGAAAACTAACTTCTCTTATCTGTGTAATAGTATAAATGACGTCGTCAGTGGGCCAACGGTGGCCCTTCCTTGCTGCTCAGCAGTCAGCGGGTTAAAAAACGTTTCAGACTACATTCATCATGTAGGACCTCAATTAGCATTGATCTGCAGAGGGTGGGGGTGGGGGGTGGAGGGGGGGGGGGGGAAAGAAACATAGCTGCGTTATTATATACCATGGAGCAATTTCTGTTCCAGTGATTGAGTGCATGGGGGGGGGGGGGGGGGGGGGGGGATTTCTCAAACATAACCGGCCTAACATATTTTGTCTTCCTGTCAATAATCTGGCACTTGTCTAAACTATTGATCAATAGCAACTGATCATTTTATACCACGGCACAACAATGAAGCAGGTCCATTTCATTCAGTTTGCAGTTTTTAGCCCCCGGCAGCCAGGCGGGGGGGTGTGTGTGTGTAATATACTGTACTTATTAAAAAGTAGGAATAAATCTAAGTTTAATCTCTGGCTGCTTTTTAAAGTCCTCTCTGACAGAGTAACGTAGTGATGCTGCTCAGGGGCTCGCGAGGTTCATTCATGTGTGTTGTTCACAGAACAAGAGCGTTGTGGTCTTCTTCACGGCAGACATTTTGACTTGACGTAGTAGAAAAAAGGACACAGGTGGGACTAATGACAGTAACTGTTCTATGCAAGTGGCACTGATTGGAAGTTGTTGAGGTGGGGGGGAAACGATGCTGGAGCTTATGTTTTATTTCATAAAACATTATTAACGTTTTATATGGACCCTGTTACGCTTTGTTTTGGCGAACAAATCTGTAAATGACAGCCGTTTCCTGTTTTGATTATGCTAGCTGCTAAAGGTTATCACAGCCAATGTAGTAGCAGCTTTGTGCCTGCCAGATGGACTTGAGACAAATATATATCTTTTTTTTTAATTAATAGTTAGTTCATAAAGCGTTAGGTTCCACTTTAAAACAGCGGTTGACCTTACATCCACAGGTCGACTGCCATTTGTCTCCTGTCACAAAGCATCGCAGTCAAACAAGAGACTTGAATGTGACTTCAGCAACCTGTAAATAAGACCGTATTTAATGGAAGCCAACAGAAATACATATACCTGGGGGCAATGTTCATGTAACATTAACCAACTGTGTATTAACTTGCTTTTTTTTGTTTGTTATTCATATGAATGCAAAAAATATTCTTTTTTTTTTTGTAAAATACAGATCAAACAGAAATTGGTTTAGTCCACTTTTAATTAAATGATGTTCATAGAAGGTGGAGAGAGAATCGCTGTAGCTGTTCAGATGGGCCCAAAACTGTGTCACAGATTTCTGTTCATTTTCATATTTTTAATTAACAGACTTTTCCTCCCCGTCTTCCATCAGTGAGTGAGTCTTTCTTTCGTTTATTTGACGTAGTTTATCTCCTCCAACCATTCACAGACAACCTTATTGGATCCCGCGACTTAGGGATCCGTCCTTTAGCCACCAGAGAAGCATAACTAATGACAACGTTAAAGTGGCTTTTGTGAGCGTGGCCATCAACATTTTGATCAACCGAGCAAGAAATAATGTCGAATTTTAACATCGGCATGAATAAACATGTGTGTTAACAATCTGGTGAGCTGAACTCCTGGGGTCTCAGTACGGGCGGATTGTTTCTAGGTGTGGATGAACTGATGAACGAACTATCTTCAGGGTTCATACGTGTGTCATGGATGTGAGGCTTACATGAAAGAAAGAAAAAAAGATTCAGTTCTTTCTTCTGAGTGGAATGAACGGCGACGCCACACGAGACGTTTTCAGGGGTGCCGTCTAATTGAAGCGACATTTGAAGCTTTCCTAGGACTCATAACTGTCAGATTTGTCTAATTATTGTCTTAATTACTGCGCTCCCTAACCCCAGACTGGACAGGAACAACACACGGTCAGCCAGTTGCTCACATAGTTTCTGAATGAATAGAGCATCTTGGCATCATGTGACTCACAACTATTCATGGCTTGGGTGAAGAATGCGTTGGCCCAGTTCTTGTTTTGGTGGATAGTTTTACTTTTAAGGGTCATTTTGTAAGTTTGATAAAGACAATTTACTAGTATGACAGTACTCACTAACAGTATTGTTGGGTGGCAATCTCCTCTAGAGCTGAAACAATTGATATTTGGTCAACAGAACATTAAATAATACAATCATTGTTCAATTAATTTGCCGTGCAAAAAATATTCCAGCCTCTCAAATGTGAGGAGTCGCGTCTTTTCTTTGTTTCAAGTCATTTTGAATTGAATATATTTTTGGTGTTGGACTGTTAATTGAACAAAACTAACTATTTGAAAAAAACATGTCACTTTGAGCACTGGGAACTTGTGATGGGACATTTTAAACATATGAATCAATTGCACCACTATCAGTTGAAGCCCTGATAGTGGTGCAAACATGAGCGTGAAAGTGATTCTCTTTAGCGGTTTGCTGTTGTAAAATGACGGTTCAAACTGTAAAATACACGGTTCGACATTATAACGAATGAATTACAATAATGTTGCCATGGTCCTCTTGAAGTAGCGTCGCTGTAACGTGAGTTAAGACGCCTTTACTGTCGCAGAATGTCGCCGGAGTAGAAGTTCAATGTTGAATCGTGGTTTTACAGTAAACCACCTATCAGGTTATTACAGCATTACGCTGCTGTAGAATCACAGTACTGTATGCCCCAATGCTTTGCGATCAAGTTTAAACTCAAATGAACTGTGTAATTGTCACCGCCTGCATTGATTTTTACAATAAAATTTTAAGTACAGTATTCCACTGTGAAATATCACAGTTAAAGCCTGTGAAGTGATAATCCATTTTGAAATGTTACGGTTCTTGTGAAATTCGGTAAATAATCACAAGGCAGCTGCTGATCAGTTAACGATTCACTTCATCGTCTCGCTTCATTGTCGAGTCACGGTTCTCCTGTTGCTCTTTTGAAGAGCATTCCTCCACGTTCTCCGCGTTCTCCGCTATGGAAGAGGTGACCTTCCTTCCTGCCACCCAGACTCGAGTCCCGAACCAATTCCGAGAACCCAGAGGCCACGTTTCTGTAGCTATACGCTCAATTTGCCCGCGATATAAACAGACTAATTTACCTAAAAGGAGAGTATGCATACAATAAGCGTGACGAGGATTCGTCCTGGCAGGAGCGTTTCGCCCTCCGACTAATCTGGGCCGCTGCGTTGTAAGTAACTGTGTTGAACTTGTGTCCTCCAGCCAGCGGAGATCAGAGTTCAACGTTCTGCCGTAATCACAGATCACATCTTGTTACGCGCGGTGGACGCTGAAAGACGCTGGAGCCTCATCTCATCGTTTACTTTGTATGGAGACTAAGATCTGAGAAAGAAGGACAACTCTAAATCACTGCTCAGTGGCTAGAGGCTCGCATCGTGCTGCAGTTTAAACCGGAGCGATCGACCTCTGTGGATGGGGATATCTATAGAATGTAGTGAACATGATCATTTTGCGGTGGGATATAGTCTCCGTGTTTGAAGCCATAATTAGATTATTGTCAGCTGAACTATTCAAAAAAAAAAAAAAAAAAAGTCCAAACCTCTGAAGTATTTGACAATAGCTGTGTCCTCTGCCTCATTTCTTCTGTGCTGCTTCACTGTCTAGAAACTCTTAGTATTATTTGACAAATGGGGAACAAATAGCAAAATATGTGTTTAGTACATGTCTCGGCACGTAGATTAATGACATTAACGAAGTTTCCATTAGCACAGCGATCGGGGGAGACAGAGGCGTCCATGCGTAAATCCACATGACTGAATCACTGATAAGAGAAAATGAAACACATCTCTATGGGCCAAGAGGGGCCAGGAAAACGCCACTCCAAATTAGCCCGCGGCCCAATTTGTTGTTACTTCATTAACGGACCGGCATCTGTAGAGCAGGGGAGGGAAGTTGTGACCCATCTTCTGCCTTCACTGGGGCCTCTGAGAAAAAGAGGACCCCCGTACAGACGGGCAGCTGGGGGGGGGGGGGGGATCAGCATGGCACAAAGGGATAGGCGCTCCACCAGGCATGCATTGTGCACAAGAAGAGTTTCATCTGGTTGTGAATCCCCACCATAAAAAAAAACCCCAATATGGAGCAAGGAGAGTTTAATTCTGCTCAGGTGAGCAAAAGTCTCTTTTCCATGTGTTTTTGTCCCAAATGTGTCTGAACAGCGGCTCAATGGAAAGATATATGTATGTATGTAAGTGATTTATTTGATAATTAATTGATAATTTCTTACATTTTTCAGTCTTATTTGTTGCATATGTAAATGTATAAACAGCATGCATGTATGAAATTGCTCAGAATGTCCTTAGCAACGCCGTGTGAAACCTACAAGACAATGTATGCCCAAAATACTGATATGTATGAAGCACAAATAAATGAAAAAGCTAAAAGTTTGGAATTGGACGAATGCCGCAAAGCTGCAGCACATCAGGCCTGAAGTGGATCAGTGGAGTTTCAGGTGTAGCTGAGGGGCCTTTTCTGCTCTTATCTGCTGATGGAACTGGCTGTCTAGGATGGCTAGTTTCTTATCTTCCACGGCCCACTAATATCCACAGGGGACCGACACCGCTTGGCACCCTGGAAATCCCTTTTTTTTCCCTACACCGGATGGGAAATCAGCCTGGGTGGATCAGAGGGGGCTTGAGACATGGATGCCATATGGCCCCTTTCTTATTCTCTGTGGAGTTCGTGCCTTCGGGATGCCCAGCTTTCTGAACGTACACAAGAGATCTGTGACAATACGTGCTTCGACAAAAAGGCATTTTGGCAGTTTATGTTGTTATTTGTGGTTACTGGCACATCTCAAGATTCTTTATTCAGCACCAGGGGACCGTATTTGTAGACCCAGATGCAGAACAACCGGGCCTATTAAGATCAAAGTGGAATAGTATTATCAGTGTATGTTTTCAGTGATTCTTCTAACTGATCTAAAGAACAAAGAAAGACATTTATAGTTAGACCTTACATACAAACACACAACCTGATGCAATGAATGATGACCTCAGCTGAGCAAATATTAAGTCAGACAACCAGCAATTGATTGAAACAATGACAAGAGTCATAAAATACTCTCCTGAAGGAAGGTAGTTTGAAAGTGATCTAATCCACAGTTTGAACCTGAATCCGGTCCTGCTGTGATTGTTAAAGAACATGCATGTGTGATTTCCGAGTTAGGCATCAATAAAAGTGAGGTACAGATAAAACGACATGAGACAGATGAGACAAAAATATTCCACAAATCAGAGTTAGACAGAAATGTGATCAAAACAATCTTAAATAAATGGAATTAGATCAAAGTTTTTACCTTAAAAGGAATAAATTCATAGAAATAAATACAAATATAATCAAAAACAATATATTTGTCAAACAACAGCAGCAGCAAGCTTTGCATGTTGGTGTGATTTAACATTAAATGTCTAAACGCAGATAAAAGGGTTTGATTGACAGGGTTATTAAAAGAAAAGAAGAGGCTGCACTACTGAATCTGGCCAGCTGAGGACATGCTTTCCTCAGACTGGGGAAAAGGGAACATATAGCTTCATGAAGCCTCACCTACAAGCTGTGTAACCCAGCAATAACTTTATTGTCATTGCACATCGCAAGTACCAGTACAATGAAATATAGTTCAGCAGCTAACCAGAGATGGGACGTTGCAAAATAAACAAATGTACGGTCTGACTGAAAGCAGCGATGATGTGTCAGTGATGTCACTATAATATGTGTGGACAGAAACCAATAAAAACCACAGTAGAGTTAGGTGGTTGTCTTATAAACAGCAAACAGTGACTGCTGAAAAAGGTCAGAGTTCAGAGTTAGGTTGAGTTACAATCAGTTGAATATAGAATAAATAAGCACCTATTGTTAAATGTGAGTGTTTTACTTGCGACACATACATTGAGCTCTGCCGACTAACAGATGTTGCCTTTTGAGGGTTTTTTTGTGAAATAATTGGCTCATCAGCGTGGATGAGGTGCTTTTGGAAAGCTGACCCGACACTCTGAAATGACCGACTTTTTCCCACACAGGTGTAATCCACACTGAGCTGAACCCACCGCTGCGCAGTGTGCTGGTGACGCAGACTGAGGGGGACCTCCGTCGAACTTTCTTTATGAACTAGAATTGAGGACAATTTTCCTGCTGAAAGGTGGTCTACCTGGAAGGCCGGGGCTCCCTGCCAGCTGCATGTCATTTCTATCAAATGTGGCCGGGGTCTGTCAATTAAGAAAACACAGGGCAATCTGTGGCTGCTGAAAGAGATCCCCTTGGCCTGCTCCCAGGCTGAGAGACGGCCTTTTGTTCCCAGGCATGTCTCACATACTTTCAGAGCCCAGATAAGCTCAGGCTTCATGAAGCCCTGCTTTATATTTGCCCACTGTAATGTCTCTGTGGGGTCAGGGAATATGGGGGAAGCACTGTCGGAGAAAAGGTAATATCCCCCCCCCCTCTCCCTCCCTCGCACACATTATGGGGTCAGGAATAGAAGCCACAGGTTAGGTGGTCCCGAGGCCTGGCCAGGGGACTGAGCCCCTCCTCCCGCATGCCCACCCTCGATTCCCTTTCTACCTCTTTCATACCCGTAAACAAGCAGGCAGCTTTAGCCGTTTCCTGAAATCGCATGAACAGGTATGCTCTATTCCTGGATCTGCCCGGTGTGTGTGTGGGGGGTGGGGGGGGGTTGGGAATTTGTTTTAGTACCAGCCGGACCACCCACAGACAAGTAAACAGGTACATCAAGGTGGGTTGAAATTCAAGTAGAGGGGCAAGCTGGCAGGTAGGGGGATCAGAGGGGACTGGGACCTCTCCGTGACTCGGCGTCGTGGTTTAGCAGAAAATATGTCTCGTAAGAGAAGACGGAGTGAAAAAGGCAAAATACCAGGCATTCTTTTTACACGCTACTCTTACCTCTATCAGATGCATTTAACTTAGAGCGTAAAGAACAAATGTATGGCATGTGTGTAAGTATATTAGGTCCGTGCATTTACGTGATTATTTGCACCTGTTTCACATCTCTGGGATGTTTAAATGTATTTAATAAATCTTCTTATGACTTCTGTAATGGGCGGTTTTTTTCCCCCCAACTTTTTGAAAAAAACCAAACATTTCACGGACTAAACAATTGATCGACGGATTGAGGAAATGATCGGCAGACAAATCGATTACGAAAGGACCCTGACTGGCCTCTGCGGACCCCTGACCTCAACTCCATCCCGGCACCTCTGGGATGAACTGGGATGCGACTGCGTGCCACGCTTTACCGCCAACATCAGTTTCCTCAATAATGCTCTTGTGGAACATCAGTTCCCAGAAGAACGGAGGCTGTTGTAAAACATTGGAATGCCTGCAGTTTGGGGATTAGATGTTCAACCAAACAATAGCATACAAGTAAAGTTGAGGCATATACTTTTGGCCGGCTAGTGCATGCTAGATTTGTGCCTTTTTTTTTTATTATTATTGCAGATGACACGTTAATATGATAATAAAGTATTGAATGTTGAATTTGTTTCATAAATGTTAGTGGCCTACGCAGTCATTTCCAGCACTGTCAGCAAATTGCCCATGCAGGAGCGAGGTATTTAACGTCCAGTCTGGGGTGTGGTTCCATTAGATAGCTTTAAGACCATGCTGAGTGCTCTTGAAAATTAGTTTTTTGGCAACTTCCTTGGATGCACAGTCTCCCAGCAAGCCACCAAGGCTTTGTCAAGACCGCGCTGGTTTAAGCTCGCAGCTTTTCAAGCCTCCCATTATGCCCGACTCAGTCGGGCAGAAAGCAAAAGAGCCTTTTCTGCAGTCATGTGGGCATACTGGCATTATACACAGTTCAGTATTAGATATTTGTGAGTCATATAAACAGAAGGGAGGGCACTGAGGCTTCTTGAAGGAAAAAAAAAAAACTTTATAATTGGGGAGTTATATAAGTGTCTAAATCCTCCTCAAGGGATTTCATTTTTTCCCCCATTGTGTGTTTTGAAATGCAGGAAGACCTCACAGCAGAGGTGACAAATCCTCTGACACTGAAATCACCGCGGCGCAGTTTTACGGGCTGTAAATGAAGCCTTTGAGTCGTCAGGTGAGGTGTCGTTAACTGCCTCCTACTGTGGTTCTTTATTTAACATTTTGCAGTATTTACCTACAACCAGCCAATTACACACGCTGCCAGAGTGAATGCCAATATACAATAAATGTGGAGGTTTTAAAGCAGATACTGCTATTACAATTTTAACCCAAAATGGACCAGATTTAATACAAAAAAAACAAATAAAAACTTACTGGAGAAACTGGAAAATGATTGTATTTAAATACAATATGCTGGTTGTTTAGATCTTTGGCTGTTTGCATGGATAACACAGCTTCAGATGTGTCTATCGCACCTCTTTTCCTGAAATCGTCCCACTTTTCGAGTCTCCTTTTAGACATTCAGGTCTATTTAGCCTCGTGCACCCTTGTGTAGATTTGTTATGGTTCTCTTCTTCCTTCTGTAGCCTCCCCCAATTATAAACTGTATAGATTTCCCCACGGTGAGTCCCTGTCCTCTCTTCACATCTACAGTGTGTGTGCATGCGTGTGCGTCTGTGAGCTGTGTTGTGTGCGCGTGTGCGTGTGCATGCATGCATGTGTGGCTCCCAGTTGGCCCAGATGCTGGGGTGTGTACAGTGTGTAAATCTGGGGCTAGTCGGGTCGCTCAGGCATGACCTGGACTATGTCGGGCCTTGTCTTCTGAGTGCCTCCAGCAGTGTTCCCCTCCTCAGCTCCGACCAGCCAGCCTCACAAACAAGGATTTAGGTCATCTTTACCCCCCCCCCTGCATAAACCAAGGCTGGGAGTCACTGATGATCTGTGAATGTGGAGTTTAAGATATTTACCAGTTTTATTTCTACACCACAGCCTGGAAACATACCGATTGCACATGTTAGTATCATGTGAGTAAGTAAGAATTCGTATTCAGCAATTTGGTTTTCTTGTAACCCTCCCCCCTCCCCAAATTAAAAAAATGTGGTAAAGCGGCATCAAAATGTTTTTTTAGACTACACTTTGATTTGATGCAATATTTGCTCGTTATATCAAGAATGACACAGATCCAACATGGGATCATCTTATTCCTCTATAAACCACATTTGTTTGCAAAGAGAACAACAAACATCAATAAATCTACACACTGCAAATACTCCAATTACACCAGAAAAAAAAACGAAAGGTGCACTCAGAGTGCAGATCTCCCCAAGGTGTGTCACAAACGACCACTATTGTGTGATTAAATGAATACAACCCACAATTATCTAACTCCCCGTCTAGACTCCAGTGGGCTAAGTTGTTGCAAAACACATTTCATTCAAACAAAGAAATACAAGCGGTTATATATGCAGGCAATCAGCTCAAAGTCATGGAAGATATTCTATATAATCTTGCAGAAAACAAATCTCAACAAACTGTCTCCCCTCGTAACAGTGGCCGAGTGGCGGCGAAATACTCAGCAAATGTCCGAAACGCTAATCTTTTTTCCCCGTTGTGGCGGATTGGATGTCGGCGATGCACTCAGCTGTTGTTGTCATTAGCAGCTCCTACCGGGCCGGGAGCTAAAAGCTAAAAGTAGCGAGTCAGGAGTCGACAGGTAATAAAAGGTGTTTTGAGAAAGTGTCGGTCACCGCGCTCATGAGGGGTTCTTGAGCACGCGCCGATAACTGGCCACCCGAAATATTAACCAGTTTGCTTGGGCAGAATGCGAGATCAGCCGTGGACGGACACAGAGGTGCACGCTCACTACCGGACGCACGCACACGACCAATCGCATCGAGAAAACCAAACAGATTTTTCAATTGAATGTCTCTTTTTTTTTGTTTGTGATACGATTGGACATATCGTTCTCTTTAACGAGCCGCTGACATTACTTCTTATTGGTCCTCACGATGAACAAAGTCAGTCCAGCTTTCACAAAGAACGAGGACAGAAGGAAGCAACGTGTTTTATATGCTGTTCCTGGTCCAGCTGTAGTGCCGTTAGCAGTGCAGTCACACAATCCGTCCTCCGTCCTCAGTGACAGGTAACAGAATCAAAAAAAGTTCTTGCTTTTCATTACCGCTGCGCCGCTTGGCAGAGGCTTGCTCATGAAGTGTCTCAAGTTCAGCTGCTTTTTTTTCTCGCGGTATTGTGTTTGAAGAATAGGAATCGTATGAGGGGTTATGGATATGGTATTGTTTCACCTTCTGGGTCTGTGTGTGTGTGTGTGTGTGTGTGACACCATGGAGCTACCACAAAAGCGGGTTTCGAGTACTTTGCCAGGTGTTTGTATGCAGATGGGAAACCACCGGGTCTGAAAAGTACCTGTCTTAACCTTGCAGTCTCTCTAATGGCCATCAGGGGGCGCCACCTCCGGATGCAAGAGAATATGGAAGTCTATGAGAAAATGACTCTACTTCTCACTTTGATTTATTACCTCAGTAAACTTTGTGAACATTTATATCTCAATCGTTAGTTTCACGTCTTCTTCGGTACAGCGCGATGGTCATTGAGTAAATTATGATCCCATTTAGAATAAAATAGATCATAAAGCAGGGCATGCTTTAGGGCGGGGCTACCTTACGACTGGCAGGTCGCTAACACGACATTTCTCCTGTCTTATCAAGTTGTCCAGTAACTTTAACCCTTTCACAGTGTGTTTTCAGGTCTGAAATGTTTATTTTTTTACCATTTTGGTTGTCTAAAAAATGTTGTATTTAGTTCCACCCTTTGAAAACGACTTTCCACTAACCAATGGTTGACGTCACGGTGACTACGCCCACTTCCTCTATACAATCCTGTTACTATTTCTTTAATTTAGCCTCCTTCACTGGCTTACAGGGGCTCCCTCACTTCTACACATACCACCACACCACTTGCACTTAAGGGAGTGCAAAGGCCTGTCCCAGAGCAGGCGTATCAGTGCATTTACATGGTGCCTCTGAAATCAGATTATGTATGGGTTCAATTGACTTAATGGATTTTGAAGAGACTAGATCCTATTAATGAATAGGCTGCCCTACGGCACTGCCCCAGCCAATAGCGAGCTAATCTGGCATGCAAATTAAATCCTGCCTCAATATGCCTGCCCGTTTAATGCGATCCATTACACAGTTTCACTTATTTATATATACTATTATAAAAGAATAGGCTTATAAACAAACAGAGGGAGGGGTTTTGTTTCCACGAATGGTGCTGCGCTGGCTTGTTTCCCTGTGGCCCCCGGGGGCCCGGCGGAGGTGGAGCGATATTCACTGACAGTCACTCAATTTATTTCATTTCACCGTACAGTTTTTCCCCTACAAACGTGTTCTTTACGCTGTCGTTTTCTGTGTTTTACATTGCAGGGAATGGAGCCCTTTCTTTAGTGAGGTTAAATAACGCATCGTGAGAATATGTTGCGATTTGATCCGATTGTATTTGAAACATTAATAAATGTCTTTTTCACTCCAGATTCCCCCCACCGTGTGCTGCGGGGGGTGGAGGGTGGGGGGAGATAAATGATTTGTGTGCGGAGAGTATATTCGAGAGTCATAATCTGGGCCCATGATCACGCTGAAGGCTGAGCAGGACGTCTGCCGAGGAACTCCGGCGCTTCCAGCCTCTTCGCTTCTGCCAGGCTCTTCATGCCTGGTTACCTTAGAGGCTGCTTTGTTAGTGTCGGAGGGAATAGGGGTCAGGGAGAGGCCAGATTTCACCTGACCCCCGCTGAAATATTACAGCCGGGTTTACTTTCGTCTCCAGCTGGGGAAGGAGCCGGCTAGCCCTGTAGAGGAGAATCAGGCGGCGGTTACTGAGAATATTGTCACAATCTGATGAGGTTTTTTTTTTTTTTTTTTTTTTCCCCACTGATGAGGTTAAATCATTGCTCCACAAGTATAATTGCACTCAGTAGCCTGCATAGTGTTGTTCCCTTGTAGCCTGTAGTCTCGTGTAGCGCCGGCCTTACTGAGGATCAAAGTCTGATTCAATCTGGTTCAACCACTTCCAGAAGCATACGTCAGCAGAACTGGCTTTTTTTTTTTTGAGCAAAATTGAATAAGACGTGAATTGAATATTTTCTGTTTATCTGACAACGGGTTCCCTGACAAATATAAATAAATAAAGCCTTCCCAATGCAGGTATGCTTGAGTGTTTGCACCTCATTTCAAGCACAATTAACTTGAAATGGAGTGCTGCAGGATCAATAGTCCCCATTTGATCCAGGGGGGGTCTGTCACTCCTTGGAAATGGCACATATATGGTAATACAGCCAGCTTAACAACAACTTAGAGGATTTACTGTTGCCGTTTTCAGTCCAACATGAATAACAAACAGTGGGCCACTCTTGGGAGCCATCTTCTTTTATCTCAGCTTCAATTAATCTTAAAGAGAGATACCATTTAAAGCTAATGAACAGGGGGGTAAAACTAATGCATATTGATACCAAGAGGTGAAAGCATCAGAATGAGATTGTCTGTAATATTCAGAGGCACGGCAGAGGGGAGATGTGTTGCAGAATCCGTCGCTATAAGGCAGCCCGGCAATAGTAGCTTGCCTCAGAACGCAACATAAAAAGATAAATGAACACTGAATGACCCTGACGTAGCCCTGTTCCTTCATCATATAAATAACAAAAAGCAGAGCGAATAAAGCAGCCTGTGCCGGGGGCCAATTCCCCAACGGGTGCTTATAAGAAATTCAACTTTCAGGCGTTCTCCCTGTTCAGAATGTGGCATTTATTTGCAGGACTCTGTTTCAATTTAAAGGGAATGGCAGCTGAAGGAGGCACAGGGGACAGTGTCTCATCACCGCCACTTACCACTCTTATAGGCCTGCTGCCGGGGAGGAAAACCTCAGCAGGCAGCTCCACTTAAACAGTGAAGACCTCCACCAGTCAATGTAATGTGCAAGGCTCTGATAGCCTCATATTCTCAATCCTGTTTGAGTGTGTGGGTGTTTGTAGCAAAGTGCAGCACACCGAAAGCTTTGTGTTTTGAGGAACACATGTTTTTGTAAAGCTTGATGTGTTTTAGGTTTTTCATATTGATTTTGTTAAATTCCCATGTCCTAAACAAATTGTATTATTATAGCAAAATCCTTAAAGGAGCAGTTTGACATTCGTTTGAATACGTTTGCTCGCTTTGTCGCCGCAAGTTAGACGAGAAGATCAACACCACTCTCTTACTTTGTCTGTGGAATAGAAGGCTACAGCCTGCAGGAGGTTAGCTTAGCTTAGCACAATGAATGGTGACAGTGGGAAACAGCTAGCCTTCCTCTGTCCAGCAGTAGCAAAACCCTCCTTCCAGCACCTTCAAAGCTCCCAAATAAGGGTTGTGTCTTTTGAATATTATCCAAAAGAAAAACTATGTATGATGGGTTTTAGGGATACGTTTTAAGGAGCTGTAAGATAACTACTTAAAGATCTAATAGGTAGCATGTTCTGATGCTGAAAAAACGAAATTAATTATCTAGTATTTTCACCCCAGGAGTCGCAGAGACGCCAGACTAACTAAAACAGTGTGACTTCCTGCCCAAGGACGTTCCCGGGACCGTTCTTGAAAAGACGGCATACGGACGTTCCTCGCCCAAAGGGTTAATGCTGATGAAAAACAAACAAACATGTCCATAAATAGGTGCTCTCCCTGGAAGAAAGACTTTATATGCTACAAAGCTCATTTGAAATTCAGCTGAATGTCTCACACAACGGTCGAACATACAGGGCTGACGACGGGGGGTAAATTAGAGCTCGGAGATGAATTATCAAACAATTAAATAAAAAAAATAAATAAAAAAAAAAAAGCGTGGCTGAGCCAAAAGGAAACAGAGCACAGACGATATTGGCAATGCTCTTGTCTTTTCTGGGTTAAGCCAGTCTGTCTTCTAATTTCTTTTATTCTCTTGTTTTCATGCGTTTCACAAACTGTAATGCGGCGTGTCACGAGTTGTTCAAGGCCCAAACAGCAGTAAAACGAATGGTTTATTTCCAAATCTATTTCCCGGCAATCAAACAAATCAAACACGAAGTCACACGTGAGCCGTCAGTGCTGAGACCGGTGAAACGGCAAAGGATGTGTCCATCCCCACCCCCACTGCTGCTCTCTGGCATTCCAGCAATATTCATTTTGATTTCAATTAAAGATCCTGAGTGTGACTCTCGGAGAGAAATTGCCTGCCTTTAATTAGGTAGTCTAAGTTCATGGAAGCAATTGTTGTTTCCCCAGCACTTTCAATTTGATGAGCCAAGGACTCCCGTTTTTATAGCTGTGAATGAATATGGTTTCAAACCCCTCAGGTTCCTTGTCCTGCTAACCATCTCGCAAACCAAACGGAGAATATTACTCGTTCTGTCTCTCGTCAGTCGTCGGCGTTACGCTGCTGTGGGACAATAAGTCGACCGTGTGGACTGCAGGTGGGCTTCTCCATCTATGATGAAGAGGTCAGTAGCTGGCTAGGACCACATGGTGTGGTGCAGGCCGCCGCCCCCGCTGGTCAATAATCTATTACAGGACATCCCTCCTCCTCCTCCATGTGACTAATGCACCGCACAGAGATGGTCTCCCAGAGGTTAATGCGGCTCGGCTGACCCCCCCCCCCCCCCCTCCCGGTCCCCTCTGACAAACACTGTCAATGCTTGATTCGGAAAAGCTCTTCCTCAGCCAAACGTGAGGACGAGCCACTCTGTAGGTTGCTTGAAGAGGGGTGTTCAGGGAAAGTCCAGTTGTATGCCAGCGTAGCTAATTGTCAAGTCCAGTTGAATTCACGGTACAGAGTCTTTAATTCTGCACAAGAGAAGGTGAAGGTGAAGCCGTTTCTCACCGATTCGAAGCTACGCCCAGCGGTTCCGCTGGCTTATTATTATCCGCGTTGCCATGTTCCATTTTTGTCTTTGAGGCCCATGTGAGCTCCACACAACAACAAAAAAAACCCTCCTATCCAGACAGATAATGTCTAATGGAGCTAACATTAACTACACAATACGCAAACTAATCAAGCTCTCATAAGAACCCCGCCCCCCCCCCCCCAAAAAAAAAAAAATCTGGACGAATGTTCAGTGGCTTTTAGGCACCACTTTCACAACAAACAGCTTAATTAAAAGTCAACAAATCATTTACTTAAAGAACAGATTAAAGCTATTAGGAAAACTACTGTTGGGTTGCCAGGTTGGGGCTGGTGTTTCCTCCAGCGTGACACTTGATTTTTTAGCTCTTTACTTTCATGATGAGTCCTCCAATGGGCCATCTGACCTCTGACCTTTTTTTTATCAGACTTTATGGATTACTTTAAGAACTTTATAGATGCTTTGTCACATTTGCTGCTGACTAATTAGAAGGTGGGAAAGCTGGACCCTTTATCAATGACTCTATAATTGGCTCAACGAAAGACATTTCTTTTACAACCTGGCAATGCAAAATGTTGTTATCAATGACTTGAACTGTTCTATAAAGCGTAACTAAATGATGTATCAACCGTGAATAAATAAATGAGTTAAAAGCCCTTTAGTTCATTACTGCTACCAAACGTATTTTTTGGAGTCAGATTAGGGCGTGAAGCAAACAAAGGTGGACTCTAACGGGTATTTAGTTGTTTTTACCTTCAACTGTATTAGCTAGAGATGATCTGACTACTGAACTGTTCAGCTGTCCGGTGATTTGAGCTTAGATCTCAGCGTGCATGTTGGTGAGTGCAACGTGATCAAATAGACACTATAGAATAATATAGATCTTGTTTTAATTTAAGGGTGTTTTAATCCACGTCGGATGAACCATGTAGGAAGTGTAGCCCCTTTTTATACATACAGTAGTCCACCACTTTTAGGCCACAGAGAATAATCCACATTTCACCTGATTTGGATGTAAACAGCCCCAGTTTGAAGCTATATATCTGCAGTTTAACCTCGCAGTCATTGCGTCACTTCAATCCAACGTGCTGCAGTACAGAGTACAGAGCCAACACAAGGAAAACCACATCCCTGTCCAGAGCGCACTGTACCTGTCAGGTACTCTGACGCTCTGCTGTGATTGTGTCTGTGTTTGGGGGAGGTGAAGGTTTTTTTAAGGTGCCTCGCTTGGTGCTGCTGTGATACACAGATCTCTAGGATAGGACCCTGATTGGTAGAACATCGTGTTATTCTGACAACCCTCACTTCCAATCAATTTATGCCACAAATTCTGACTCACGTTCAGTCAAGCAGTGACTGTGTCCTTGTTCCTCCGTTTCCTTTTCCCTTGTCGGCTTCTCCGGTCTCTCTCTCTTTCCCCCCTGTCAGTTCAATAAGCAGCAATTATTTGCCACATCCTCACACAAATCCACACAAATTAGTTGTTTTTTTTTAAGCAAAACGTGTGTTTTTTTTCCCCCCGTAGAATTTGTATTCAGGGGTATTTGCGCCGTAGCTACAAACCTCATAAATGAATCGGATGGTGGTTTGTGCACACTGTATTCATTCTGAATATAATCCACGACGTGAAGGCGATGTCCCTTTCTTTGTTTCACCGTTCTGTTATAATATATCACCTGCTGCCTCTGCAAGAAGCTGTCATTTGAAATTCTAGCAGCAGGTCTCGTCTGAGTTGCGACGAGGACCACGGGCAGGCCTCATGTCTGCGTGTGGAGCAGAAGGAAATTAGCCGCACCTGAATGACAAGGCAAAGGCTCCCACCCCCAGAGGGACTGTGATCTACACACAAACTCCCTTTTAATAGACTTACACCTCATTTGGCCTCTAAAGCTTGTTGAAGGGTCCCAGAGGACGGGGAGGGGAGGGGGGGGAGGCGGGCCCCTCAGAGGTCAGCCCCGCTGCTCGCTGTAAACCAGCTGCAGTGAAAGGGAGAGCTTGATTAGATGGCCATTCACACCCAGAAGGGGACCGCGGCGGAGGGACAATGCCACGTTTTCCCTTTGCAAAACAACAGCGACATTTTGTCTGGCCTGTCTCGAGCAATATCTGTTACGCTGTGGAGACCGGGTGATCATGTGACCATGTAGCCCGGTGGGTTTGGAAGAAAGTTTAGTTATAATGTCAATTTATATACTGATGGATATCGGGAATAAACAGTGCTTACTGGTTGTACAGATTATAAAATGGATCCACTTAACTCTCTATAGTGCAACAATAATCCTAATTTAAGTATGAAGCTACCTATAGCAGGCGGCTAACTTAGCTAAGCATAAAAGACTGGAGAGCTGCCATCGGTAACTCTTATTATCCATCTCTAGACAAGAAAGTGATGAAGCATATTTCACAAAATGTTGAACTAATCCTCCCATCTCCCAAAAAAGGTCTTTTGAATGATGTTTTGCTTTAAATTACAGCAGAAATTATTTGTTTTTGGACTATTTAGGAACACAATCGCCACATTTATTTGAAATCCATAAGTCCTAATATCTGAAAAGCAGCCAGATCGAATGCATTCAACCTTAAAGCCCATTTCATAATTTAGTGTATGCAAGACATTTGAAATTAGTTAACGTATTGGTTTGAGATAGTCAAAATAAATGTCCCGTCAGCAACTGCTGCTTATCGAAAAAGCATCAGTTGAAGTTCACTCATTTCCACACACACTTCCTCCACACTTCACCCTCCTCTTCACTGCTTTGCATGCCGGTGCTCTAAACAGTGGTCTGCAGCGGCGTATTTCACACTGTATTAATACCATGTTCTCTGTCTGAGCTTCACACGTAATATGAATTCATTTTTGCTCATTTGAACATCAAGGGTTCTCAGACGCTTGTAATTGGAGAGATGAACTCTGTGATCTGGACAATGGCAGGGCAGAGAATAAGAAGTAAGGTGAGCATATATATATCTATATATGTATTTTTATTTTTTTTACAGAGAATGGTGCATTTTGAACGACATAGGTGTATATAAAGTGAATTTTTTTGACAAATAATAGATTTTGGGAGATAAAAATCTCTATATATACTCTCATGGTTTTACTACAGCTGCTATAATTGTCATACAGGCGAATATGCTTCAAGTGACAAATGACGATAAACTGATTCATTGTGTTTGGCTCGACGCTCTCACACGTCTGTTTTGTTTTTTTCCTCTACACTTCATTCAATGACAATCCAAAAAACATTGATGGTTAATTATTTCTGAGGAGGCTTTCTGCATAGCTCCTGTATCCCCGGGTTGATTCAGAAGCATTCCCTCGACTTCCCAGGGGTATAGAGTTTGCATTTTAAGTGAGGCACAGCACAGACACGGAGCAGCATCTTAACTTCCTAAGTTGAAGTGTGGCTGGGGTTAAGTGGTCCCTATGCTCACAGCACCTATCTCAGCCCAAACATGACAGCTGGGGACTTGACTGTTGCTATGGAAATCCAACCCCTCCTCCTCCTCCCCTCCTCCCCTGCCTGTCCACCCCCACGGGTGCATGAAAATGCCCCAGACTGCTCATTTGAGACCATACAAGTCCTCCTCCTTCTCCCCGTGTTAACAAGTCAACTTTTTTTTTCTGTTGTTCTGCCCCGTTTCAAACGGGGTTTATTGCAAATGGAAAATGGCTCGGGGTGCACTCGGGTGCTTAACGGCGCTCAGCTCGGCTTTGCAGCTGGAACATTTCCTAGAATGGGCTCCGGCTAGCTGAGTAGAGATGGAGACTGAGAAATTGCTCGCTTCACAACAAGTCTTCCTCAATTATAAATAACCCTGATAGGAATGTAACGCAAGCACCGTTTATTGGTGAGACGGATTCTAGATCATTAACGTGACGTATAGTTGTAGTTATATCGAAAGTAATAATCCTCATGACTTTCTTTTAATGCTATTTATGTTCAGCAATAGCCATTCAGTGTGTCTGTGTGTTAATATAATGGTGGCCTTACTGGTAGGTTGCATTGTTTCTGTTTCTGAATCGCAGGTAACGAAGCGTTTCCACATTTTAGACAGGATGCAGAAGACAAAAGCTCGAGCTAGCTGACATACATTTGATTTTAAAGAACACACACACACACACACACACACACACACACACACACACACACACACACACACACACACACACACACACACACACACACAGATATATATATATGGTGTATTCATACATACACAATCATAGCAACCAACCAAACAAACCTGTATCCATCTTCTCTAAATAGATCATAACTGGTTGCCAACTGGAATGCATTGCCCCCACGCTGACATCTGATTTTCTCAAGTGTCACTACCTTTTGTTTTTGAAGGGAGCTGCACTCTATGGGGCTATAAGACGAAACGTCCTTTAATCACGTGCCAGTGCATAGTCTCACTGATGTCACCTCGAGAGCATTGGATGTATTATTTGAACTATCGTGAGGTTATTGGTACTCAGTCGCTGCCTTCGCGCCACGTCTGCTGCTCTGTAAATATGAACTGCTGACTGGGGAAAGAAATCTTCATGCGACTCCCGTTGGTACAGCTGCAGGAGGGATGTATAGAATTATGACATCTTCCACCTGCATGGTGTCAGGAACTTTGTTCTTCAGACATAGCATGAAGTCTAATAAAAAAGTCAGTTATAATAAGTTTACGAGGAGGAGGATGTTTGTTAATGCATCAACAGGATGACAGGGGAACAAATACAAAACAGTGTCTTTCATATGAAAGCGGTCCATTTTAAAGTTCTAACACTCAGAAACTTGTGGTATAAACACTGTTTATTCCCCTTGAAGCTGCCTGAAAAAAAAAAAAAAAAAAAGTGCCGGAGGAGCTCCGTAGCATCGCCGCCATAAATAATTATGTGCTATACATTTCATCACTCCCACTCCTTTCCTGTCTCGATCAATCCTGAGCCTCGCGGAGCCTTGCACGCTCGCTGTAAAATGACTGGAAGCTGATGGATACAGTCCCCAGCAGAACACGTGACCCGTCTCCATCGGCGCTTATGGACCCACATTTAATCTAAATGTGGTCCTTGACAACGGGAGGATCCTCACTTGGCTGTGTGGGCATCTTTTGAGTTGGAAACGTTTCACAGGGAGTTCTTACTTTGTGGTTTTTTAGTATGAAAATTGACACTTTACACCATCTGTTTTTCTGTCACCTTGGTTAAAACGGCTTAATTTGAGCATCCAGGGAGGAGGAAAACAAAAACATCACTTCTCATACTAATAATGACGTGCCTCGGAGTTGAAGTCGTGCTGGCTGTGAGGATGCAGGTGGGAGCGGACCGATCCCGTGCCAGCTCTTCTCCACTCAGCTCCTTTCTCCAGGGCAAAGCGCTGGCCTGCTGAGAGCACACATGAGCGGTCCACGGAAGGGCCGGGATCCCGACAGCTCTAACCCCCCCCCCCGCCGACATCTCATCCGTCTTGCGGTGTGTTGGCACTGTGAAGGGTAAACTTTGGGCTGATCTGTGGGACAGGCGTGGGGGGGCACGAGAGAGCAGCCTTCCCACCGGAGCCCCCGGACCAGCACGCTCAGATTAGAGGAAATTTGTTCCACAATATTGTGGCCTCCTGCTTTCCAAAGGCTGGGCCCGCACAGACGGCAGAGGCAGAGATTTTGGGCGGTGGCCAAGCCCCCTTTTTTTTTTCTTTTTTCTTTTCTTTTTTTTTTCCGTCAGGGCTCCTCGTTCGCACCACATGTGCCGAGCTCGACTCCCCGCTGATCCCTCTAGCTTTATAGCCTCCCTGCCTGATGGAACAAATGGTACATCGCAGAGAATAAACTTATCTCATTTGGATGACAACACATTCCCCCCAGGTTATAATGTTGCACCATTTTGAAAAAGGCAGACAGGGTCAATTGTACATTTGCAGCTCAACCGGGGAGTCTTTTACTGTGAAAATGTCTGTCTCGCCACATGCCTGACAGTGAATTTGGAACAATTTGCCTTATTGACTCCCTTCGTGTTAAGTGTGAAGTATCCCCCTTTGTATGGTGCTAAACATATATATTCTTTACAGATATTTCACATCTTCTTTTTTTCTGTGAACAATAGAAGAACGTAGATTCTTACATATATGTTTCAATCCATTACATCAGCCAGTGTGTGTGTGTGTGTGTGTGTGTGTGTGTGTGTGTGTGTGTTTTCTTCCTCTTCTTTTTCCTCAGTGTTGGAGGATGCATGACATGATTGATGACCTGAGCAGATTATCCCCAATACAAAAGCCATCATTGAACAGCAGGGCTGCCATTGTGTGTGGGATGTCTCCCATTGATTTAAGTAGTATATTTTCATGATCTATAAAGAGGCCAGCTGGAGAGAAAATTGTTTGCTTTCAAACATTTAGTGTCTATAAGCCATCACACTCTTGATTAGAACATTATTATCACTCTTTGATCTCCTATTTTTCTCTTTCTTTTTCTGGAATACAGTTACATTCGTGTGTGTGTGTGTGTGTGTGTGTGTGTGTGTGTGTGTGTGTGTGTATATAATTGGTTACAACCAAACTGAATTAAGTTAAATCAAGTTTTATTTTCTGTGGTTTTTGAGGTATACCTCTTAGATTACTTCCATCCCGACACGATGGAGATGAATGGGATTTCAATTTGTGGCATTCAAACATCTCCTTCAAAATACTCTCATATCACACTTTTAATGATGTCATCTGAATCAACCTGCAGAGGAGCAGCAGTGTGTTCCCCCCTCTTTGTGTCACTGCCTACATCCTTTCCCCTGGTCTCTTCAGCCAGCCCTCCCGTTCGTTCCCCCAAACAACTCTCTAATAGACCTCTTCTATCCTCGGCGAACCTATTAACCACACATTTGTTTTCATCTCTCTGACAAGTCAAGAGAGGGGTGTGCTTCACCACACAAAAGAGCACCAAAAAAAAAAAGAGCCACGAAACAAAAATGTGAATAAAAAGACTAGAGGATATCATTATACACAAATGAATTCTTTTTCCTGAGCTGTAGCTGCCCCCGTCCTTTGGCTAAGAATTGAACCGCCTTAATTGCTTCATCGCTTAGCCGTGTGCTTCCCAGCAATCAAGTGGCTTCCATTTAATTCAAGTGCCACCAAGATGGGGAGAGAGTGGTCTCTCCCTGGCCCTGGAGCATAATAGACAGTGGCGAGTGCGGGTACACCCTCCAAATTGGAAAACACTGGACCATAGATTAACAGAAATGAACACCATTAGCCCGGCGATGAGGAAATCATTTTTTTCCCGCCCCTCAGGTGTTTTTGGATGGCGTAGTCACACCGCGGCTACGAGCGGCAACTCTGGGTGATCCGAATCTTTTCAGTTGACCCTGTTGAATATTCAAGAGCCGAGGGATTTGAGACAATGTTTTTAGTATTCATTTACAGTTTTATTAAAAAAAAAAAAAAAAAAAGGATTTGTCAAAACATAATCCTGATTAAAGAAAAAAATATTAATTAAAGGAGGTATCTCATCAACAGTTGTGTTTTTTCACGCCAGTCTACTGGGAAATACAATTTCATCTTTCAAGAGAAGAAAAAACACGTTCCTCTTTTTAATTATCCTCATCACCCCAGTTTATACTGAGAGTTTTTACAGGTTTATTGCTAAATGAGTGAAGTTTATATGAACAAAGGTAATGTCTAGTAGTGTAGCACATCGTGATAAGAAGCTCCAGAAAATACACGACGATACGATACAGTTTGAACAGATAATTCATTTTACGTGTAAACAAAACAAAATGGCTTTAAAATTACAACATATTGTTATTTGGCAAAGTTCATCATCTTGGGATATAAAGCTAACGTTACAATCAAGTTGTAGTGATATTGATGGTGTGGTCGGCTCGACAAAATTATTTAAAAATTCTGGAAAATACAGTTTCACTACAACAACAAAAAAGGTATTTTAATGCACTAATTACAGCTGGCTAAAATATAATAGCAAATGTTAAAACATGTTAAAAATACAAACAATAAATCAAATCTACAGTAACAAAAACAAGTAATGGGAAGTGGAATCGTTGTTACAGTAGGAATAACATAAATAGCTTCCACTTTTACACTGGAACTAGTTAGCCTAGCGTGCTAGCTTCCCCTTCCTGAGTGGGATACTTGTCGACATGATGGGGTCCCTCCTAAATGTTGACCGTTTTAAAGGGATGTCCTAAAAATCACTGTTGGCTGATGGATAATGTTATGTGCGATGGTTGAAAATTGCTTTCCAACACTGGCACACCCAGTCGACCGTGAGGAAACATGCACAACGGCGGCAGCGTTGCTATAGCTTATATTCCCCAACAGTAAAAAAAGTAAAAGTAATGCGAGTACATTTCAAACCTCTGTGCATGCATGTGTCATGGCAGCAGTCTGACGTGTAGAGGCTTTCTGATTATAACACAGCAGACATCTGCAGACATGAGACTGTTCACTGATCTTGATCAGCAAGGGCTGTTCTCACACTTCTGCAGCGCTTGAGATGGAAGTGAATGACAGGTGCATGAAACGAAATCCCCCACCGAGAGCTTGCATTTCATTTTTTAAACGTGGCAACTGTGTGTGTGTGTGTGTGTGTGTGTGTGTGTTTCAGCGTGAATTCTTTATTTGTGCAAACCTTTAGCGCTTTTAGTCCTGAGGAAAAATTGACCGGTGATGTGTCCTCATGTTTCTTTACAGCGTGTCCGAGTCAACCAAACTCTTCCTCCACTTCCCTTCAGGTTAATCAGGTGTAATTTAAAATCCAAAATTCCTGACAGTACATTTTCTGATGCTATTGCCTGTATGTTCTGCATGGCTGTTTGGATCAAAGACTAGTTATCTCTTCTATTGAGCTGTTCTAACCTCTGTCCGCTCTCATTACAGCCGGGCAGCGGTGAATTTCCTAAGCAATCAGGACTAACGTTCCCGGGCAGGTATGGACTACGACACTTTAACGAGTTAAAATGCAAAGCCAAGTAGAACATTAAATCAGAGCGAATGAGACAAGCAATACCCAGAGTCATCAGGCTTCTAGAGTCAGTGGGTGACATGTCTGTACATAAATACAAAGCAGATGCAGTGGACAGTGTTACATTATACATGAACACATTGTACACATTTTATTTTCCAGACTTTTCCGATATATTGAACTTTCTTTTGATGGTTTTCTTGAGCAGAAAGTAGTTCAGGAAGAAGGCCGAGGAAGAGGAATTAACAGAAAAAGTTTCCTAATCTTACAAGTTTAAAGTTATGATACAAATTATTATAATGGCTCACATCAAACCCAATTTCTTGATGCTATCTATGCTGCTGTATTCACACGCTCCAGTTATTCTCAGTGGCGGGGTCTGCCATTCCCGTGCACTATAGGGATTCACAGGAAATGATGCGTGCATGAACTGGACACACTTTGCCGTATAGCGTGCATGTAACGCATGCATTTTGTGCATATGTGCATATATAGGTATATATAGTTTGTTGCATAAATGCCTTTAATTCGAAAGAGCGGAACATTTCAAAGAGGAAACATGTAAAAAAGTATATTAAAAAAAGCAATAAAGTACAGAAAACATCAACTTCTCATCATGGTCCTTTTAAGAAATGTGTAATTTCAAACAAAATCCATTGTATTATGAAGATATTCTGAAACCACAAGTGTTGCTAAATCAGAACTTGAATTGCCTTAACTTAACCAACCTTCTGCAGGTGGATCCAGAAGACTCTCTAACTCTCATATGGACATTTAGGTGTTAGGACCAGCTGACCTGTTTGGTTGTTGAAGATTAGAGCAGAACTCATGCAACTAGATCCATATTTATTTTGTATCCACAATGAATTCTCTACATCTCTTTCACACGGAGCTCCAGTTTTAATCGACCTGATGTGGTCTTGGACTTGACCTTTTGTAGACTTTAGACCGACGTTCCTTCATGGTATGACTAAATATGAAATGTCCCTTTCATTAAACCATATCAGTGTAAACCAGTTTGTCTCTAAACACTAATAGCGGTATAACATTTTTTTTGCAAATGTATCTGTTGCTTAAACACATCAGTTCCCTCACACAATGCATCTGTACGTCACGTTGCTTTAAAAGGTGCAAACCAGAGAGGAATTCCACTAATTATAGTGTCCCATAATGGTCTATAAGCTGTTTGAGTGGCTTTCCCACCCTGACAGACTTCTAAAACTCCTGACTGAAACACTGAGTACTTGTAATTAGTTGACATGAACTCTTGTCTTGCCTGCAGCCCTGATACAAAGAACCAGCCAGCATCATGAATCTGGGTTATGCACGGTATTCAGGGTAAACTGTGTGGGTTTTTTTTTTTTTTCTCTCGGTGGGGTGAGGTGCGAGGTGAGGGTAGATCTGAGAGTTTTCGACGCTGAGACGCACCAGCTGTGTTTATAGATTCCCGCTGCACCTGCTGGGGTTACAGAGCAAGTGCACTGAGGGATTAAGCGCTGGGGCACTGGGAGTATAGAACAGGGAACAACAGATTCATGTTAGGGAAGCATGTCAACACCTCCCCGGCGTCTGTACTTAAGCTATTCATTGTTGCCTTGGTTGCTACGTAGGTTTCAAACTAATCTCTGCTTCGTTATGTCTTAGCTGTTAATCAAATATGCCCGGCTGAGGAGGGAACGCGCCAGCTTGCTAACGGAGGAATCTGTGCAGAAAGACACTGAGATGGAGATGGGGGAGAGAGAGAGAGAGAGAGATAAAGGCCGTTGCATATCGGCATCCATAGACATTTAACGTGTTTTTTTTTTGCATGGAGTGTGCTAGTTCTTGATTACAATGTTGACATTTTACTTGGGAATTAGCCTGATTAATGTCATTGAGCGCAAAAGCCCATAGCTCAGCATTTCTCATGATCACAGGAGATGGATTAAGAAAGAAGGTTTTCAAATTGAATATACCTCTCCCTGCTCAGCCTGCTAATTGTGCCATTTACCACTACTTGAGTCACTGACCGACGCTATTTAGTCAAACTAATGATGATGCACAGTCCAAGCCATCCCTTGATAATTAAAAAAAAAAAAATCTCTTTTTCTGTATTAGCTTCTTTTTTTTGGGGGGGGTGGGGGGGGGGGTGAATTAACAGGTGCACGCAAAAACATATCGAGCTGCGGTCCCGTTGTCCCTTTAAATCACTTGTGGCACTGTTAGCTGGGAAATGACTTTTTTCTTTTTGTGAATCCATTCTCTGTCACTTGTTATTGATCACGCAAAGTAAGAACTGTTAACATTCTTGTTTTGAACACTTAGTCAGGTGAGTCTGTTTATTGAGCACGCAGCATCAGCCCCCCCCCCCCCCCAAAAAAAATAAAATAAATCCATCACTTACGAAGACTTTCATTTACCGAGTTTTGGCCGTCAGTGTTTTTAGGAAATATTAGCAACTGATATGCTAGTTGTTATTGATCTTATCTGTTGGTTTCAGACTGCTCTTAAGGTCCGCCTCATATTTTTGTTTCATTTGTTCTCAACATCTCTGTCTCAAGAAGGACTTCTTTTTTTTTTTTTTTTTTTTTTTTTTAATTTGGCCCATGGTGGACATGCTGTCTACACTTGCAGGTTTATTTACACTCCATGGTTGTTACGATTATTCAGGCTCCATTCCAGATAGGGAGGAGACAAATCCGCTGCACTGTAATACTTTCCCCCCTTTTTCTGGCCTGATTGACTCTGATACCAGCAGCGCCTATAAAATAAAATGCCCATGTGTCCCAGTAAATACACAGCATTTGTTCTGAGGCAGAGTGGCTCTGCAGAGCTCCTCTCCGGCAGCACTGAGCCTGACCGAGCCAGGGAATAAGTAAATGAATAAATAGGCTGATGTTGAATTTTCCCCTCACTTGCCTCCACTGACACAAATAGGATCTACAGTAATTTATAATGCTGTTAGAGAGGCGGCTCTCTCTCTCTCTCTCTCTCTCTCTCTCTCTCTCTCTCTCTCTCTCTCTCTCTCTCTCTAACCGTGGTGTCTGTCACCTCGCATGCAGGAGGCCTCTCAGTGCCAGAGTGGAGGACCTGCAAGCACCCTGACATCCTGCTTTGCTATTCCACACACACACGGCCCAAAGGCTAAGTGACATCAAGCCTCATTATTGTCATCACATGCCACATTTGTAACTGGTTAGCGAGCAAATTGTGATAAAATAGGCTGATGCCCCTTCTGAGCGTCTCTGGCTGCACAAGCTAGACTTTCCATAACGTTGGGGGGAAAAAAAAACAAAAACACATTGGTGTGGCGGAAAAAGAGGACGAGAGGTTGCTTTTTGTGGCAGACATTTTCTTCTATCTTGTGCACTGTTAATAGTTACATAACGCTTCATGTCAATCAATAGATGTGATGTTCGGGAGGGGGGGGGGGGGGGGGGCTTGATATCCCTCTTGAACACGAACTAGGTGAGCTGAAATGACTCGTATCACCGTATCATAACATTGAGTTCTGCGGGATCCACAACGCTGGGATACTTTACATGACAGAGGCTGTGCAGTGTGTGATAGAAGCCTCACCATTCACATGCATGGCACTTCTAAATGCACGACATCTCTTACCGTCTCTGATGAGCCACTGCACGTGTTCACACACAGCGCTCGCTCAGTCGTACAATTTTTTTTGTTGTTTTTTTTTTCATTCCGGCGAGCGGGGAAATAATGAGGAGGAAAATCTCTTGCTTACATCAACCTCAAATTGGCGAAATGAAAATCTGTCTTAAACAAAGGGAAAGACCCCCATGGCGTCTGGGTCTACAGTTTCTGTCACATATATATTCCTTAGAGGTTTCATGTGACAAAACACAGAAAGTTGCTTTGTCCCTCCTCTTGTCACGTTACACCCCTTACCCGTAGGTTTTTTTTTTTTCCCCTTCCTGTTGTCTGGCTGTCTGTGCTGTCAGCCCATAGCCTGGCACCTGCTCTCATGTTCCTAATTAGTCTCATTTAATTAATTATATACTGCAGCACTTCTCCTTATTTTCTGGCTTCCTCTGGATTTCGTCGCCTTTGTTTCAAACCCGCGGAGAAGATCAGCTCTCAGAGGGGGTGCTGCTGCTCAGTTTGGGGTTGTGACTACTTTTGTGATGATCGACTTTGAAAAGTGTTGTGACTCCCACGATGAAGAGGGGAGGGGGGGGGGGGGGGGGGGGACTGGATGAGAAATCATGTAACATTAAGTGGAAGTTCCTTTGCACATCCTGAGTTCCTGTGTGTCTTGGTGACGGTGTTAGGTCAGGTGAAGCTGTTGTTCTGATGTAGGTTGTTGTGTGTTTTTTTTTTTACCTGATAGCATAAGCAGCTTCCCAGCTGCCTCCTTCTTCCTCCTGTTACACCGGGATGCATGATGCGCTAAAGAAAAGGTTCCATCAAATATTCACCACCTGTTCGACGCGACACAATAGGGAAAGATCAAACCTTTGACTGAATAGGTCAACCACGGACTCATTAAGTTTCCAGCAGAGCTGACGGAGCCGTAGCAGCTGGAGAAAGACAACAGCTACACTGTTACCTTCTGTGGAAATCCTTATTGTGTTTTTAATTCTGTACATAGGAAGATCTCGCTGTAGCTTTGTCGTTTGAGCGCCTGTGTGCACCTTGATCTGACATCATCCCTTTAAAGCAGCTTTCTTTCAGACTTGACCCCGGGCTCCACATTCAGAAAGGAAACTCTGTCCTGTAACAGTCGGCCTTTTCACAGATTATCTTTCATACAAAGTTTACATTTGACGCAAGAATAAGCCACAGTTCGCAGATCATTAGAATCGGCTTGTAGCTTAAGAAGTCAATGGTTTGTGACTCTGAAGCAGATAATGTGAAATAGAAAGGAGATCAGAGAAGTAAAGCTGAACATTAATTTCAATGACTCCCTTTGTTGAGGTGAAAATACAGAATATTGTAATAAATAAAATACTAGATGCATAATGCCTATAATTAGTTAACTATTTAACATTTTTTTAAATTTTGTCCAAATAGATCAGTAGTTTCATATTGGCCTTGTTTTCTCGGTCTACTGCACCACCCTGCTAGCACGCTAGGTGACCTAAATCAAACGCACCCATTACGTTGCGTGCTGGGTGTGTAGCACACGTGCTAACTTGCTAATGGTTGATCGATCCAGGTGATTTTGGAACTTTTACCGTAATGGAGGACTTTCTGTGTCTCTGCAGAGCTTCATTCGACTCAACGTGTTTGAACACTTTGAAGAGTGCGCCTCAGAGGCCCGGTGGACTGGTTTCACTGGGACAGGGACGCAGAGTGGACCGGTATGCTCGTTGGACCTGGTGCAGACCGTGGAGGACTGCGCGGTGCTCCAAGACCCACGAACCCCCTTCACACAGGTTAGTGAACTACAACGACACACTCGTTGTGACGTTTGGAACGTTACTCGGAAACGTCGCGTGGCGCGCGTCTTTTAATTGATAATCAGCGGTACGCACAGGCTGCAAAGGACCGTCTATAGACAATAAATGAATTGTTTGTTTGGACATTTGGGCTTTTTTTGATCTGATGTGTCTACCTCAATGCACTGTATGTTGTAGCCTTAATGGGTTCTTTGCTTTAATAGGTTTATCATGTGAAATCATCACCATATCGTTTTCTTAACACTCCCTCCTTCTGAAATACATAAAAAAGCATAATATTCCAGTACTCTTACCAACCCTGCTTTATAAAGTACATGTACAATCTCACACAGTAGTGAATGTTTGGTAACTTCCAACATATGGGTCGAGAACCTAACGAGAGGTCACAAGATGAATCTGAAGGATCACCCTGGCAGAAGCTAAATTCCGCTTCATAAAACCAATCTTTTTTTTATTTTAATATTGTGAAATACTGTTACACTACTTCCCTCTCCAGGCCTCACCCTTTTGACTGAACTGCTCACAAGCTATACTAATGCAAGATCCACAAGAATATATATATATATATATATATATATATATATATATATATATATATATATATATATATATATATATAATAAAAAGTACTGTTGTTAGATGTATTATTTCTAAACAGGAGAACGCGTGGGGCGTTTGTGTTTGTGTTGTTTTTGCGTCAGGAGATGGTGGAAGTTACCTGAATCCCCTTTCACTGCTGACAGCAGATCAGCTGACGTAACACGAGGCCAGATATTGTTTCCTTCGACGCCAATCAAGTGTTTGAATTTTCACAGTGGGATCACACCTCTGAACAACCCTGAGCCTGACAATTGATTTTTTTTTTTAATTTATTTTTCAAAATGCAACAAGCCGTCACAACACAAATATTTGTCTTTCTCTGCGAATAATTACATTTTTCTCCTTGCTTTTTTGATTCTGGGTTTTGTTTCCAAAAGACCTGTTTATGGAGAGGAAATGACAAGAAGTCGAGTTGACAGGCCTGGAGTGAGACAGTTAAATGCCCCTTGCTGCTCTGGATAATTAATAAATAAAGTACCAGGGGAGTCCTGTCATGGCTTCCTCTATGACAGGGGCTGTCTCCAGTGCGCTAAAGCATTAAATGACCAATTCCTGTCAGGCTAACTTCCACTGCACTCCCTTGGCACCCTCTCTCTCTCATTCTCCCTCTCTCTTTCTCCCTCCCTCTCTCCCTCTCTCCCTCACGCACACACACCGTCTCTCTTTCCTTCCGAAGAGAGCTACTTTGCTCTCTTTGCTCCGAGTTTTTCAGCGACTGATGGCTCTAGTTCATTTCTGCTGAATTAATTGGTCCCTGAATGAATTCTGTTGACAGGGCAATTCATCATGTGTTTGCCTGACAGTGACTGGGGTGTTGGGAGTGTGGTGGTGGTGGTGGTGGTGGTGATGGGGGGGGGGGGGTGAGGGGAGCTGCAGGAGAAGCTGGGGTTATAGGAGGGGGGGTTGATGATGCTGCCCTCTCTTCTACCCGCTTCTATTATTCCCTCTTCTGCTAACAGGAATAGCCTGCATCAAATTCTGCTTTCCCCTCCTCACTTCCCTCTGAATATTTCCCAGCTCCCCCCGGTTGCAAACAAACACGCCCCGGCTGACAGATCCAGCTGATTAGGGAGCTCCTCTGTCTGCTTTGGAGGATATCCTCATTACTGGCCAGTCAGGTAGCAAGCCCCGTTTAGCCCAGGACCACCGGCGCCTGTTATTTGGGACCTGACACGTTCACTAAGAGAGGTGCATTGCATTAGGCATTTAATTGCATCATGTATCACACAATAGCCATTAGGGTAATTATTTACTGGTGAAGGGTAAATGAGGTTTTGGCGCCGGGATGAGCCAGTAAGGCAGCTATATGGCTCTGTTTTTTTTTTTTTTTTTTGGCAGAGGCGCTGCGCTCACCTATACGCTAACAAATCTAATCGCCGGTCATTTGCTTCATTTGGAATATCATGTCACCCAAACCCCACTGCCCCCCCCACCCCCCTCACCCCTCTCTTTTTCTCACA
Source organism: Cebidichthys violaceus (assembly GCF_023349555.1). NCBI lineage: Eukaryota > Metazoa > Chordata > Actinopteri > Perciformes > Stichaeidae > Cebidichthys > Cebidichthys violaceus. Next base: position 776,335 of record NW_027176958.1, on the reverse strand, counting down.
CTCACTTTCAGTCAAGCGGCGCACTTATTAGGTCCAATCAATCAATGCTCACTCATTAGGAACCTCCCCTCAAGTATCCTCTGGATGCCTCACACAGCAAGAGTCAAAAATTACTCATAATTGCTGCTCAGGCATCATAACAAGCTAGGCTGCCCCAGTGACACGGCCATACAAACAGGTCTAACGCAGGAATTGATGGATACTGGAGATCGTATTATATATTGCCATATCCAATTAGATACAGCACATAAAGCAGCCGATCCATTCCCTCTTTTCATAACGTCCAAACCGCCGCCACTCGGATATAAAGACGTGAAATTGCATTTTCGTATTTCCGCCCCCCCCCCCCCCTCTCCCCTCGTCTTGGTTGTGTCACTGCAAATGTAACATCCTGAGGATTTATTGTACATTTGACACACCAGTAACCAAATTATAATTCGGTTGCTGCGGCATATTCATAGAACCACTGTACAAATCGAGAGAGAGAGAGAGAGAAAGAGAGAGAGAGAGAGAGAGAGAGAGAGAGAGAGAAAGAGAGTTCAGTCAGCGTGTATTAGTGCGGAGCGGCTCGAAAAGGTCAACAGTTGGATCTGACTCTGTGGTTTGAAGTTATGCATGATGAGGTTCACTGTTAGACCTGAATGAGGAGTGGGTTCCTTATCGTGATTCGACACACATCCTACCACATGTGGAGCTCCCGACATGTTTTTCTTTTATGATAAACATCAGAAATAGTTCCATTTGTAAATTTTTTTTTTTTCATAATTATTCAACCCCCCCCCCCCCCCATGAGCAATCTACAGAATGAGGTCCAGACATTAGGTAATTGCTGCTCATCCAATGAGGAGCAATAACGTTAATGTCACAGTTCGATATGGAGCAGAAAGTTAGCATAATCAAAAGCTGCAGAGCGCCGTATTCCATGTATCAAATGTGCAGTAAATCAAGATTTCAGCACTTGTGCATTAACTTGATTGCAGAACAATCAAAATGTCTTTTACGTAATACTCACACTTCAATTCAGTCACTCTGAGACAGTGAGAGGTGCTGATTCAACACTCCTATATTCATATAGTAAATCATATATATTCATATTCCAGAGGATGCTGTTGTCGTCTGGTATGCTGCATTCAATTTGAGCTTGATTGACAGATGCATCCAGGTTCACACTTTATTGGTTTCAGAGGAGAGAGCCAGATATGCCAATTTAGACAGGAAAGTGACAAAAAAAACAAAAAGTTTCCATCTAAATAAAAATAATTCTGCTTCTGGGAATTCTCAGCTGGGGGAGAGGAAAGAGTCGAGCTCCTTCTTTTTTTTTTTTTTTTTTCTCCCGCCCCTCCTCCTATAACAAGGGCTGTGAATGACATACATATACGACAGTTAGGGCCTGACAGAACATCCGCTTTTGATGCTTCACAGGGGAGCTATGAAAATAAACAACAGGCAGAGAAATTGAATTACAAAGCAAAAAAAAGAGGGATCTCTCCTTGTGGACCCAGAGGCACCAGAGTGCACCAAAAAAAAACCCAGTAGGATGTTATAGAGGAGCTTATTTTTTATTTTTACATTGTTGAAATGTGGAGGAAAATGCGCGATAGACTGATGGAAACTTCATCATATTCTCATTTAATGTCATATCCCTGCTATCCATGCGGGACCGCAAAGTAAAACTCACTTTATTTTTTTTTTCTCCATTAAAACAAAATTGAAAATAGTGTTTGGACCAAGAAATGCATGTCTGAATGAACAACTGTATTACATATTCCATTCTGTCTGACATCGTTTGTACGTGCCGCTCTATCTCGTGCTGCCGCAGCCCCCAAAATCCTTTGCAAATCGCACGGCGCTAATCAGGACAGTGTCCACTTGTTGTAAATCAATAATGATATAACTAAGTCATACAAGGCGGCGGCGGCGGCGGAGGGATTACGGAGCGAAGAAAGAGTGAAATAAGCTCTAAGAGGGATTTCATGCATAAATCTCTCCCTGCAACTTAGCACAAATTGAATTCAGGCACACTGCTCGAAAAATTAATTCAGCTTTACAACGCGAGGAGAGGTTAAACACTTTATGTGCTGCTCAGTGATCCGAATCATGGAGAAAACATTTAGAGGCATTCTCACCGTAGCCCCCCCCCCTGTGCACCGTGTGATTCTTTATACTCGAAAAATAAACACATTTATCTCAAAATAGTCTCATTTAGTTCCGGAATTCATTGTTTAGTTCAACTTTTTTGTTGTTGTTATTTTGAAGTTATGTCATCTACAAGCTTTTGTAGACATCAGATGTGCGTATTTGACATCGTGACACTTCATTTGAACCCGTTGTTTACAAGCTGTGTCTTAAAGCTGTGCACACTGTGGGGTAGAAGCACTAATGAGGATGTGTTCTAAGGGTTCGTCTGGTTCTATCTTCTGCAGAATGAAGGGATCTGTCCTGATATGGGATGAACATTAGTGAGACCGTTCTGGGTCAGAGGTTCTTTTAGACTCCTGTTTATTCTTGAGTACAAAAACATATCAAAATGTGCATTTTCAGTTATTGTGTGAACACATTTTTAGA
>NW_027176958.1:745653-773670 GCF_023349555.1 Cebidichthys violaceus | reverse complement strand
GGTTCGGGCATTCCTCCTCTCCACAGCCATTTGGCTAAATCTCCAGTGATGGAGGCCCGTGTGAATTTAGATGAGAATCTGGGAGATGTTGACGCTTGTCCTCCAAGCGAGATTTTATTGTCCGGCGGTCCAACGTGATCAAGCACATAACTGCGCTTAGGGGAGAGAAGCATCAACGCTGATGTTATGCGTGTCCCGTGCTCGTCGTTTAAACGTAGAATTTAAAGATCCATGATGTCATCATGCACGTTCATGGTTGTTGGAAGTTGTCAGCTTCTGGTTTTTCGTTGTTTACTTCTGGACCGAAAGCTGTAATCTGTGACTATGACCGTAAACAAACACGTGCTTTTACGGCGTCACATTAGACACACAAGCTGGAGTTTGTTTTCTAAAGTGCGTTGTTCTGTGCTTTTAAATAAAGTATCTGTTTCTATGAATTTGAATGTGTGACAGTCTGATATGTTTGGCACGAGAGCAAATGTTTGTTTGCTTTTTTCATTTCTGTTTTGCTCAAAGTGAAGATAGAACGAAAAAAAAGAAAGGAAAAAAAAAAAAGAGTCATCTCTGGCATAATGTTGCTCTGAATTCTCATTTAGCCTGGAAAATCTGCTTTGAGCAACATTGTTTATGATCACACCCTTGCCAGCTTTTCATATTTAAACGAGCAAAGGTTTAATTACCAAATGATGACAGTGTCATATGGTGCCATGATGGCACAGGGTGTCTAATGAATGCAGAGGAGCGAGGGATGCGTACGCGACACTGAGTGACAGTGGGATGCACAGATCAAAACAGGGAAGGGGGGGGAAAAAAAGAAGAAGAAGAAGAAGAAGAGAGGAGAGACAGTAAAACATCTGTAATTTGCAATTCGCTAATGTTCAATGGTTGCTCATGGATTAAGAATTTAAACTATTGTCTGCCAGATGGAAGAGAAGAGGGAGGGAGGCGTTGTCGAGCAGGAGGAGGGGGCTTCTGAGCAGCATATTTACATCTGTATATCAACCGTGGATTCAGTAATCAGACAGAGGAAAAACCAAACTGCCTCCAAAAACACTCGACACGTTGCATCTATTACCGATTTTCCAGCAGCACAAACATTAGAGAATGATCCCCCCCCCCCCCCCTTCCTCCCTCCCTCCCTCCCTCCCTCTCCCTTTTTTTTTTTCGTGCCCAGGCGTATTTAAATTTGCCAGGACAGCTTGTAGATTGTGGGGAGTTTTGTGCACGACTCGCTCTATCTATCTCGATATAATCACGAGACAGTTTTTGGAGCGCTGGACCCGGGTCCCGCTCACACATCAGCGTTAATTTCACCGGAATGTTGATGCGCTCTGAAATATTGCAACCAAAGTACTATCAGTTAGTGGGCCGCCAAAAGATGTACATGCTTAACCAGGCGTGAAACCTAGCTGAATTACACAGTATTTATACTTATCTCAGATCAGCGCATTTGTCATTAAAATGTGGTCTGTTTTATGGATCTGTTTAATGATGCACTGTGTAATGGCGTTGCAATGTATGGCCCGGCTATTGGCACGTTTTACTCAGCGGCACCAATAAAAAAAATAAAAAAAAACTACACAGCAGCCTTCAACTTTCATCTCAACCCAGAGGCTTCACGTATCCCACAATCCTCTCTGTCTTTGTTGAGTCTGTTTGCTTTTCAGTTTGCAGGTTTTAGCTCCCCGCTGACAGATTCTACGCTTTACTCATGTTGAAAGAAGTACTATAATAATAAATGTGTAGATATCCGTAACAAGTGGAAGTCCTGCGTCCACAGTTTGTAAAAGTACCGACTCCACCTATCTGTACACACTGTACACAAGATTCAAAAGTACTCGTTATGCAGAATCACTGTTATATATGTCGTTGGGTAGTTTGAGCTATAACTATGTATGATACTTTAGAAGAAGATCATGTGTTTTGTACGTCGAATTTGAACGTTTTTTTTATTTGTTTTCCTACTTTCCAGGCGGCCATTGATTTCCATTCATTTCTAAATTGTACGAAAATCATTCGAATCTTTCTCTGCATTATATTTGACTTGCCAGTGTTTCACGGTGATGCATTACGTAAATCAAGTACAAGTTTCAAAAGTCAAATTGATTTTCGTGCCATATGGTAATGAATGGAAACCAATGGCTGTCTACAGCAGTGGGTCCCCCAACCTGGGGGTCAAGACGCTCCAAGGTAATCTGAGAGCTCACAAAATGACACTTATTTACACAAAATCAGGTTTTTCTTTTAGACTTTCTGCTGTTTCTTGTTTTCTTCGTCAGTTATATATATATTTTTACCTCTTTTTACCCTCTAAAATAATTTCCTGGTAGGCATGTTGACCAGGCGGCTCTGAAAGGTGAAGCCAATGCCTTCTCCCTAATGGCCATCAGGGGGCGACTCCTCTGGTTGCAAAAACAAGTCAGATTGCATAGAAGTCTTGATTTATTCCCTCAGTAAACATTGTAAGCATGAGTTTATGGTCTCAATTGTTACTTTCAAGTCTTCTTCAATACAGCATTTAGTAAATTATCGTCCTATTTAGAATAAAATCGACCATAAAGTAGGGTTTGCTTTAGGGCGGGGCTACCTTGATTGACCACGGCGTTGTCCAGTCTGGGGGTTGTTCTCTCTCTCATGTCACTTCTGGTTGCTAAAAACCAAATATGGTGAAAGGCAAATTGCTCGAACTCAAGGCTTCAAAACGTTTGCGAAAAATATTGCAGTACAGTTTTTAAAATAATCAAACTATTCACGACTTGAAGTAAAAATGACAACAAAAAAAACCCCCATTAATGTCACCGGTATGCTCCTTTAATCCTGGATTCATTCGACACGAGTGGACTGTGGAGAGCTCACCCTTTCATCAGTAATTAAGTGCCGTTGCCACGCTGCGACGTGATGACTTTACCCCGGTCATCCATCCTGTGACACTGAGGGCTCCTCCCACCGAATCACTCACCAGGAAACAGCAAGTGACCCGTTCATACAGATGCACGCTGTAAACATCTAAACATGTGTGCCAAACACTGCCTATCCACTCCTATGGAGATCCTCTGACTGCTGTCTTCGTTTAGGAACGCGGAGGGACCCGCTCTTGTCATTTCGATGTTGTTCTAAAGAAAAGAGCTGACGACCTGTTTTCCGTGCGTGCTGGATGTACTCTGAGGCAGACACATGTTGTGGCAGTTGTTGCCGCCGATATATCCGGGGCCCTCTGACTGCACGGGTCTCCCGTGGCTCTCTCCCCACGCAGGACTGTGAAAACATCTGTCACAGCGGCTGCCATTTTCCTCTGTGGTCAGAGCGTCAGGTGAAGGTGCTGCCTGCTAGCCTCGTGACATGGTACACATGGGTACCTCCAACAACAGTGCTCATTAACAGGCAAATGGAGCAGGAGCCCCGGCAAATTGAGCAGCGTTTCGCCAGCATCGGCCCTGCCAGATTGTTCAGATAGCCAAAGTGACATCACCAAGTGCCAGCCCCCCCCCTTTGCCTGCCCCCCACCCCTTCCAAAAAAAAATTAACATCCCTAATCATCTGCCAGGCTAAACATTATTCTTCATGATTCAGATCAGCCATGCTTGCCCTCCGCTCACAGAGTATCTCTTCTCTCTCTGGCCAAAAGCAGCCAGCCTTGGACTGATTGCTCAGCCTTTTGTGCCCTTCGTTTGTGAGAATGGCAAATCGATTTCGAAAATCATCAGCCATGAGCGTCTCTCATGCAGAGCTGGGGCGCGTGGAGTGTTGCAGATATGAAATGGAAATCAGGAAAACAGAAAGCGGGTCTCCCCCCCCCCCCCCCCCCCCCCCCCCGTTCAAGGTGTTCGCTGCGAAATAAACTCTCAAATAAGTTTTGTTCTGCACAAAAAGTATGGAGTCTATGATATGACACAAAATAAAAGTGATCAAATATTCAAAACATAGGATTGATATTCAAATACAAGGCCTGCACTACACAACAGATGAAACATAATAAATTATACGTTATTCATGCTTTGCGACGCATTTAAAGGTTTGTTTATTCAAACATTTACATACATTTGAATTATTTAAATTATCTTCAACAGAAAAAACTATTTTTCGTTATTATTTGGACAAAGTTGTAATTTACTGTGTATGAACTGAACTATATGTTTGTATATATTTAAAAAAAAATGCCTTTAATAGCTTTTTCCTCTAATATCTTAAATTAAAAAAAATATAATAATGATGTTTTGATGTTTATTTCCATATTTCAAATGTTCATGTTGTCACTGGTATTTTTTCTAATAATATCATGTAATATCTATATTAGAATTGACAGCTGAGGAGGAGCTCTGCGTGTCCTCTGGTTCAGTTTATTACACTATTAGTTGAGCTAAAAATAAGAATAAGGATCGTCTCCTTATGTTGTGCAGTTTCCCATCACAAGCAGAGATAAACCCCTAAAATATGACCAAAAAAAAAAAAAAAAAAGAACTACGAGAAGAGAGACCAACAAGAGGAAGAGAAAGGACGCTTGGCATATCTAATTAATTACAGCATATTACGATGTTTGTTTACAGAAATGGAGTGCTACAAGAGGTCTGATGTTAATTAATTTAAAGTGTACTTCCCCCCTCACTCCCCACAATGCGTTGATGACTGCTACTGAGGTACTTTCATGGCAGGTAAACCTATGTCTCATTGGATTTCCATCAATGGCTCTGAGGTGTGTATGGAACAAAAAAGCTTGCCACACAGATTAGGGAGAGTGTTAACATGATTGCTGATTAATAACGCCAATTAGGGTTCACGGCAAAGGAATGAGAAGAGCAGATCGGCATTATTATGACAAGAGCAAGCCGGATTGTCTGAAGTGTACCGACTGAAGAATCCAGCTGTGTCTTTTTTTAGATTTTTTGCAGAGTACTGTAAAGGAGTAAGAAGTGCTTATCCATGTGTCCTGTTGACTTTTTTTTTTTTTTGTTGTTGTTGTTGCCACTTTATCAGTGTGTCTGGGAGTGAGGCGCAGGGCTGCACACACCGTATAACCAGAGTCTCAGGAGGTCCCTCTCTGGACAATGATGTATTTAAGCCCCTCCAGAGGTCAGATGGACTCTGTCCAGCACATCACCTGCAATCAATAGTGTTGGTAAACCAGGCACAACTGAGCAGACATGGAGGGTCCTCTTCTAAACACACTGTGAGGGAACCGCATGGGCCATTGCACTGCTAAAACTGTGAGAAGAATGGCTTGACGTGCTGCTACTTAAGCACCAGGCGACAGAGGGAGGACTTATTTATGTGGGGCTCCACTGGCACACTCGCATTGTTGTAACATTTACCCGAAAACCCAGCGGCAGACACTGTTAAATAAACTTTATATTCTGAATTTATGTCAAAGATGTATTGTACGTCAAGGTCAAGGTCCAAGACTTTTGTTAAAGGATTGTTTTGCAGGCAGGAGAATGATGCTGAGCTTCATCCCATGAGTTTAAAGGTGCATCAAGTAGACAAAGCGTTCCTTTGAGCTCATTTTTCTGCAGCTATGGGGTCGAGTTGAGACTCACCTTTGGACTTTCTTTTTTTCTTTTTTTTTTTTTTTTTTGCACACGGCTTTGGAGTTTCTTTTGTTTCAACAGAAACAACAGTAACTTCAATAATCAGACTTATTGGCAGGAGGGATTTTGACAAAAATAATGTGAAAACACACTAGAAGCAAAAGATCCTAAGTGAAAATGTAAACAGCCGGTGGTGAGATAAACACAGAGGGATATAGAGGTGAAGCAAACCAATTCAGCTCAATATAGCCAATGTACTTGTTACATTGTCCATTCATTTTCTATTTTATTGAACTCCAAAAAAAAAGTTTATAATGATGGAAGATTTTGTTCCCTTCTGCTCTTCGTTCGGCGTCTTTCATTGTTCAGTATCGGGGATTCGGTTGAGTAACAAATATGACTTCCAAGTGCTCCGATCCTTATCCTGAGAAATCCTTTTCCCAAAACGGGCCGGGTTCAATCATGTGTCTGCGAACTTGAGCCCGCCCCCCCCCCAAAAAAAAAAACAATGAATGCAGAGGCACCGAGTGTCAACTGCAAGTGGGTTTTGAAGAATCGGCGTAGTCATTTAGGCAGCACCTCACATCCTTCACAAACAAATGAAGCCTCCAGTGCTTCAAAGTGAGATTGATCTCCTTTTTTGAGACTCGGCACAGAACACTGGGATTCTGAATATTGAGAAAGGTGGCTCTCTCCATGGAAACCCAGTTTAAGCCCCCCCCCCCCCTCCCTCCCCCATCCCATCCTCCACTGGAGTGATGTAGAAAAAAAGGGACCCGGCGGAGTTTTCAACTTCATCAATATTCACTCATTCATCGTGAATCCTGGCAGCAAATTCTCGACTGTATTACCGGATGGATGTTCTCCTTTGTCACCGCGAGGAGTGTCTGAAATGGAATTTTAAATTAGAATAGAACAATTCCCAATTTTTTTTATGGACTCCGGTCACAGTCATATATATCACTTAATGATGGAAAACTTTTCAATTTTCCCGTGTAGGTCTTTGGCACAATCCAGCCATTAAATAGGTCAGGGATGAATGTGCATAGTTTACTCTCAATTCAAAAAAAAAAAGAGATGGGAAATCCTGTGTTGTGTTGATAAAACAGCTTATTTAAAAAAAAAAAAAAAGCATAATCAATAAGAAAAAAAACCGGATTACCTCCTTGAGTTTCACCTCGCCCCTGCCTGCATCTTCTGTTTTGAAACTTTAAATTGAAAAGTCTCATCAGCAATATGGTAAAATAAAAAAATTAAAAATCATCAGCTGTCGATGAAGATGTTTCTCGTAGGTTTAAAAGTCAGTGAACCCAGTAAGTGAACGCATCATAGCGTGGTCACCCTCGCTCTTAATGACCCATGTCAGCATGGGTCACAACATCTGCAAACGCCTGTGGACAGAGAAGCAGAGAGACTCTTTTCAATGCCTGCTGAAATTTGGTTATTGCATGATTAGCATGACAAACTTGCCTATTAGATTAGTGTTCATACATATCAGAGGAAAGAGAGGCCTTTCTTTACTTTTGGGGTTACGAGCATCCCAAAATGATTTAACTTAATTTTCTTTTGTTGGATAGTATATGACAAACCCTTTATACTGTTGTTTTGGACACATATAACAGGAAGTTAAGACACTATCTCAGCCCACAGTGTTTTAGCTACAAAAGGGATGAGATTGACTTTTTTGTTAATTATTCCCTCGGTGAAATTCAGAACCTTCAAATCCTGATTAAATGTTCTTTTAATCACTCGGCTTGAAACCTGAATTAATTACAAATCTGCTACAAAAAGTGTGTTTAGTCATAAAAATGTTAATTACCAGGGGGCGCTGACCTCCCTTTTGGCGTTGTGTATCCCCAGCTGAGGACAGGGCGTTCGTCCACTGCTGCCACTTAATGACGGTAATATTAAACACTCGCAGAATGTTGTCGCGCTTTTGTCTTCATTCATATCAAAATGAAGTTCTCGGAGGCCCACATTTATCAATCGCGGCAGGGCTCCAGCTGTTCGCGAGTCTTTGGCCTGGCTTCAACAGCCGGGCTTACAAATTGTCTCTGAATAGCGTCGAGCAAGGCCCCTTCAACCCCCTTTTGTCACTGTCTCCTGACAAATGCTCCTCGGCTGCCTCTCCCAGACACATGCCTCCTTCCTACCTTCTGCTCGCTGCTATCAGATGGCCTGCTTTGCATTCTCGCATGGCTCGCTATGAGCTGCTTTATCTCCACGGCTGCTGGAAGCTCAGCATTAGACTGGGTTGTATCACACTCACAGTTATGGTCTGTATCCACACTGCAACATGATTTGTTTCCCCCTTTTTGGCTTTCAGCTGGGATAATTATGCAAAACTGCTTTCTCACTTTAGTCATTACGTGAAGAAAATGTGAACGGGAGAAAAATGCATTACAATCTACTCCATCAATGTGATACTTATTACAGTAATGCATGCTATGATGACTTGACTCTATTGTTTTTTGGTTTTATCCAATTGCAAATGCATGTTGATCAAACATGGGTCATTTGATAAAGTCCTTTCAAAGACATTTGTCAGATAATCAATTTGTGTTTTTGAAAAATACGGCTTGTTTGTTTCGTCTTCTCTTCAATTATTTATCATTTATTTGAGTTCCCGTTGACTTCCACTTCCAGGGCTTGTTCGTCTTCTTTGGTTCCACACTGGAAAATTGAACAAAAATTGGAAAATGTGACAAAAAATGGAAAATTTTACAAACATTTGAAAATTTTACACAAATTTTTAAATTTAACAAAAATTGTGAGAAAGCAGAACAAACCAAATGAAAATAAGTCAACTGAAATCATATTTGTTTTCATGAAAAACAAAAGCATTTACCTAAGCACCATTTTTGTTTCCCATCATGTTTATTTTAGTAATTTAAATCATATTGATGTGGAATAAATTGAATCCTTGATAATAAATGATTATAAGAAAGCATTTGAGAAAATGTCTGGCTGGGTTTTTTCACGAGTCAGAAAGAATATTGTAGTCAAATCAATTTAAAATATGAGGAAACATAATCAGAGAGACAATAACAAACGTGTAAAGACCATTAAGGCTACATCGCATGTTCCCAAGTGAGTGGATCACAACATTGAGGGGGAAACAAACTGACTAATCAAATATCATCACCAAGACAGACAGCGTGTAGTTATTGGTATCTCAAAAACTAGGAGAGAATCATGCATGTCAGGAGGTGAATAGGAGGATGTGGAACATATAAAGGCAAATCAGTGATTCACTAGAAAAGCTTTGTTCTCTCTTCGTCCACGGCATCGTTTAGAGCTGTCAAACACCGACTGCCCTCAGCTGACCGACAGCCAGCGCTGCACCTACATGTTGAATCATCTGTCAGGCTCTCAGAAAACTCCCGCTGACGCAGACCGACTGAGACCGACGAGCTACAAGTGCCTCCGACTGCTGCTCACCAGCACTTTGTAGCTGACAGCAGACAGTTTTCAGCCTTGAGTGATTCAGTGGTGAAGGACAGGCAGAGCCGGAGTTGTTATAAAAGTTGTTATTAAAGTTAAAAGCAGGACACCGACGTTTTTCACTTAAAGTAAAAATGTCAAAGAAGGTAGATGGAAATAATGGGAAACAGTAACGCGTGTTAATTCCCAACTGTTGTTTGGAATATTCTGTGGCAGCTGATGATTCCAACTTTACACAAACTTTATAAAAGGGTATTTGTTATACTTGTAGGCTATTTTTTTATAAAGTACTTGGATAAAATAAATCCAGATAAGAGCAAACATCCCTCATCACTAAAGGAGTCAATTCTTAATTGTGATTGTGGCTCAAAATGTTTAGATTTTCAGAGTCTTTTCAGAAAACCTAAGACCAAAAGTATACATTTGGACTTATTTTAAAATAATGCAGTTGTCCAAATAACTAATAATAATACAATACATTAAAATATGCTTCAGTGAGAGTAAAAATTTGTTTAAAAATCTCAAAAAAGGCGTTTTTGTCCCCATTTCTGTTGCTAACTGCAAGCCTGCAGCTAGCTAGTCTTAAAGACGAGCGCCTGTTCTTTAAGGGCTCCTTTGTGCTTCCTATTGGCTGCGATGTAGTGCCAGCAAACGTACAGACATCAGTGAACAGTTAGGAGTTTGGTCAGGACGATGTCAGCGCTGCTAGCCTGTGCAGCCAACGAACCAGGAAGTTGTAGGCCGTAAAACATGAATCCCTCTGAATGTAGTTCTAAGAACCTTAGCATTGTTGAACACACATTTCTTTTGTAAATACCTTTGAGGCAAAATGTGAGATTTAAGAGATGCGTGATTTGTATTTTATAAATTAAATTTAATTGGAATAGCTAAAACTAAGGGATTCTTTTAATTTTAGCGTAAGGCTAAGAAAAATGGGAGATCTCACAAATGAAAGATTGTTTTTACAAGTTTATAAAAAAAAAAACACACGTTGTTTCGTCCGACCATTGTACGCTTATATACACAAGTTAAATCAGAAACCCTTCTCCACTGTATTCAGGTCCTGGCCTTGAAATGTCTGCACAGAATTCTTTGCAAAGAAATGCTGCATCATGTCAAAAATGGAGGCATTTACCAGCCGATAAAAAATGAAATTGTCATCTGAGAACAAATGAAATGTTCAGTTTGTCTTTTGTATCCATTTCAGAGGAAATAATTAAGACAGATGGGCAGATGAATTAGCTGTCCTCCAAGGTCAAACGCTGATTGCCTTATTACTCTATTATTTCACTCTGGTGGAACTATTACCACTGACACTTTTTCATGATATTTTGTACATCCAGAGAGTGAGAGAGAGATACAAATTGATTGTTTGGCGGCCAAATCAGTCATAGTCATCTTCGGCGGATGGATTAATGGCTTTGATGGCTGTTGCAGGTTGAAGCAGAGCGACTGGCTGGAGACAAGAGAGATTGGTTTGAACCCCAGGGAGCTGAAATGGATGTGAGTTGCATGTAAGGTTGCTTGGTTTTGTTTAGAGGGAGGGGCTGGTGAAAAATGTGGCGTGGTGGAGTTTGGCGCGTCCTCAGGATGCACTTTTGTTCCTTTGCTATTACAGGTGATTGACTACCATGTTCACGCTTCCCCAATGTGTGTCAACCAGACTCCCTGCTCCCATACTTAAGATGTCATCATAATATCCGGCCTTTCATCTCACATGGAGTGTGTTTCATTTCCTTTGAAGCCCCCTAACGTTTTCATGTAAAGATTATGGTGGAATTGGCATGGGATGGATACAAATTACGAGGTAAAAATAGTCTAGTTTTTCGTTCTTCTTAAAATATGTAGCATAAAGGGACTTCAACTACATTAATGTGCAGCCCTGTGTTGTATTATGAGTATTCATTATCCTTATACCTTGTAAAAACAACTGAATTCGATCCTTAAAAGACCAAAGTGGAGCCCTAAATGCAGCTTAGCATCTCATTCTGTGCTTGCAATAATTGTTAATTGTTTTAATAAAGTGAACAAAGGTTCATTCAAGCACCATGCCGCTTAATTTACAAGAAGAAGACATTTGAAAATAGCAATTGTTGCGTTCTCTTCACCGAGCTGCCCAACCATGTTTCTACAGTAGCCCAGAATGGACAAACCAAACGTTTACTCGTTTCGGCGTCGGCCATCTTGGTTCTCCTAGCACACAGGAGGAGGAGTTTCAGTTGGTTGCAATCTGCAACCTCCACCGCTAGATGCCGCCTGATCCGATACACCTTAAAATAAAGTAAAAGTTCTCACTGTGAATAATTGATCCTGTCAGAGTAGTGTTAATGATAATGTTTTCTGAAAAAAAAGACTATTTTTATGATTCCTTAAAAGTTGCGTTTTGGAGATACCAAAGAACAGCGATTATTTGTCTTAATAAAATGTCACTTTTACTACTTTTACTACTATTTTACTACAATGCAATAGCTTCAGTCCTTCAGTTGTATAATATTCTAGACTTTCTCCTCTTAAAGTAGAAGCGATTATAGTTCATCTCCATATAGAATCTCAATATCTGGTGAAATTATTCATCTCCACCCTTGTAATTCCAAATATTTGTTGCAAGCACTTGATTGGGGTCATTGCCTCAGTGCTATATCAGGGGAACAAGGAGTCCCATAATGATTTATTACCAGCCCAGCTGCACATATTATTATGAAATGAGTTTATTAGTTTTAAAGCTAGCAGTAATGTGCTTTTGCTTTAGGGGAGCAGGCATGGATGACAAGAACCTGCATTAACCACTTGACGTGAAGGCTCCATTGTACTACATGTATCCCTAATTTGGTTCAGCACCGTGACATCATGCACATTGCAAAACAACTCAGCTGTGGTACGTGATCGTACGAGTTGGAATAGTGAATGAATCCCGCGTTGTTTCCTGTCACGTCGAGTGTTTTTCGTGTCATTCTTTTTTTTCTATCTACAGGCATCTAAAAGTTTACACAGGTCTATTAAAAGAAATGGAAGTTTCTGTCAATAGAAAGGTGCAGCATGCGGCTCCTCTCTTCTTGTGTTCATGTAGTCACAAGAGAATAATAACTAAACAAGAATGTTGTTACTCTGTAATGGGAGGGAGACTAAATGGTTTCTCTCACCATTTTCAACTTCATTTCTTCCTCCCATTCCTTCTGATGATCAATTAGATCTTAATGGATAGCCTGCTGTGCTTTGAGATGATGACCAACATGTTTTTGTGTTGAACTAAGTAAATGACAAAACCATACACAGCAGCCAGCGGCACAGAACTGAACGTCCCGCTCAAATCTGTCTCTATATGTCTCGGTCAGTGATTGCATCACTTTAAACGCGCCGTTATTGGATTAGTTTGTTATTTTGGAATCATTTATATCCGCTGTTGGTGTTTAAAAGGAATATTAGCTTCTTGAGCCTTAATGAAAGTTTCTATACCAGTAAATCCTTTATGGCTTTTACAAAATATGATGGAATTAAATCAGTTTCTTTATACGTTTTTTGTGGAAATGGTGCAGGCCTCTGGATGGGCGTTAACTGACGTTTGCGGAGACTTGTTGACTTGCATGGCTTCCATAGTCCTGTTTAGTGAACAAAAATGTAGTTTTTCAATTTGCCTACAACAAATCTGCCCCTTTTAAAACGTTTGCTATTTGCTAAGTAGGAGCTAGCAAGCTAGGCTAACTCGCCTCAACCCTGAAAGTAGTCTTGCACAGACATGACCCACCTCCACAGCGCCGTGTCAGCGCTAAACAAAGGTCTGGTCCACACATCATCCTCTGCTATAAGGGGGGGGGGGGGGGGATGCTACGGCTTGTTTGTGTTTCTTTAAACAAATTGCATTCTTGTTGGGCGGCGCTAAGCACAGGATGCAGCAAAGGAGAGCTTACGAAGTAGATGGTGGAAGGGCAACCAATGGGAGGCTTGTACCCGAAGTTTCTCTTTCTAACCCAAACTAAGTGGTTTAGTTGGATAAAAAAACATGACATTTACCATTTCAAAACATTTTCCATGCAACACGTGGTTTCACAAATGTTAACCGTGACCGTTTCAAACATTGACCGCGCACCTTTTCGTCAAGATGCAAAGCAAAAGCCCGCACCTCTTGCCAAACGGCAACATTTGATGAGATCCCGTTGCCATGTTGGAACTGGAGTGAGCTTACGAACTGTCCTCACATATATTGAACCAATCGAATTACAGTACTGATATTGTCAGCGTCAGAAAAAAATAAATGACCTAAATTTATTCTAACGTTAGGAAAAAGTCAAAACAAACACTGAATTCTTTGCAAAAAGTAATTTTCGGCCCAACTTAAATTTTCCAGCATTTTTAAATTTTTGTACCCAATAGATTTTGGTTTATTGCAATTTTATTTCTTCAGGTAAAATATTAAGTTTGATGTTTTTCCACCATAAACTCTTTAAAAGTGTGAATAACATGAGCACGCTCTATCAAGCATGTACTACACAATTTTCCTTTTTAGACCAAAATGGACTCATAACAGTCTTCATAATAGAATACAACAGTACAACACTGTGTTTCAGTGCTATTCTCATTTCAACACAAATGGCAAGTCCCTTTATCAGGTGACAGCACCATTAGTAGATACATATTCTGAGTGAAAGCAGCTAAAACCACAAACATTCACCCGATAACCCGGAACACATTAAGAGTCCTGCTCGTCTCACGATGCTAATTCCTCCTCGCACACTGCTTCTCGCACAAAAGCCCGATCAACATCCAAGGCTGCCGCTTGTCAGCTGAGGAATATATAAAGATAAATGATATTATGTTAAATTCCACTTAATGACAATTTTTTAATTTTCTGAACATGGTCATTTTCTGGCTAGTGAATCAAGTGTAAGGAGCTAATTACGTGCGGATCTGAGCAAAAATAACTCCTCATTTTCAGGGATAATGGAAGAGAAATGTTGTAGATTAATGGCACTATTTATCTTTTTTAAATTTCTATCTTTCTCTGGTGATGGCTGTGCTCCCCAAGGAAAATATTCATAAAATGAAATTGAAGTCGTAACTTAATAGGTTATTAAAATTTTTGAGTGCATATCACTTCTCTTTTTCGCAGCGCTGTAAATTTAAATTGAAGTTTGTGGCGTTCAGAGTCACCACTGGAGTTTTTTTTTTTCTTCTTCTTCTTCTTCTTCTTCTTCTTCTTCTTCTTTTTTTTATGATGGCACAATAGAGGAGGAACATGCATCTTTGTCAGGAAGGTATTTGCTATTCTAATTTTATGGCAGGCCAGATTATCAAAAAGGAATGTCACAGTGCTGGCTGCTGACAACACCTCAGCCTTCAGCCATGTGTTTCCATTAGGGGCCCTGGAGCGTCCAGGGGGTTTGTTCCCTCTATTATTTTCCATTTCAGTCTTTTATCTTGATTTAAAGTGAGGCTTGCTGAATATTCCCCCACCTGCCATTCGATTCCCCCTTTTAGGGTAGGTGGAGTGTGCTACACTGTGTAAGGTTTCACAAGAGGGACCGGCGCTCTCTGGGGAGGTGATGTAGATCGGTTCAAGGTGGAATAACTATCTTTAGCCATGCAGCGTGTTTGGAAACGCAGAGATGAGGGAACAGAGAACCTGGAAGGAACCTGCAGCAGAGTGTTTTCTCTCTCAATGTCGTAGGGCAAGCCAACTTTATCATCCATTTTTTACTGAATGCAGCCTGGTTATTATGAGGCAAGGTCCAATAAATGTAGTTATTGGTCAACAACAACGAAACAGCTTTGTATTTGGCTGACATACATATATATATATATATATTTATATATGTATATATATATATATAGTCAAACTCAAGACCTCTTACAAAACTCCAATAACAGAAATAAAGCTGCGCAATAGATGTAACCAAATCACACAATATTAAGAAAAGTCATGAAGCATCAATGTGGTAAAAACAATAGGTTTGTTTTTGAGCTGCTAAAGAGGGTCAGGCTTAACTAATGTATGAGCAGCATTACTGCTTTGTATATGTCAAAGGACAGAAAGGTCTTTTCAGAGGTCACTTGTACAGCAACATGGTCAACAAACTCATTTAACACCGACTGGATTTGATATATGACAGCTCACCTTTAACCTCATCAATGAGACACATTCCAACACAAATAGCCTTTTGGTTTTGCCCATATTTATATATATATCTATATATATATAGTCCTCCAGATGGATGCGGGCTCTTAATTGTGTATCTTCAGCCGGTTATGAAACACTAATAGTTTTAGTGAAGTCAGGAGCGCCTGCAGAAGACAAGAACTGGGGCTTATTATATCGTTTGAGTGCTTGGAGCGCAGGGATGCTCCGAAACACTCAAAGCCCGCACACAAAGCCGAGCCGGAGCGCCTGTCAGTCAATCATCCTCTCCTGGAGAGTCATATTACTTACAGTCTGAGGAATTGTGATATGGAGAGGTCTCCAGTCGGTTTGAAATTAATAACATTTTGTTCCTCCCCCCCCCCATTTCAAAAACGGACTCAGTGCAAATTTATCATTTCTCGGGCAAGGGGCTCTGTAGCATCCCCTTAAGGACCCTTTCTTTTTCTTTTCTTTTTTTGTCCCTTTTTTCAATTCCTATTTATAAATTCTGCGAGTTCAAAAACCTCAAAGAATAACATATAGGAATGCTCGTAGGATCCTGACCTGTTTATGCGCTGTAACGCTGATAGGCTGTCAAGCCCCCCAGCGGGAAAAAAAAAAAGGGCCCAGAATGAAGCGAGCTATCCCTTAAATTGCCGGGGTGATATTTGCAGATAATAAAAGAAATAAATCAGACAATGGGGCTGAATATTTCATTTGTTATCCATATTCCTTATGGGCAAAAAAAAAAAAAAAAAAATGATACAGAAATGTAAAAACAGCAATTCCACTTCATCCCCTCTGGAATTGTAACACTTGAGATGCTGTTTTCACGTCTGAAGACAAAGTGCATGCTTTCTCTCAGCCAGCAACAGATAAATCTAATAGGCAGCCAGAATTACTGGTTGTTATGTTGTGTAGTCTTAACCTAGTCTGCTCTTTCACTATTTTTTATTTCTGTCAATCTCTCAAACTAATGGATACTCTGCAGAAATAGCTGGGGACTGCTCTCTATTTATAGATTTATAGAATGTGGCGTGAGGCCAGAGAGAGGTTAGACGACGCTGAATGTCACATTTTACCTCGTGATCTCTTTTGCATAACGTGTCCTTTAGTGGTACTAAAGTGCAAATATTGCACAAATCTGCAATGATCTATTCACTGACAACATGATTTCCCTCATGTTTTCCAAGATTTCCTTGTAGATGCCCTTATAACGAAACAGTTTATATGACTTGTAAGTATCATATTTACCTCCTTTTTCTCACTTGCTTAACTTGTATTAACGTCCGTTTGCTTTGTCTGCGTCTCCAATGTCAAACCCGGTCTGATTTAACCCCATCATCACATTAATAAGATGTGTTTTTTTTTTCGCCCTGTGAGTCCCACACGCTGAGCAACACGGCGTCCTGCTGCCGCTGCTGTGCGATGGGTCTTTTGCTGCACGAGGCCCAGAGCACATCGCTCATCACCAAAGCCGCTGTACATTATGTTTCCGAGATGACACCTCAGACCTCCCACAACACCCAGGGTGAGATTCCACCCCCCCCCACCCCCCCCCCTTCTGCAGTGGCACTTTAATCTTTATTTCGTCATGTCCGTCCTCCCCGACCTCTAATATACTGTCTCATTTCTTCTTTGCCCATTTTCTGCTAATTCACCGCCATCTGCCTTAGCATCTGTTTGAAGGGAGAAACAGGGGGAGGAAAAATCTTCTTCTTCTTCTTCTTCTCCTTCCTCTTCTTCTCCTCCTAACTTTCTCTCTCTCGCTCATTGTGTCTCCCACCGTCTTTGTCAGAGCCTCCGCCCCTCTCTGTCTTTCCTTGTTCGCATAAGCCTCCTCAAACCCTTTTTTAAGTCTAATGCTACATGTAAACCTCCGACCTGCTTCCTCTCTTGTTCATGGAGGCCCCCCAAAGACGACGGAGAGAAAGAAAAAAGAAAAAAGAAGACGGGAGGAGGGGATGGAGGGTAAGGGTGGAGGGGGTCATATCCTTTCCATGTCCAACCGCTTAGTCAATAACCACTGTCAACAGGAGCGCACAAAAGATCAGAAAAGTGCAATTGTAATTTTCGGACAATGGCGGGGGGAGCTCTCCTAAGGCCGGGCTGAAAAAGGGACACCACCTCCCCTGTGCCCCCCCCCCCCCCCCCCCCCATCCCCCCCCCCCTCTCTCTGGCTTCCTCCCTGTGCTCTTTGAGCGCCGCTGACAATAGGGGAAGCCTGCTGCATTGCCGAGGAGAGCCACGGGATCATCTCAGTCAGCCTGCGGATTACAGACATTCTTTGGCAGGGCCAGTGTTGCTGCGGAGAGAGAGAGAGAGAGAGCCCGGGTCCTCGCGGGCCCTCAGAGGCAGCAGCGCCGCCTCGGGCACCCCCCCCCCCTCTCCCTCCACACCTCCCTTCCTTTTTTTTTTTGTATTGTGTTCACATGTTTGACAGACACAGAGCCCATAATAATCTCTTTCCCGCAGGGACCTGCACCATTTGTTTGGCAGACCCTACAAACAGTTCCAAGCCCTTTTCTCCCGGCCTTGTCTTCACCGCTGTAGCCCTTCGCCATCATTTAATTAATGCAGCCTCCCTTTTCATCTCCACTTCCTGTTCATTGTTTGATTCCCCCCCCCTCCCCTTCTCTCTTAAGTCCCAGATTTAAAAGTCACTGCCTCTGCTGGTTATCATGCCATATTTGAGTGGCTGGGGATTAAAAAGGTGTCTTTTCTTTTGGATTATGACTTTCTTACATATTCATTGTTTTACCATTACTTCTCTTAATATCCTTAGAAATGCAGTTATAGAGGGCCTGGGTTCATTCTGAACAGGGTAGAAAGGATTAACCAGTTCATGGTCGCCTTTTATTTGAAGCAGCTTCATGTGATTTAATTTGCCGCTAATTGTGTACTTTCACGTTGTTCACGACATTAGCATTTTAATTAGGATATCCCACGAGGCATATTTATATTCTGAGACTATATGCCTGAAACAGAGCAGATAGCTGTTACGTAATGATGTATTCAGGGGTGATAACCAAGACAACAAGCCACTGAAACAAAGAATTCAAAGAAAGGCGTTCAGATGGGTTTAAAAATAGGTCAAATAGGTGTTTGAATTCCTCGATTGCAATTCGACGCCCACTAAGAAGTGTTTGACCTTTTTATTTTTTTTTATTTTGCATATTCATTTAACTCTTAAATAACATTTTTTTTGTGTGCATGTCTCTTTAAAATTAAACATATGCAAGAACACTGATACTGATAAATCTGAATCAGTCATAAAAAATAACCTAAGCCTTATGTAAACCCATTAAAAACCCAAATTTCTAAAATCAACAGGAAGAGCACATCTTGTGTGTAAACTGTGGTCTTAACAAAATGCACTCTCTGCACACTGAACATCTCGCCGATCACATTTCATGGGTTTTTTCAAGCAGTACGTTGAGGGAACCTTAGGGTTGTCTTCAAGATGAACAGAAACGTGAGCTTGAACAAAGATGGTGTTGAAAAGCCGTTAATTAGTCTGGCTTATGAATGCCAACATCACAAGGTCAGATGTAACAAAAACAGATTATTATCTAAAAAACTAAAAAATACGAACTCAAGGTTCACTTCCTGGTTTCAAATCAAGAGGCGGACTTTAAGATTATTTATTTGTTTCTGTCGAAAACAGCCTGATTACACTTGATTTTACTTGATTATTAAACATTGATCTCTTCCCATCCATCCAATACATTTCTCATAATCTCAGAATGTCTAAATATCACACCTA
Organism: Cebidichthys violaceus; assembly: GCF_023349555.1. NCBI lineage: Eukaryota > Metazoa > Chordata > Actinopteri > Perciformes > Stichaeidae > Cebidichthys > Cebidichthys violaceus. The sequence continues at coordinate 754,826 of NW_027176958.1, read as the reverse complement.
TACCCTTTACACTCACTCACTTTCATACGCGAGAAAGTTTTCCCCCGACGACGCCAGTCTGTTTAGAACTTCCTTTTTAATGCGTGTGGCTTTATACTTTGTACTCCGCAGTGCGTTTAAGGATGGCTGGTACCTTTTAATGATACAGGCAGAAAAGCATCTCCATATGGAATGATATACATATACAGCTTCTACACAACTATAGCAACCTATTATGACCTCTCCCTCTGAGAAAGAGAGATTTGAGGCGCTATAATTGGTTCCCCTCACATGTACTCTCCCCAGTGTGCGCCCTTGCTCTCTCCACGGGGGAGCGCTTTGATGATAACTTGCCGCATTACACGCTAACTTTTCGACAATGCCTACACGCTCTATCTTTATTGCCCCGACTCCTAATGGCTATCTTGAAGTGCTGCCTCTGGCAAATCCGGTCGCAAATAAATAGAAGCTGACACAGTAATTTACTCAAATCTTCTCTACAGTTTTGCCCCGTTCTCCCTCGAAGAGATTACCCCTGTAACAACAATTATTTCAAATGTCATTGATTCCCTCGCCTGCAGGGCGCAGACAAAAATGTATATTAAATCTTTTCACACGGTCAGAATTAAAACATATTTAGTGTTTCCGAGAAGGTAGAGGGGTCTCACGAGGTGAACCACAAATGTAACCATTGTTTTCCGTTGTGTTTGTGTTCTGGATCAGATATAAAAAATTCAGCTGTTTTCTTCACCAAATGACTATTAACCTTTATCTAATAGGGGCAATGGCTCTCATTTAGAGAGAAGACCCAGCGGAGGACATATAATTCCCTTTCAGCGCAGTCTTGTCAGCTCAGTGCACTAAACAAGATGAACACATAGCGCTGCCGTCTAGTTGAACAATTCGTGCACAAGACATGGAATTCATATTTCCATCTGATATCTTTTAAAAAACATTTAAATGACCCTGTAAACACGGCTTAGATCCACGACTTTTTATTGTTACAAGAATACGATCGGTTCGTATTTAGTGTTTTTTTTTCTACGTCCCCCATCCGTGTGTTTTGCATGGTGTTTGCGCTCGTGTTTGAGTAGCTGGAGGGGTCAGGGAAACGTTTGTGGCTCATTTCCTTGTTTCATGTTGTTGTGCACAGGCACAGCTCAGTGGAGGGGATCCTAACATGTCACAGTGTCATGCCAGTGTCCCTGTCTGGTTCTACATGACCTCTTTCACCCTCTGCTCTCCTCTCCACGGACTCTGCTTGGCCAGACACACACCAGATAATGTAATAAAGATATTTCTGCTCCGATAGGAAATAAAGAGGGCGTCCTTGTGCTACCGACTGGTATTGAGCTGAGCTCTTCTGTGGACCTGAGCAAAGCTGCAGAGCGTGAGTCTGTAGGGTTGTGGTTCAGGTATAAGATAGGGAGGTACGGTACATGATGTGGTCATAGTGAAATAAAACAAATGTATATCTTCTCTAGGGCTGCACTAATATTTCAAGTGTTTAGAACTCTTTTTAATTAGAATCTGGATACTGGATCAAATTGGTTTAGAGCGACCATAAATAAAACGGAAGGAGTCTTTGTCTGTCTGTGTGTCCTTCGATTTTCTCTGACAACTGTTCATCCGATCCACTTCTCACTTGGAGGGTGTGTTGCCGAGGACCCGAGGAAATGCGGCGTCCAGTGTGAAGTTGTTTGGATGAGTGCTTCTCGAGAAAGCGGCGAGCAGCAATACGGCGAGCCAAAAGCAGTCGGCTCGTTCCAAACGGGCCCGTTTTTAAACGGCGCTGCACTCGTTTTTTTTTTTTACGAGTAAACCGTTGGACAATCTAAACGTGTGAAGTTGAAGCAGAACCATCTGTAGATTTTGTAGAATATTCTAGATACATGTGTTCATGTCGTTTGGTTTCGTTCATAAGAGTTAGTCAAGGTCAAAGGTCACACTAACAAGGATTTTGTGTTTTCAGGGCATACCATGAAGGAGACTGTGGTCACTTCGTCTGTTTGGAAGTAGGTTCAGTTGTGGCAGAAATCCCTATTGCAAGTTTCAGCAGCCTGGGGAGACTTAAAGTTCCACAATTTAAACGACCGACCGACCGACCGTCCGACCGACACGGTGGAGCTTTAATATGCCGACTGCTTTTTAGCCACGCGGCAGATAAACGAATAATTATATTTCTAGCAGTGTGAAGAATGCTTTTATCTATTTTAGACGATCATGTTGGTAAATAAATAAAAAAAAAAAAAAAAAAAAAATAATAATAATAATTGAATAAAAAAATGAAAAAATAAATAAAAAATAATAAAAATAAATAAAAAATAAATAAATAAACATATAAATAAATAATGGACAATATACAAGGACAGCACAATGACTTGGACTGACTAATGAAATCCTAGCTATGACGCTGTCGATATGAAATTTAGTGGAGATTGAAAGAAACAAGAAAACCAAACTTTTTAGTTAACCCGTATACCTCTCCTCCTCGTGACATTGTGAACATAAAAGAAAAGAAAAAACATTTCCACTTATTCCTTTTGCCCATAACCTCACGTCAACATAGATATCCTAATTAAATTCACTGACAAACAAACAATACAAATGAGATCAAAAACCTAACCCTGATATCACGAGAGGAACTAATAAACTCATTTTGCATTTTAATGCGAAGCATAAAATGCCATGAAGTTAAATCAAAGCCCTCAATTTAAACCATCATCAACACCATCATGAACCTCTCCGGACGTTCTTTATTCAGCAGTATTCATGTCCGACCTGCTGTATATGATGATCCGTTTTAGATGAAGCAGCCATAACAATCTCTCTCTGATTATTGTCCCTTATAGCTTTTGTCTATCAAACACAATACATTCGGCCGTGATGAGCCCTGAAGCGCACCCACAACTGTCCCAGATTGCTCAATAGTCAGCTTCTGGCCCAGTTTGTTGATTAGTTAGCCTCTTTCACATAAACACTCACTCACACAGACAGACACACAAATGAGAATTGCACCCATGGGACACAATGATTCTATCATACTTTAGCTAAACATAGACTGGGAATTAGTTGACTGGATAATCAATTTGACAGAGTGCCTTAGCAATAAGTGAGTGAAATGCACAGACAGTGCATGTCGGATAAGCTTGTGTAAGTCTAACATTTGTCACACGGATCACACGTGTCCTCTGCATGAAGAAAGAGCCTGAGAAGTTTGGAATCGAGCAGCATTTCTTCTCCTTAGAAACAAACCTGAACAGATTGAATACGTGTTTGTCAGTGAAAACAGATCTCACTGGTTCACCTGAAGCCCAGCAGGAAGACTTTTGTTCATCCATCCTTTCACTATTGATTATTTTGTTGTAAAATGTCCACGATGTAAAAAGGATCCCAATGAAAGTTCTCAGAGAAATCAATGTGCGTTAACAGTACTATGTGTTGTCAAGCCAAATCATACTTTTTTTGGTGGGGGGGAGAAAAATCTGTAGGCATCTACATTCTGTCTGAATTTTAACTGGGAAGCAGCTAAGCACTAAACACCTCTAAAAGTAAATGACTTCTGAATAATTACTAACTATAACCTCTGCTCACAAGGGAGCAATTTAGTGAGCCCAGATGGCCACCAAAATAGGATTTAGGTGCCAAATTGACAACATTACTCACAAAGGGATTATCAATTATCTAACTATCAATTTTAGTGTAATCTCACTGAGAAGGAAGGCGTCTTGGAGGAGGTGTCGCTGACCAGGGTGACTGCAAGGCAGGGTACTCTGACACATTCTTAATATTCTGTCTACATAACCTTATATTTTAAAGTAGCATTATATCAGTTTGTCAGTATTTTAATATATTAGGGTTTACAGTTATGTACGAACTGGTAATCATATAAATGGCACAAATAACATGACGCATTAAGAGCGTGTTTCAGCTGCACGATACGTTATGTAGCATATTAACAAATGTATACAACAGAGGTGGAAGAAGTACTCAGATCATGTACGTACAGTACTTACAATTATGCAGAATTGCCCATTTTATAGTAATGCATATCATATTATTGGCTTATAGTTATGGGAACATGAACGTGTACATCACCATTTTAATGTTGAAGCTGGTTAAAGTGGAGCTACTTTATCTGGGTAGTCTTTTGAATTCCCTGGGCATCAATACAGTTTGATCTTAATCGATGAATTTGCAAAGTAACACAAATAGGTAAATAAAGTTTCAAAATAAATGTAGTTGAATAAATGTGCAATATTTGGCTCTGCATTGTAGTTGTGCAGACAGAATTTGAAAATACCCAAGTAAAGGACAAGTACCTTAAAATTGTGCAGTACTCGAGTAACAATACTTTACTGATAATCTTCACATCTTCAGTCTGTTGGCCTTTATTTTGAAACGTTTTCCTTTTGTTTGAGCACGTGCTGTACGTGAGTGGAGATAAATCTCCAGCCTACAACACATCTGATTGGACGAAGCGCGCCTTCCTGCTAACCAATCAATCAGAAGCACCACTTAAGACTACGTTCCCTGCAGCACGTGCGCGCGCGCACACTTCAACGGAACGTCAAGTGCGCACGGCACCTCCGAGAGACGATTGTGGTAAACAGCTTGTCAGCACGTGGTCCCGTGTGTTCTGATGGCGGTCTTAAGACTAGTTGGAGCTTTGCTAAAAACGTTAGCTCCAGCATTAGCCTGCTAGTCAAACTACTACTATGCAAACGTTTGAATCGTTGTGGGGATGATTTTTTTGGCTAATATGTCCTGATAGAGAAGTATCAGGATTTTTGATGTATGGGGACAGAGCTATAAATGCATAAAAGTGTCACATATGAGCAATGCAAGACTCTTAAGTTGAGTATTATTAAAATGTATTATCTTTTGTTTTTAGGGTTTGAAAGACATTCATGCCCCGGGGATTGAAAGTGAATTGGCTCTGTCCAGTGAGTTCAACCCCAGAGCAGAAATACAGCATGAATGACCTCAGGGAGGATAGAGCTGCTGCCCATAGAAGAGCTGCCCTGACAAGATCGTACAATCTGCAGGTATGTACGTGACGTATATTGTATGCATGCGCATATTTCTTTGATTCCAGGAAAGAAAATGCAGCAACACGCTAGGAATATTACGTTTTATTCCTATTAAATCACAAAAATTCATCATTTCTGGTCAGGATATGATGCAAAAGATGATATAATAACATGTATATTTACTGCCTCTCGCACAAGAACAATCAACAATCCGATGTGATGCAGTTCGGTGCAGCGGCCCTGCTATGCATCCTCCGTTTGAGGAGCTTAAAATATCAACGAAGGTGTTCAACGCGGTCGTTTGTGGAGGCTGTCAAGTCTGCGCTGGTTTGTTTGCATTACACTCATGTTAACTGTGAATGTTTTCACTGCATGAGGCGAAGCAATTTCACAGACATTCATATTACACATTGTTTATGTATCTACCTGGAGCGGAAGTGTAAATACGTGTGGCTGTACGTTCTAAGAAAGCCAAATAGATGTATTGTTTAGATGCTTCCATTGCTCTCAACGTCTTGATTATTTTTAGTCGTTTTTTTTTTTTTTTTTAACGTGAACCTCTCACCTCGCACGTTATTAATTCTCCATCAAACCTGTAAAGTTTGGATGCATGCAATTAAGTACTCAGGCAATGTAAATACAACGTTCCAGTAAGTTTTCATGACAGTGATATATAATGCATAGATCATCTTCACTTATTTTGAATCGCTAATTAATCAACATTATTTATTCAGGGAGAGAGAGAGAGAAAAAAATAAAAAGCAAACTTTGTAATTAGCAAAATGTCTTGATCTGTTGCAGCAGACTCAGCAAGAATTAGGAACTTTGAATTTGATCTAGAAGTCTAAATAACTCATTAGTGTTTTATTGAAATGTTACATGAAGTCAGGCAAAAACACTGCTGCTAATGCTTGACGTGTGGATGATTATATTAGTCACTCAATTAACAGACAAATTAATCTCTGGGCAAATAATTCTACAACACGGGCTTCTCTGTTTTACCTGCAGAGTAATGTTTGCATTCAGTAATTACTGACGCCGTGCGCCACTAAATAGCTTTTGTCATGCGTTTTTTTTTTTTTTGCTGACGGTACATCTAATGCAAAAGATGAACTTGTACTGACGGGCGCAGGTGCTACTTCCTGTTTGACGGGATGATTTCATAAGACGCAGTAAAAGAAAAAGCAGAAATGTGTTGCCGCGTTTTTTTCACTTTAAGATTGAAATCGGGTCTAGTTTTCAAGCCGGACCGGTGCTTTTGTAGCAGGCAGTGAGTGAGCACATTAATCTAATGCATCAGCAGGTCCACATTTGTTTTAATGCAAACTGAAGAGAAGAAAACGCACCGCATCTCAAGGGAGGAGAAGCTTAAAATTCCCCGTCTAATGATAATAGATGATAATGTTAATGAGTTGTCCAAACATAACAAATGGAATGAATTACTGCTTTAGAACCCAAGTCTGTTTCATTAAAATACAATAAAAAGGAAAGATTAGTTTCATATGGGAAATAAGTCCCCCCCCCACCTTTTTTTTTTGTGTTATTGATGAGCGTAAAGGGGAACACATCGAGGTTGGCTTGAGCCTCTGGTCAATATTGATATGATATTGCTGCTGTACGGTGAGGCTATTTTTTTTCTTGGTGTGACATTAAGCTAAATCAAATCATGACTGTTGACCCCTCAATGGGCCGCTCGAGTCGACGCCCGCCCAAAGTATTAAGTTTCAATGACAAGATTATCTGTAGTGAGCAGCCGAGCATCGCTTCTTCACCAAAACCACACACACCTCCATCCGTCTTGATGATCTTATTCCCTACTGTTCTTTTCACTTTAATGCATTGTGTTGCCTGTGTTCACAGTCGTCAGGAACACTGGGATTATGTGCTGAGGCTACTCTCTCTCTCTCTCTCTCTCTCTCTCTCTCTCTCTCTCGAGACGACCTCGCCCGTGTGTAACAGTACCGTTAGCCTTCGGCCTCCAGCAGTCAAACACGCACTCCATCACCCCTCCGTAACCCTTGCAGTCAACGGCAGACTGTCGCAGGCCGTTTGCTACAATCTCAATTTGTATTTTCGTCTCAGACCGCGGTGACTTTGACAGAGGAAAAACAAGAGGATTTGTCTTGATCTTCAACTCTTCCCTTGAGGAAGTAAGTCTTCGCCTTTTTTTTTTTTTTTTTTTTTTTTGAAGTTAAGCAACTGCTCGGGCCACCTGCCTTCGAACCGAATGCGACCGTTCGTCCGTCGCGATTTGTGTTATTTTACAAACCGCAGGACGAGTGCAGTTATCCACAAATCATTTACAGTCAATGGAATCTGTTTTGTTTTCTCTAAGGGTGAACAAAAAGATGATATTAGAATAGGAGAAGAATACAGCAAATTGTTTGCCATTTTCATTTGACTAGGTCACAAGAACATGCCGATTTTTTTTTTTTCGTTGTTATGGTCACAACACACGTCAGTCAAGTATAGTCAAAGAGTCTGTAAAGTCCAAATCATACTTTCTTTCCTACCTACAGGGACACCTGGCAAGGCGGGGACTACATGCACACACACACACACACACACACACACACACACACTAGACGCCGATGCTGTTGTTTTACACGTCACGCTAGCAGGAGTGAGTCCAAGACCTGCCGCAGTTTGGTTTGTACGAAAATCTGAAGTTAGATCGTCATAAAATGAGCTTTAATTCTGATGTTTTAGTCTAGATAATTCAGTGTTAACTTCCGAAGTCGATCGCACTTTAGCTTTACGGTCATGGCGGCGGTCTCCAACGGTGGAGCGGTTCCTCTGCCAAGCCTGCGTCGGTAAACACCGCGAGCCTCTAACGGTGATGCACTGTAATGGCTCGGTCTTGAGCCCGGCCAGAACATCGCATGAGGTGCTAAACAGCAACTGGCTATAAATATAAGTGGCGAGCGCTGCCAGTTGCACTCTTGCGGCTTAAATGAGCCCGATGATGGCGAGCTTGAGAAAGAAGGGGGGGGGGGGGGGGGAAAGGGGATATCAGCGGTCACTAAATCATTCTGTAATCAGCTCTCTATGCAGGAGCATCCATGCATGTTCAACGCCCCCATTCTGGAAGGCTCCAGCAACAGAACGCTCCAACTGACCCCATCTGTACCCCATCTCGTTCTGCATTATCCCTTACCCATAAAAGTCCCATGCAGCACAAAAGAGTTAATGATTCCCTTTGTTTTGTTGCGGGGGAACAGAACCAAAGCAAATGACAACAACAAATCCATCAAACTTAGCAGCAGTGAGCACATCAGCAGTTTTTGCCAGCCCACCAGAGGCCTAAAATGCACATATTGCACGCTGCCCCCCCCCCTCCCAAGCAGCAGGCGGCCCTGGGACTCGCCAGCCCCTTGGTGGCCAGAGAGGACTTGATAAATGACTGGAGCAAACTTCTCTGTCACCGAGTGAGGGAGGAGTCCCCCACAGTAAGCGACATCATCCTAACGGCATTATTCTTTTCATGCCCGTTGTCGATACGGCGTCCTGTGATTGGCGTCACGCTTTGCACAGGTTAATTGGAATCCTGAACTGGAAAACAGTGTGGGGGGGGGGTGGGGGGGTGGGGGGGTGGAAAGTGCAAACATCGTCGCCCCAGAGAATCACCGTAGGAAGACACGCGAATACGTGTGTCGATTCCAATCCGCGACAAAAGACATGAGATGTTAACAATGTGCTGAAGTACAGATGGTTAACAATGACTCCTTTTTTTTAGAAATATGTTTTATCAGAAGCAGGTTCCTAATCTTTTAATTCATCTTCTTCTTATGAGCAGTTAATTGGCGGTACATAATAACAAAACCCTCTGAAACCCCGAGATTTCTAAGTAGACCCGTTTTTATAGAGCTAAAATGTCTAATTTAATACGAAAGCAACATTTATCAGAGGACTCGGGGGGGGGGGGGGGGGGGGGGGGGGGGGGGGGGGGGATGCTGTAGAGCTCACTTTCCAAGATGCAGCGCGCCATTGAGGTCCATTACTGGATTGGAAAAAAAAAGATAACTCGATCACTGCATGTCTCCGGCCACACAAAAAAGCGTATACTCAGAGCAGAGGGCCCCCACGTGTTGGACGACCTACGGCATAAACGCGACCAGAGCAACACCTTGATAAAGTAGCTTAACGTCGCCGAACGCCACG
>NW_027176958.1:560653-740653 GCF_023349555.1 Cebidichthys violaceus | reverse complement strand
GTGGTGTTTACTCTGAGGCTGCCAAAGCAGGAAGGAGAAGGGGATCCATTTGTCCCAAGGTGAGACACACTCTCTCTCTCTCTCTCTCTCCCCAACACCCCCGATGTTAAATAAACACTCCCAGACCTCTGGCCGGCTCACTCCAGCCACTGGAATACCATTGGTGTGTCGAGATGATGGAGGGCTATTGTTATCTATCGCCTCTGCACTCTTGCCGAGAGGCCAAGGAGACGGCTGGCCACAGCGGCGCGTTCCACATAGTCTCGCCCACTCGCGTTAAGCTGTATTTGTTGGTCCTAAATAAAAATATATATATAAAAGGAGATTTTCTGACACTTTGTTCGAATAACGGCTGATTGACGAGGGAGTGAGAGCGGGAAGACAAAAAAAATAAAAAAATTAGAGCGCAGCCCAGCTTGTGTTTCATCACCTGCGAAGCCAATGAGGGAGAGCGTCTCCGCGTCAACAACTGTAAAGCGTATCCCAGCTTCTGCTGCGGCCGCCGTCTCTGCTGCACGCTACACTAACCAAGAATGTGTATTTCTGCAGATGATTAAATCAATACCATTTTGACAAGACTTGTTGGAACATGCCTCTTTGTTTTACGCAATTCCTTCCCTTTTCGTCAGGGAGCATTTATCAACCTGCCGGGGCGCTGTCACCTAATGGAGATTGTTCTTTAGTCTGCACTTGATAGAAGGGAACGATTATGATGCATGTCGATAGTTTACAGGGATATTGACACGGGAACAAAGAGCAGACCCTCGCGGCTGATGGCCTTTTTCCCCTCAAAGCACCTTGGTGATGTATCAAATGTGTCTTTTACTTTCAACACAGCCTCTCCCGTGATGATTTCCTTTTTGTTTTAGTGGTCAATTAAGGTCCGGAGACCCCATAATACTGCAGTTGGTGAGGTGACCCCAGTGTTCCCTTGTATTTACTTTTCAACACGAGCCAGACATTCCTCCTTCTGTCACCTTTTTAGAAAGGCCTCTACTTGCGGTCTTTCGTCTGGCGCGCGAGGAGTTAAAGGATAGAAACCAGCCCACGGTGCGACAACAAGCCCTGAATATAATAAGCTTGAAGGAGACAGGAATGAGAAAAAGGTGGGATGCATAAAAAAAAAAAAAAAAAAGAGGGAGGAGAGTCTGAAAACAAATGATGAGCTCTTCCTATAAATTCTTCATCTGCATTGGCTGATTGGAATGGCTTGACTGCGCGCTCAGCTGTGACTTAACAACTAATCCGGTTTGTAAGTTATTATTTATCTCCAGGAAAGTTTGTCAAACTTGGGCTTTGATTTTTCCACCCTGATTTCCCTCTTGTGGCTCGCTCTCGCACATGCTCCCCCACATAATTTATGACTGCCTCTGGTCTTGATGACAGATTATTAAAAGTAGAATTAGTTTTTTGCGCGGGATTTCTCCACCGGGAATTGGGAAGGCAGTGCTCTCTCCGTGGAAGGTCTCTTACGAGGTCTCCATTACTAATAGAAGTTTCTCTGATGGGGGAGGGGGGGAGGGGGGGGGGGGGGGGGGGGGGGGGGCGAGGAGACTAATGATTTGAATTTACTGTGGCAGCCGTCACGTGGTCTGGAAGGCATCAGTCGAACAGACAAGAGGTTAACTTCCTCCCTGTGGAGAGGTTTATTGGATTGTTTAGCAGCAGAAGGATAATGTTTTTTGTCGTAGACTGCTGCGGCAAAACAGCGGCGTGGCAGAGAGACGGGGAGAAGAGAAATGAAGGGAGGAAGGACGCGGCGAGAAGGGGTCCAGGGATGGATAGAGGGGCAGAGACGAGAAAAGGATGAAATAGAGGAAAACAGCGTGATAGGAGCAATAGTGAGCAAGGCGAAAAAGCAAGTTATCTCTAATATAGGTGGACAGATGCTATAAAGCAGGTTGATGGCGTGCCATTCCTCTGCAGCTCTTACATGTGCTCGGGAAGGAACACACTCCCCATTCAGCGGTGTGCACAAAAACATAAGCACACACCGCATTCAGCCTCGCTCACAGACGAAAAAAGAGAGATGTTAGTTCCTTTTCACCTGATGGCCGTTTGGAGCTTGTACTCCCAGCATGCCTCGGCAGTATGGGTACCAGAGGGGAGTCACAGCGCAGCTGAGAGCCTCGGCTTAATCTTATGCATCATTAAGCACTCAGCGGCAAGCCAGCGCTGTTCATATACATCATCCACGCTTAATAAACATAATGATGACATAAGATGTAATTCTAGATGAATTTTCATTTTATAGGGAAATGGAGAATTCCTGTAGAAAGGAAAGGGGGGGAAAAAAAAGTAAATTATCTGGGAAGTACAAAATAAATTATGTTTTTTTTTCCCACTTAGATGAATGTAGGTGTTTGGTGCATCTGAGTTGGGGATCGTGTGTGTTAGGCTGGCGATGGCGGCGATTTGGCTTTTGGTTATGGCGGCGGCAGGTGTGGTTTGCGTGAGAGGCAGGGTGGTGGTGGTGGTGACGGGGGTCGGGGGGGGGGGGGGAATGGAGGGTGGCTATTGTGAAACGTCTGCAATTTTTAATTCCTAATCGCAGCGCATGATGGACAGGCTGAGACGCCCCAGAGTGTGGAGCTCATCCATCATGGGAAGAGGAAACCAGAGAGAGTGAGAGATGGGAGATGTACACATTTCAGATGGAGTTAGCTTACAGAGGGGTGGGGGGGGGGGGGGCGATAGATTCCCGATAAAAGGGAAAGATGTGGGAGTGAAAGGGCAGCAGGTAGTGTGGGAGGGCATCGCAGGCCTGAGATTGCTTCATGTCTCCCTGCTGGGACTGCAGGGTAGCTTGGCCTGGAAATGAGTTCCGCTTTCAGGGGACCGTACCAGACATTGAATCACCCTGAGAATCATCCTCGCCGCACTTGTCTTCTGCCGACGTAAAGCGGCGACGACCTGGCGACGGTAAAGTGAATACCAACAGGATATATATATATATATATATATATATATATATATATATATATATATATATAAAAAATCAACCGAGGAAACATCAGAGCTGCTCAAACACAATGACCACGAATGCAAAACTCTCCAGGATCCTTTGCTTTAAATTGTCTTTTGTAGCATTTTTTTGGGGTTTCTGAACTGGGACGCCTCCGTTTGTAAACCGCCAACAATTTGACGCCGAGGTCACTTCCACGTCGTTCGACGTGAGAGAACTTCATCTACTAAATGATTCTCGTCCTTTTTTGTCAGAGGCGAGTTTTCAAAAAAACAGTTTGTGTCCTGATAGCAGAGAGCACCCTGAGAGTATGTGAACTGTACATCAAACATGATAACGTCTCATTATGTCTGAGAATTAATTAGCTTTAGTGTGTTGAGGTCCTGGTTGCCTGCCTGGCTTTTTTTTTTTTTTTTTTGAGGCGTAATGCGAGTTTTAGACCTCAGCAAGTTTGGAGTCAGTGGACCATACGAGCCAGTATGCCAGTGGGTGAGCCAAGTCTCTCAATGCAGGGATCATTACCGCCTCTCTTCCTCTCTGGCGTTCTTACTCTCTCTCTCTCTCTCTCTCTCTCCCTCGCTTTCTGCTCTACTCTTTATTTTATTTTTCTCCTTTATGTGAAGCCTCCTTTTTTGTATAACCTAAACACTTTCAGCTCCTTTTTATCAGACAAACAATACACATCCCCATTAGAGCTGTCATGTGGACATTCTATAAAATCCAATATATATAACATCAGACCTCATTTTCAGTATCCACAAGTCACTAATAAGGTTGGGCCTATACTGTGATGTCATCTTGTTGGTAATTAGTTACCCATAATCCCCCTGCACTGTCCTTACTAGAAGCAGTAATAGGCAGAGAACAGTGACAGGGATCAGAGAAATGGGCTTTTAACTAACATGCAAAGTGATGAATGGATTGACCACAGTGTAGACTAATGGAGCCGTGGAACTAATTAGGCCGAGCAGAGCTGTTCTTAAATGTAAATGGATTGAGCTGGATGAAACGAAGGAACAGCTGAGAGAATGATGAGGTCCTTCACATGGGGGGGGGGTCAATCAATGGCCAGGGCGCAAACGCAGTCTTTTGGGCCTCTGAGGGAGGATAGGGAGGATTTTATCTGTATTTTTGCTTGGATGTCTTATACATAGATTCCCCCCCCCCCCCCCCCTGTGTCAATGATACATATGGCTGACGGCATGACTTTGCAGAAAAGCCGTAATAAATCTCTAATCCTTCTCCTCCCTGGTGCCCGGCTCTCTGACCCCCGCAGCCTGGCACCTACCACATGTTTGCCGGCGTGCCCTCTGACTCCGCCGTCCGCGAAGACCGGCTTCTGTTGGCCGCGTCTCAAATCTGCTCGCTTTCGCCTCAAGAATTTTTTTGCCGCAAAGATAATTAATGCGCTCGACCACGACGCCTAACCCCGGGGTTGCCGCTCCTCGCATTGAGCTGTGTTCCCTGCGTGCGTTCGGTCTTTACGGCCAGCGCTGTGACCTTGTAAACATCTGTGGAGCGAAGTGAGCGACGGCAGTGTACAGACTTCTGTGCGTTTGTCTCTGCCCGCTACGCCCCCTAGTGCGTCTTGTGCAGCGATTATTTAGCGAAAGGAGCTAGGAGACCACGGGGTGAGAGGAGCGGTCTACCGGGCTGCTGGGATGCAGTTCATGCCCTCCGTTTGGCTCCGTAGGCGCCGCACATCCCAGAATTAATGCGTGCAGAAAATGCAAATAACCCACCCCAGTAAAAGTTGACATTGCCTCCTCCTGATACATTTTTTTTTCTGCTGAGGTAAGAGACAATTTAATGCAGAATTAGAAGTCACTCTCTGCCACCATTTACATCCTTAATTAGCTGTAATTTCTCTGCACCCATTAGAGAGAGAGAGAGAGAGAGAGAGAGAGAGAGAGAGAGAGAGAGAGAGAGAGAGAGAGAACAATAGAAGAGGAAGCGGTTAAGATGAGAGCGAGTTGCTATCCCTGCTACCAGGCTGGTGTGTGTCTGTTTGTCTCATCGCGTGTGTGTGTGTGTGTGTGTGTGTGTGTGTGTTTGCAGTGAGTTTGTGTATCAGTGTGTCCTCCCCGGCTACGTTGCCTTTGGTGATTGATACACGTCTTGCTCAGTCACCAGCCATTGGCACTGAGGTGGATGTAAACACTGATTAGAGGGAGGAAATGAGGCCCTCACTTTGTCCTCTGTGTCAGGGAGCACTGCGGTGGCTGTCTCTGTTTGTCTAGTTCTTTCCACCTGAGCACGTTTCAGAGGACACCGTTAGCCACGCTTTATAGCCGTTATTTAGATAGCGACACAACGGGACGCTCCTCTTGCTCTTTGACTGACATGCCCAGCCATGTGCTCAGCGATTTTCAACTCCCTGCATCGGACAAAGTGCCGGCTAAGTTTGCGAGTGCACAAAAAGGAAAGAAATGATGATGTGTCAGTTTGTGTGAAGGAGAGGTTGGACAGGTGTTGGTTTGAGAGGAATACAGAAGGAACTTTTTTGTCAAAATAAGTTTATTCAGCATTTTACTGCTGTCTTTAGCACTTGTCTGTTGCTGTTTGTTAAATCTGAGTAAAATCCAGATTCCTGATATTGTTTTTCCCAATATCATAAAATGCACGCAAGCAAACACGGCGTGCAGTACGTTCACGTTATATTTCAGGATATATTATCATACTGTTTACCTGTAATGCTACAACACATGCAAATCATGAAACTGGATACTTTCCCCCTTTATGAAATTATGACAAACCACTCAATTTGGACAACAAATCAGCTTCAACCGCTTTGGTGTGGCGCCTTATCGGGGAAAACAACGGCGCAGAAAGAGTGCCGCGCAGAAAACATTTTTCTTTCTTTGCCAGGAAAAATGAACTGTCAACATTTAATGATAGATATTTGCATTGTGATACAAATCGTGTCCTTGGCCCTAAACATAAGATATAGATCCATTTATAATGAATTCAGATAAAGTGTCCTTTTTTTTTTTTTTTTTTTTTGCATTCTCGCTCTAATGGATTTGCGGAGCCGGCGTCAGTGACCCTGGTGCAATCGACAAAAAAAAAAGAAAAGAAAACCTGCGCCGGTGGATGATCAAGACAGACATCTATCATTTCCTCTCACACCTTCTAAGACGTCTCCGACACTTAGGTGCAAATGTATTTTTTTTTTTCTCCACTAAATGTGTGTGTAACTTCTGCAAGCTGGCTGACTTTTTTTCTTTTCTTTTCATGGTGTTGTGAGAATGTGAGGAAGAAAAGGGGGCAAAAAGACATTAGATTTTTTTTTTTTTTTTTTTTTTTTTTTTTGTTCCATCATTAAGCTGTGTCTGGGAGATGATGTGCTAGCCGTATGTGGTCCAGGGGAAGTATTTATAGCCCTGCTGGAATCTCGCTGTGCTGCGTTGATAGCAGAGATAATGGGAGAGAATGGGACGCAGCGAACTGTTCTAATGACACCAACAAGACAAGAGAACAGCGAGGATAAATAAATGTTAGCCATTTTCTCTTGCAACATCATTTGCATTTTTTCTTGTTAAGGTCACTTATAGACTCAGACAATAACAACGAGGGGGGGGGGGGGCTCTTGCCGAAAATATAAAATCAGAAATAGCAAAAAACGGAACTACTTAGTATGCAAGTAATTGATTTTATTTCCTAATAGTGTGACATTTAGTTAAAGATAGTTTTTTTTGTGTTGTAATTTTTAGCCGCTTTAATTCCCGCGTAGCTGCTTGAGTGGCTTTCCGTGTGAAATAGGGGGAAATACAAACAAGATTTCACTTCATTACACAGGAACAAACTGTACAGAAATTGCACTTACTTATGGAAATGACTGTTAAACATGCGCCGCATTACGTGCTCTGCCTGTGCCGGAAAAATGCCTGGAAACATTAAAGCGTGAGCGTACGAGTGCAGACAGTGAGCCGGCAAAGGAGGACCAATTACCAAGGACTGAGTTTGAGGAGCGCTGTTCCCAGGGATGATCAAAAGGGACAACTGATTAAAGAAATACATTGACCTTAAAATGGGCCTAATTTAATCAGCCGCCGTTTCAAAAACCGTGGAACGACACGGAGGCTCACTGTATCACCTCGCCCAAATCGTGTTCAAACTGCTGACGGATCTAGCGGATCGGCTGGGGTCGTGTGCGCAGACGATAACTTTTATGTCATACTTCCATCTGACAGTAGTTGCGGTAACTTTGTGAAAGAGTGGGTCATTAGTGTAACCTCTGGGCCCCGTTTTTCAGCCGGAAGGTAATGAGAGACAAACAGCACGGTCAGCAGTAGGCATAAGTGCTGGGGTTTATGGGCAGTGTGTTGTGTCCCAGGTTAACACTGATGCCACCATTTAGAGCTCTTGTGTTTTAGCACCCGCCTGCTAATTGAGATGACAAAGGCCATAACAATGACATTGTTGGCCCAAACGGCCCTCTCTAGACCTGCGTCTGGCTCCGGTCAAGGACGTCCAGCAGGCTGTAAGTGCAACCTTGGAATTTAAGACGGTGCCTGAGACCGTCTTCGCGTATCTCGGAAAAAAAACAAACAATTAGCACGGCTCAGGTGGGTCCGGCGCACATTCTCAGACCCTTTTTTTTTTTTTAAGTGCCAGAAGTGCACCGCTTGTTTTTTGTTTGTTTTACTTAAAGTCACATAAACCACATCCTCCACGCACAACAACAATAGCACATAAACTGCTCTGGGGGGGGGGGGAGAAAGAGAAAAAAAAAAAAAAGCAACTAGAATGGATATTGGTTTTGTTTGTTTTTTCAAAAATCAAGTGAGATTACCTTATTTGTCATTTATGCTTCTCATTACACACCGAGGCATCCTTGTAAATAGGCTGCTGCTGTAATATGAAACAACATCAATTGACACCCCATAAAACATATATATAACGTGTTAACAAGAGATATAAACAAAGGCCAGCTGTTGAATTATCTTTGACTATCCTAAAACTGTGTTTGTGATCAATTAAGGCTCAGTCTCACAATTTCACGTCGACAACAGGATGTCTTCTGTCGCCAATCTAATAATAGTAATGCACATGGCGGAGTGTTTTTGATTAACATAATGGGGAAAAATAGCCCACGTAATTTATCTTCTAAGTCCGAGGGAGAGAAAGCCAGATTGGAGCCCGAGGACTCAATCCACCTCAACATATGCTGCCATTGTACGTCTCCGAACGCGGAGCATCTCGAGCCTCGTTCCCATGATATTTATCGAAAAACATTTGACTTTATGAGCTGCATACTTAATGAATGCCTATCGATGGCGCGGCTCAGCAGATGAGGCTATAATTCCGCGTGTAAGTATCGCAATCACATGTGGGTCCGTAATGCTTCTAATTGTGATCTATTCCAATTTCTGTTTTCGTCAGTCCTGCGCCGAGGCTGGGGAAAACGCAGGTCTGCTGCACCGCCATTTACTTTGTTAATTTGCAAGCTATTATCGAAAGATATGTGTGCACAGTGTAGTCATTTACTTGCTCTTAGTATTTACTTTTTCTACCCTAACCCCATTTGTACACGCGCAATCAGAGAGGCAGGAATCCTGATCTGTGCGGTTAACGGCTGGTCAACTTAACAAAGCCACCTTTTTTTTTTTTTTCTTTTTTTTTTTGGAGATTTAAGCTTCTGTGTCACATCCTTACAGCCTGATATTATGAAATCCTCCGCTGCAAACACGTCGCTGTGAGGGAGATGTTGATGTCTGGGTCCGGCTTTATACCCAGCAAAAAGACAAACATAATTCAAATGCATTGCCTGGCTTATCTTATCTTGTATGATAGGAAAAACAAAACCCGGGGAGTAAAATCTCATTCATATATTTGTCTGAAATCAGATCTGCAGTTGCTACTTAACGCTAGTCCATTGGTTTTGTCTGAGTGATTCACCTATCGGAGGAAAGTTAGATGTATTCCACTGATTGTCTAGCTGCAAGGAAAAATCCATCTCGGAGCATCCTGCGGCTGCTGGGCCTTTTTATTGACATATCAGATGGGACATTGGAGGAGAAATTGGCCTCATTTGTTTCTCATGTCACCTTAATGGCAGATCTCTTTCAAGGGGCAAAGAATTGACAGGCCCCCGGTCTCAGTGAGCAAACAGCCAAACCTAGTTTATTGGTTTCCTCTTGCAACCACTCTGCCTAATGTGGCCGGCTAGAACAGCCTCCAAAGTTGAAAAGATCCCCCCCCCCCACCCCCCCAGAAAATATTAATCAAGTCCTCCTGACTGATTTGTCTTTGCATGATAAATTAGCTTGGAAAAGGGACAGTGTTGCTACAGCCCCGGGACATTTATCACACGTGCACACCGAGTTGGGATTCCAGGAGAGAAAACGAGTGTGCTGACAGAGTGGAAGGGTCAATTAGACCTTTTTTTCGTGTGTGTGTGTGTGTGTGTGTGTGTGTGTGTGTGTAGAGCATCTCCAGAAACGGTGACGTTCTCCGTTTTGAGCGAAGTTTTCATACGACAACCGCATCTTCCACAGTTGGTTATCCACCCGCCGTCGATACTTTTTTACCAATCATTTCCCTCCTTCGGCAGCGTTAGCGTCTCGTTTTTTTTCCCCGGGCTTGATTGAAGTTTCTGTGCGTCACTTGGAAGTGAACAGGTGTCAACCTAGCGCAGGCACCTCGCAGATGGCAGCATAATTAGCATTGATTCTGGCAAGGCTTTCACAGGCCGGGGTCTAGATGGCCGTGACGACCAACTAACCTCCCCACCTCTTGATGGGCTACCTCTGGGACAGATCGAAGCTCATTTTACTCCTAGAGCGGTGCACACTCTTTAGTAGCACACACCATCTGAGGCACACGATTCCTGCTGTATAGCCTGTAGAGAAACAACTGACAGGTGAGTGAAATAAGCCACGACAGGCAATGACTTCAGGTGGAAGTGTTTCTTTTTTTTTCTTTTTTTATTTATTATGGTTCCAACTAATACTCATTTTCAGTCAGTACGGTCTGCAAAATGTCCCAAAAAAAGTGTAAAAATCCCCATTGCAATTCCCCAAAGACCAGATTTAAATGACTTAAATATTTAGTGGATTATCAGAAATGTTGGAGATACATTTTTTCTGTCAATTAGCTCATTGATTAACCTACCAATCATCTCAGCTTCGTTGTTGATCTTAGTCCAGATCAATGTAATGATTCATGATATAGACTAATCTTAATCTAGATCTATCTATCTATCTGTACGTCAATCGATCCATCCTCTTATTAGATCAACATTCATGAATATATATATATATATATATATATATATATATATATATATACGGTTTTAGACGTATTTTTCCATCATTTCGTCAAGAATTTCAGATTGATTGAGACTGAATTTCAGTGAGCCTCTAAACAAGAATTTGTGAATTAAAGCAACGCAGTAGAAAAACGATAAATATTATAGTACACAATGCTGATTGACTGAAGGATAGACATAAAAAATGTGGCAGCATCCTTCAAAAAGCGGATTATTCTGCAAGCGCGTCAACATTCATGCCTCGGCACGCCTCCTCTCGCGTTGTGTTTTGTGCGTTGCGGATTGTGCGCTGGATCAGGCCGGCCTCCGCACTTCCTGCACTTTTGAAATGGATCTCATCTAATCTCATTTCACCGTGTCAAATTGCAGCGTGACATGCTGTTTTACTCCGTAACGTTCGGTCGTAGTGAACCAGCTGACTGCGTCCGATGCGAAGGAGTCCCCTTGTTATTATGAACCACTTGTAGCGGCGCTTGTGTGTGTGTGTGTGTGTGTGTGTTTGTGTGTGTGTGTGTGTCTGTGGGGTTGTTGTCAGAGCCGGTGGGTCACGGCAGACATGTTGGTCACTAATACAACACACGGGGAAAAATTGCTTCCGATGCAGACGTTTTGTTTTCGCTCTTGTATTTCGCCGTGTTCAATCCATTACAGAAACATTTTGCGAATTGCCAGGCTAAATTTACACAAAGACCTTTTTTTTTTTTTAATAACATCCGGCGTAGCTTGAACCGCGGAATCACAGCGATCTAAATGTCTTTATATTACAGCGACCAAATGCGGAACATAAAACAGAAACACACATCGGTTACTTATTATAGTCGGTAGCAATAATATAATTGATGACCTCCGGTGCATTTTATCCCTTTTTTCCCTCTATACTGTCAGCAGTCGGTCCTTAACAACGAGAACCACCCATGCTGTATACTGCACTGGTCAGGTGTCAGGATTCATTATATTTGGCTGACATTTGCATAATGCAAGAGGCATCAAATTAGATTTGCATAATTCCTTTGATTACACTTGTTATTAAATGTGAGTGACATTGATTTACAAAACGGCCTTATATAAGGTTAATGGCTGATATCACCTTCTTGCTCTTCCTCTGTCTCTCCTCAGTCATCGGGAGGCTTTGTTCGGCGTGTTATTTATGTTTCCCGCGGCCTGATACCGTACGCGCCTCTGCCGCCGCCTCTGTGCTTCACGCCGCCTCTCTGTGCTCGAACTGCCCTCTCCTACCAGGTTTCTGTAATTATGTAAGGCAGAAAGTAATTTAAAATGGGATGAACAGCCATAACATGGTGTGCCCTGGCCCATTTAAGCACATTTACGTGGGCCATTATTGACAGACGACTAAGTGTCATTTGTCAAGGAGGCAAGAATTGACAGGGCTAAGAAACGGAGTGAAGTAACGGTCAATCAGACCTACTTTACAGTCATAAGGGGGGGAAGGAGGAAAAAAAGCGGACTTCTCCTGTTTTTTTCCATTTTCTTCTGGGAGGAAGCGTAAGATCATAATACCTATTTTCATAATAATACAAACAGCCTGTAGGCTACAGAATAAGAAGGGAGAAAAAAAAACCGGGCCATACTCTGTGTATCTGTGCATTGGCTGTCAGAGACGGAGGGGTTTCAATCTCTTTCCATTTCATCCTGATAGCTCTGCCTTTTATTACCGAGGGACAGGAACGTTTCCCGAGGTAAAAAGGAGTGCACATTTCCCAAGATAAAGTTGGAGGTTTACAGCTATTTCCAGCCGTAATGTATTATACCGTTAAAGCAATGATCAGGTAGTGTTGGATGAATGGGAGATGTTCAGCACCATTACTGCCTGGCACATCAGTGAGGCATTATTACATTATCGCTGCTCTTTAGTAGGAGATTGGGTGTGTGACCGGGTTCTGAATACACTCATCCCGCTCTCCACGGCGTAAATTGCAGATTGGCTCATTGACTTCAATGATAAAATGTAAAAATTGCCAGTAAAGAGAACATAGACTCAGGTTACTCCTTAGCTGTTTGTCAACGGCAGATGTGACTCAGTTGGTGCAGAGCATGTTAAAGAGTTCCATCTCCCAGAAGTCAATGTCATTTATGCCTGAAACTGCTAAAGCAATAGCTCATCTTGTCTCTGGTGTGTCATACTACACTGCCTTTTGTCTGAGATTAAAATTTGCTCCGGTGATGGGCTAAAATCCAAAAAAAAAATGTCACTTACAGCCATGGAGCAAAAGATTTACTAACAGAATGTGTTGGAAGGGCTCATTATACAATGACATGTTAATATTTATTCAATATTTAAAATTAGATGCACTAAAAAGCTGTTCACTCTGTGATCTCCTCACACAAATAATTAACAAATACGAGACATCTTTGGGATAATTTGTGTTGATAATTGACAGCTAATTAATTAAATAATAATGCGTCAGCCATCCATCCCACACACACACACACACACACACACACACCATGTGTTCAATGTGCGCTTTAGTGCCACATCAAAGAAAAACCTGCGAGCGTTATTATTCTGCTTATTAGAACCTGGGCAGGTTATTCTGGAAATGGATACCGCTAATGTTATTTCGCGTGACAACTCCAGAAAAAAACATTAATCCATGATAATTACCTCGGAAGGAAGCAAATAAAGACAAAACTAATGGTGGGGTTGATCATCAATTTCAAACATTCGACTCAAACGCCCTACATTTTTATGCAGGAAGCGTCCAGTTGCCCGTGCTTCTGCTTTGAAATGCCTTTTTAAGTGTATATTATCCTGTCCTTGACTGGGGAAGTGCTAGGAGAAATCATTAAAGCAAATTAGACTATTAACATCCTAAAGAGCATTTATCTTGTGGATCAATAGGCTCTCATCTTCTTTAGAGGACCCTTCGGTGTCCTAAATCCATTACGAGCCACGATCACGAGGATAGAAAATTCATTACATGCAGAATAATTATTGACACCATAGGCGCCGATAACGATTCCGATGGCATATCTTTTGCACTTTTTAGAGTATTTGTTAAAAACCCAAAAAGACGTCTTGAGCTGAATTCGTTAAAGTTTGCACACACACGGGGTCTCAGGAGAATCCAGCCGTTCACTGAAGAGGATATTTAAAGCATCCTCTCGGAGACAAACTCTCAGTCTCTTGGCGTTGACGCGCTTGTCGTAGATCAAGCAACACTTCACCATATGATTCTCCCTGCTTTGTTGACTGTGTGTGAAGATGCCATACACCGGGAATGGATTGGATCTGCACTCTACCGTCACCGGATCTGCGACGCTCCAATCAACACGCAAGATGTTCAGACAGTTGCAGTTGCATCACTCCGCAGCGCCCCCCTGCGTTGTGACGTCACGGCCGCCTCGTTGGCGTTCCGTGCACGCCGCTCGCGTTTGTTTCTCTTGGACTTGTCGACGAGATAAATCGACACATACACGTGTTTTTGTCGCTCTCGCTATTATCCGGGCCTCTCTATTGTGTGTCAAATATGCATTTAAAGAAGTGGGAAGAAAGGAATAATGAGATTTCACGTGGCCCGGGAGTCAACGCGCACACAAATCAACCCGAGCGGCCGCCTTTTGACGTGATGTTGATTTGATGAACATGACGCCGCGGCACCATTATCTCTGCCCGGGCCGTCGCCAGTATGTTGACCGAGAAGGGTATTGTTCGAAAAACCATAAATCTCACCCCCTTGCGTCGTGCCAATAATGGCCCTAAATGGGGATAAAATGACTCTCCCTTTCTCTTCAGTTGTTATGCTAAAAACTGTAACCCTAAAGTGACCGCCGCCACGCATAATACGCTGCAACCGTTTGTTGTGCGCTGAAAAGGCGAAGCGGGAGATCCTTCTGTTCCCCATATGGCCCCATTGTCTTGGTAATGCCGTACCATGCCCCCCCCCCCACCATGCTCCTGGCCCTGCTGGTGGAGAATAAAGTGTTGGTTTCACAGAGGCGAGCAGGAGGCCTGTGGACACAGAAGTGTGTAAGATGTGGGGGCTGCCAGTGCGCGTGGCCGGTCGATTCCCCCACCCCCCCACCCCCCCCCCCCCACGGCCTGCGACAAGCCAGCTGGAGAAATGGGGGAAAGTGTTCTCAGAGCAATGGAGAGGAGGAATTCTGCACCACAGGAGGATGTGTTTGAAAAGTTTTGCCGGCTTGTAATTAGAAACGGGGGTGGGGGGGGGGGGGGGGGGGGGGGGGTGCGCGTCTAGTTCCCAGCCTATTGATGAATTATATCGGCCATTTATTTGATGACACGTTCCCTTTCACACAAAGTTCTGATCCAATTATGAAATTCAGTGTCGATCAATTAAAGCGGCCATGAATTTTGCATTGCTAATTATGTAAAAAAATAAAATAAAAAAATGTTGCAATGTGTCAACTTTGCATCCATTGGATTCATATAAAACATCGTTTTTTTTATTTTTTATTTGTGCTGTTGGACACACGACCATCGACAAATAATTACAACAACTCCATCAACAAATAATTGTAAATATTTGAATTTATTGATTCATTAGCTGTTTGGCACAGCAGCGGCGCTTCACTCTAGCTGCTTGCTTTGTGTTGACTGTGAGGATGTGAGGATGTTCCCTCCATAGCCTCCGTTGTGTGGCCGCCGGTATCACTCAAGCTAAACTAATCAGTCGAGGAGTTGCTGAGTAGACAACAAACCGCCCTCGTGCTAAAATCAAAAACAGACCATTGAAACACTAACTGGCCCCACACTTCAACCTGTACTTAGTACACACACACACACACACACACACAGAGCTGCAACCAACAGTTATTTTTATTATTAATCTGAAAAGTTTTTTTCTAATAAATAAATAAAAATCGCGAAAAATGTCACATCACAGCTTCTCAGGGGCGGATGTTACGTCTTTAAATGTGTTTTTTTTTTTCGTCTGCCCAACAGTCCAAAACTCAAAAGATATTTGGTAAATTATGTTAGAAGAATGACATTTGTACTTAAAAATGACTTTATGGATGAATCAGTTATCAAAATAGTACTCCCATTTATTAATTGACTAATCTTTTGCAAGTGAAAAGCCTTATTAGTGCACACGCACTACACAATACATGTTATTTTTTGACTAATCTTATATTTACCCCTCTTGCGTCTCTTTTGTCCGTCCTTCCTCCTTTTGTGTCTTAATAAACAGTTGGACATAATGAGAGCTCAGTGGAGACATGGACCAGAGACTTTGTGAGGACACAGCTGGATGCTTTGGGAATGCAAGGGTCACCTGGTCAATGAATACGAAGGCCCCTCTTATTATAAGTTTGTCAATGACAAATAACAAACTGTTGGTATATGAAATGCTCCGTTGTATCATTTTTGTGGAGGACAAGGGACATTTTAAGCTTGGCTGCCTGTACACTAGCCTTTGAGCTGGCCCTGGAAAAGCTGTTTGTTTGACCCTAAGGAGTGAGAATTGACAAAGCAAGCCGGGAGCATTTGTTTCATCTGCTAAGCCATAGATTGAAAATGATTTCCCAATGCCCCGTTTGAGATCCCTTTGAAGGGGGTCATCAATTATTTCCAGATACGTGACACAATATTGTACCTATTTTACTGACCACTGCTTTCTGGTTGGTCAGATAGCATCTCTTTTATCAGCCCATTATTGATGGTGAATGGAAGCACAGTAAACAGACCTGTGGGTTTATTTCCACTTTCTCTCTGCCAGGGTGCTGCAGCGGCTCTTCAGGGTTAGGTTGTGAGGTCAATATCACGGATGGAAAAAGATACCAAAAAAAAACCACAATACGGCCGTGTTACATGAATATTTCAAGAGCTGAAACTATCAGTTGATTCATCTGTTAGGTGATTTTAAAACACTTTATTTGATTAATTGTTATTTTTAAAGCAAAAATTCACTGGTTCCAGCTTTTCAAATTACAGTAATTTGCTGTTTTTTTCCTCATAAATGACAGTTAGCTGGATGTCTTTTGAGGTTTGGGCCTTATTGTACAAAAGAAGACATTTGAGGACACCCCCCTTTTGGACTCACTCGTTCACAGCATATTTCACTATTTCTGACATTTTATAGACAAAATGATGAATTGGCTAATTGAGAGAAAAGTGCAGATTAATCGATAAGGAAAATAACTGTTAGTGCTTTTGTAAAAAAAATAAAAAATAATGCCTCCAGCTGCAGTCACAACACACTAATACATGTTTATTCAACCCATTTCTAGGCACATACATCACACAGAAGAAGAAGGGAAAAAAAGACAACTAGAACAATTGTAAGACATTCATATACAATAAAACTCTTTTAGGCAATGCTGTTTAATCTTCATTTTGCTGGGAGAAGTGTGAGTCTGCTGAAAGCACACTGGTTTTTTTTTTCTGTTTTTTTTTGAGCAAATGGAGTTCTAAATTGCTTTTTTTAAGTACCACGCGCCAGGGTAATGTCTAGAGGTACCGACACAGCATTCCGGTGGCAATGATTTATGGTGTGGGGCAGCCACAAATTGACTTGTATGCAAGAAATGTAAATGGAAGTGGGACATTTGATGGAGAAGCTCATTTCCAGCCTTAAATGTTTTAAATTAACCACACAAACTCACAAGGCAAAATGTTAATGGGCATTTTTCACTTCTTTTTTTTTCTCCCCCCCCCCATTCCTTTTTTTCCCCACCCCACTTGACTTAATCTACATTACAGGTCAATTTGTTATACAAACAGTAATGTTGCTCTAGATTTGCAAGGATCAATGGATTTGACAAAGGGGATTCATTCCAGGAAATGAACCTTTTGAAATTAGCCAGGGAACGAGGTAAATATAGGAAATGATATATGTTTAGCGCAGGACAGTGTGAATTACATGAAGGTGGCAAGCAGAACAAAGGAAGCCGGAAACAGACCAACAAAGACAGCAGTGCAAATTCACTCATCCCTCGACTGCAAGAAGATTTTCTTGCGGTCCTGATCTGTTTGTTCTTTGTGACAAATCAGTAATAACTGTATTTCATTCTTCATTAGAACTGAGAATCACAATCTTTCTAACTTTTTATTCATTCGCATCACGAGAGTGTGAACCTGGATAACGGGGTGGAGGAGTGAAACCTGCCCTCGGGCTGAAGAAGAAGAAGTGGCCTAGAGGGAGAAATTGTTTTCTAATAACAAGAGCTTCTGGTCCCCCGAGGGACAATTACAACCTTAGCTCCCATGTCAAAGTAAAAGCCGCTTTCAAGCTGCTCCTTTTCATAACGCCATCATGTTTGCCCCCGAGATGTGCCCACGGTCTCCACGTGTCTCTTGTCTCTTTATTTCCCTCTATCACTATTGATTGAGGGGGCCATTTATATTCACAGTAGGGGGTCTTAATTATGAGTGTGAGTGAGGCCGGCCAAATAGGGCTAAGTGGTAACAGGGGGCCAATGCCTCTGCCACGGGGCTCTTTACCTATTTAACATTCAGTGCCTCACTGCGTGATCATTGGCAGTACACTTATAAAATCAACGTTGCTCAGCGGAATAATAACAGTTTTTTTTTTTTTCTGAAGTGGCTTCGGTTAAGCTTGAGGCACGGGGAAAAAAAAGAATTGGGATTACAATATATATATATATATATATATATATATATATATATATATATATATATATATATATATATATATGGTGTCACACAGGGAACGCTACGTTATACCGTTTATGAGCAGTCATTTGAAAAACAACAACTCTATTCTTGCTTTTTAATTAACAACTGTGCTTTTTATGGGTGTCTTTTGTGATGCTCAGAGATTCCTGGATTGTGTGTTTTGTTTGAAGACTTGTTTTGAGAAAACACACTTAATAACTACAGTGAATGCTTTTTTTTTTTTTTTCTTCAAGTCATAATGTTTCTAGTCTGGATTATCTACTGCTAAGTGAAAGTATTACAGAATTCACATCCATTTGCTCTTTTTTTTTTTTTTTTTTTTTTTTTTTTCCCCCGTGAGAATCGCGGCATTGAGAGTTTGCCTTCGTCTTTAATTTAAAATCCCTTTTTTTTTTTTTTTTTTTTTTTGCAGTTTGGCAAACTGAGACCATCCAGCCAGTAAATGTTCTGGGTGAGTGTTAAGTCTCTACATTTCAGTCAGCCAGGGGGAAATGAGCTCAAGCACGGCTCCTAGTGTTGTGGTAGCTTCAATCTGTGTAGATCACACATACAAAATAAAGCCCTTCATTTTTTTTTCTTCTTTCTTCCAGGCTTCTCACGGTACAAATTCTTCCTTAAATGACAAACTGGCAGACAGAACGGCTGAATACTTAACTGATTACTCGTTCGCTTTCATACGCTGGACTCTTAAATACGCGGTAACAGCTTTTGATTAAGAAACAATCTTTCAGTTGTAGTCGCAGTTTTGCAATGACTCCCCTTCTTTTTGACGTCTGACCCAGCGGAAGAGCGTTTGGGTTCAAGGCCTCTCTCTGTGTGGCATTGCTCAGCGGCGGTGTGGCCACCGTGGTTGAGGCGGTGGTCCACGGGGGTCACGTGGTGCCCGGCTCATAGGCCTCTCTGTATCTGCACTCGCTGACAGGGGGGACATTGTGTTCCTCTTTTTTTCTTTTTTCTTTCTCCGCTTTAACCAGTCAGCCATGGCTTACATGGTTTGTTGTGGCCCCAAGATCAGAAGGAGGAAGCTGAATAATGTCTTCCTATTCTTTAAGGGGAGAGCCACGGTTGGTTGATTATAGAATAGCTTTGACAGACCAGAGGGAACTATGGCTTTTGTCCAATTCCCCACACAAAGAAAGGTAAGTTTAGAAAGAGCTTGGGTTGGCTTTTTTTTTTTTTTTAAGCAGATGCTGGCTGGCCTCCTCCTCATCACGCCATCATAAACTTATAATGCCTTCAGGGAGTCCCACCTATGCCGGCTGTCAAAGGACAAGCAGCACCTCGCGCTCTAAAAATAAGGCCCGAGTCATTCTAACCCAAGGCCAGCGTGAAGCGGATTCAGAGTTCAGACCGAAATCTCAATTATTACCGTCGTCAGAGAGGCAGATGTCATCTGATATTCATTCTGAGCAAATTCTACTACATTTAGTAAAGTCTACTCTTAGGCACATGTGACCACACACACACACACACACACACACACACACACACACACACGCAGACAAAGACCCGCAATCCACACAGTCTGTGAGAATTAGCATTTCATTCATTGTTACAAGGGTCCAATATGTTTCCAGAAGTGCCGCCATACTGAAACAAGTCCCTTTTTTTTTTTTTTTACAAAACAGAGCCCGAGGGCTTCGGTGGGCCTGACTCCTGGGACCCCCCCGGCAGCCCTCCACGGCCTATTTGTTCAGCAGAATCTGTTGTACTGTCACAGCAGGCCTGTCACAAGTGAAATCATTTAAATGTCCGCGATCCTGTTATTTCAGCAGACTGGCTCTGGACGAGTCGGGAGGGGTAAGCGGAGCGGCCTGGTGAGGCAGTGGTCCTGCGGGAGCTGATTTGGTGGCTCTCGCCCTTACGCAACAATAACAAACTCTCATAATGAACGTCCTGGGTATTCCTCATTGTACATTCAAATTCAGCACTTTTTGAATATGTGATGAAGGCTTCTTAATACCGCTCATTATAACCAACTGAATAAATCATTCTTAAAAGTCGCTCCTAATCCGTCACGGTTGTTATTATTATTTTTATTTCTTGTTGAATTAATGTCCAACACGAACAAAATCACAGATCGCAAATTCAAAACTGCTCCGTTTGCCTCTGACAAATTGTTCTTCTGTAATATTTCAAGTTGCTTGTAATACTTCAAGTGGGACAGAGTGGACAGAAAGGGTTCAAGACCACCAAAAGCAGTTTGATGTCGGCGTGTAATGGACCTGTCAGCTCTGATGGATTTTTTTTTTTTTCAACTCCGCGGTGTTGTTTGTCCCACTACAGACGATAGAAAGCTAAGGAGACCGCCATTGCCGGTTCTGTCTGTGTGGGCATGCGCACCTTGATCAATAGTAAAAAAAAAAAAAAAAAGTATCTGCGATCGCACCAAAATATATAATTGCATGAAGGGAAATACGATGCGGACTGCTCTTAGGGTGATTTCTCATAAACATAAAAGCTGTTTTGGAGGATTACAATCAATGGTGCAACGCGACCCACCACGTTGATGATAGACCATCATTACAGATTGTTCGCTGTGAGTAATGGGACCGAAGCAAAAAACAGATAATGTGATTCAATAATATATTTGCTGAAATTGTGAAGAGAAAGAAATGGGGTGGGGGGGGGGGGTGGGGGGAATCTCTGGAGTTACCCAGAGGCCTTAATTAGAACTCGCCAGAACAGGGAGGATGCCACGAGATCACAACGGAGACTCCAGTCAGCTGATCATCCTCTAGCCTCCATGTGTGGTTGTGTCAGATTTTGAAACACAAGTGGCTCTCACCCCCCCCCCCCCCCCCCCCCCCCCCCCCCACCCCCCCCAATGTTTGGCGTAGACTCGCATTAAGATCGATGATTTGTTTATTAGATTTCCAATCACAATATAATGGCCTTGAAGCATTAGCTGCTGTAGGGTAGATGTGGCGGAGTGTGTCTGCTGAAGACGCCCCCCCCCCCCCCCCCCCACCCCCCCACCCCTCACCCTCCTGATTTCTTAGCTCTTCCTGTGAGTGTAAACAGACCAGAAAGAGAATTAAAAGAGATTGCGTCGCCGCTGTGTGCCACGCCACTGTGCAATTCCCGAGAGATAAACATTAAGCAAAAGGCAGAATGGCTGTGTGTGTGTGTGTGTGTGTGTGTGTGTTTTTGTTTTTTTTCTTTTCTTGCAGTCATAAAAGACCCCACCCTCTGAGACCGTTATTAGCCAGGATCCCGGGGAATGTCATATTAACAATGAATGTCTGGTAGCGAGGGAGATTGTCCTAAGTATGAGCCCGGCAGGGAGCTCTCTTTAACTCTAATTCACATTGAAATCAGATCACCCTGCTAAGATCTCATCAGCGTTATTACTCCGGGTGCCCAGCCGCCTCCTCCTCCACTGTCCAACGTGTGTCCTACCGAGCAAGGCAGGCCTCTGCCATCACATCACTCATTAGCACTCCCTCTTTCATTTCACATTCCTTAAACTAATGTCGATCAGTTCGAAGGAGGTGGGGTAAGAGGGTGGCGTATTATAACTCCTCTCTGCTTCCTGTTTCTCTTTTTCTTTTTTTTTTTTTGTCACTCAGACGGATAAAACCGAAAATAGTGATTCAAGGTTTTGCTTTGTTTTACAGTTGTTGAGTACAGCTGGTGTGCAGGATTACCTCCGGGATGTGTTTTATGTTTCCAGTAGTTTGTTCGGAATAAATTCCCATCTTGGCAGGCGAATAAAAGACGACCACTTACAGAGAATAAAGGAAGAGACATCCCAGTACTGGACAGGACCAGAAACCTCCACAACTAGTTCAATGATAGAAGATATACACTTGGTTTATTAAAGGTGCTTTTAGCTAAAAGCAACAGTAAATCCTACCTGCTTTGTACAAGAAAAGATCGTGTAAAATCTCAAGAGTCATGTTGCCGTAGCGCCACCTGTAGGCGCGATGCCATCAAGTTTGACACGAGTTGGAAGTGGAGCTTTAATTGCTGAAACGATTAGTGGATAATAATGATTGATAAATTGTTTGACATACATTTATTGGTTCCAGCTTCTCAAATGGGAGTCTTTACTTGTTTTTGTTTTTTTACGTCAGTCTTTAGTATTTACGTCACATCTTTGAATTTTAAACAATTGTTTTAACAAAACAAAGACATTTTAAGATATCGTCTGGCACATATTCCATACATGTTCCTCTATTCTCTGATATTTTATAGACAAAATCATCAATCAATTAATTATGAAAACAACAGAGTGATCCTACTTGCAGCTCTTTTGCTAATAAAATGTAATGAAAAGAAAAATCTGGTAGAATAATACAATCTGACTGAGGTTGCAACTATACAGAAAAACGTATCAACAATGTGTTAATGGGATGCCCCCCCCCCCCCCCTTAGTTGCCACATATGTATTGCTCTGTAGTACAGTAAACACTGACATAAGTTGTTTATACACGTGACATGTGCTCGCTAAATAAAAGGATACTTTTAAATTTAATAAGAACTGTACCGGATTCATGCAGAGCAGCTGCACTTTGCACACGAGCCTCTGTGGAGAGGCGTCACCGTAGAAACCAAAAAGAGGACTCCGGTTGGGTGTAATGTGTTTGGTTGTGGCTGAGAGACTGAGGGGGTCGAAGACTTCACTTGTTATACTCAGATGAATTGGACAGGCTACTAGAAGCGCCGAGGCTTCGGCGTCTTGATGGCAAACCTGATAGAGCAATGGGCCGTGGTGGCACCGAACATAGGCTTACATCGATAAAATGCAGCGTACTGTGTATACAGTATATATCCAACAAGATGTGTATTCAGTTGAAACCATTAAAATGCTGAGAGAACCCTATAGCATAAATGAAATTGTTGTACATACTCACTGGGCCCTGACCGACAAAATGGAGTGCAAATGTTAAGTACTGTGAGATGTAAAGTACAAACACATTATGGGCAGGTATTACCTTATAAAACACCGCAAAGCAGAGAGGAATGTGAACCGCCCGCTTTGTGCTGCTGTAGCTCCCCCAGCTTAATACCAAGGTCTGTTATTGTTTTCTGGAAAAAAAAGTAGAACGATTGGATATCATGTCATGACATTTAAGAGTAAAGCAGAGGGATGTGCTTCATGCACTGTAAAGCAGTCGTGTTTTTCTTTTATTATTTCTATTCATAAGTATTATTTTGGACCTCTAAGGACTTAGCTTGTTCTAGGTTTCAGGAATACATGGAAAAAAATATGCAGAGAAGTAAAGAAATACTATACCCACAACATGACCATGTGTGTATCAATTACTCTCGCTGTGTTCTCTTGAATTTGTAAAGAAAACTTGAAGAATCGAAAAACGTATAATAATATAATCTGTATAATCCCATTTATCCAGTCGCTTCCAGAACATGCATTTTCAGTAAAATTGTTCTATTTGACAAACTTCTGCATAAACAGTCTCACGCTTGTGAAGGCGGGGCTGCTTGTTGCAGCGGAAAAAGCGTGTTTTTATGAGCATAAAACTACATAAATGATACTTGGACTGTAATGCGCGAGTTTTGTGAGAACGTGACGTTTTGATATAGTTTTGCCATTGTTCATTATTAGAGACATTAATGTCACTTGAAAGCCCTAAAGATCATTTCTGTGCTGTACAGTTTAACATCCAGGCTTATTTTGATTATTTGAAGTAACATGTGAATTGTGTGTGTGTGTGTTTTTTTTTTTGTTGCTTTTAACAAGTGGAATTATGGTCCGTTTGACAACCATGTCTGACAACCCCTCAGTGGCATTAAAACCGAGCCCCATGTCATTTAACAATCTACCTCAAACTTTGCCACAGTCTCTAGTCTTTAGTCTTGAAGGGGGAATGCTCACTGATTTGTTACCACTCAGCAGTACTTTTCTTCTTAATGAATTTTTAATATCCTTAATGACAGCAGAAGAATGATGTCATTAGGAGTGAATGTTTGGAAAACGCTGACTTGAACTCTTTTGGACGACCATTTTTCTAATGATTTAATATAGATTAACGCCCCATAGTAATGAGCAGTTTGGCTTTGAGGAGGGGGGGGAGGGGGGGGGGGGGGCATTTAAAGTAAGACCCCACCATTCATTTGGCTGAACACTTTGAAAACTTTTTTTTTTTTTTAATTTTTTTTTTTTTTATGATCTATCACTCATTCACTTAATATGTGAAATGTCCTGTTTGACGTCAATGTCATTTAAGAGGAAGTAAAAGACAACAGGTTGTGTTACAACCATGGAGACGTAACGTCAAAGAGTTCACTTACACACATTCAGTTTCCGTTTCAGAGATGGAGTCTTGACACATTTCTCTTATCTTCCTACAACTACCTACATCCACTAATGCCGCGATCGTCTCCGGACGGAGCGGTAATGCCACGGAGGCAGAGAATTAAGATTGTGTCCTCCTGGTAATTTACCTACTGGACCTTGTGCGCTGGTGAAGTGTGAATCAATTTGTAAAGGATAGTTAAATTTCTATAACAACCTCCCCCTTCTTCACACTTGACTATCCCACATCAGCTATTAAAAATGAAAGGGAAAAAAAAAAAAAAGAAATCACGTGGCGCCTTATGAAGATGATCAAGGGGAAGGCCACTCGCTGGGAATGATAAAACGACTGGCTGCACTCTTACCCTTTTCTATTTTTTTTATTTTTGCTGAATGGACGACCTCTCCCTCTGTGTACTGTATGTGTGTATGACAAGCGCATGCATTAGGCCGAAAGATAAATAAACAAGCCTGGAATATGAAATGAATAAAACAAGAAGGAGGAAGCATGCTGGCTAGGACACTGATATCCCTTGGCAAAATGTTTTATCATATTCAGCAAAGGAAGAGCCTTTATTTTATTGATTTAGAAAAAAAAAAAAAGAAAAAAAAAAAATCCCAGAGGCACTAAAAGGAACAGGCAATGATTAATGTCCCTCTCAGAAAAAGAAATTATATGGAATAAATTAAACTACTGCGGCAGCAAATTGAAAAATAAGGATGTAAATGAGGTTTGAATACTTAATATCTTATAAAGAAAAATAGTCAATGAGGCCCAAAAATGATGAGGGATTGCCAAAGAAACATAATATTAACACTAATGACTGAGGGTAGATTTTCTGTACTGTCAGAATTCACCTGTCACAACTGATTTTCTGGCACAGGCATGAAAAATGAGGGCCGGCGTTTGAGGCGATTGAAGGAACTCCGCCTGTTCGCAGTGGAAGAAATAAGAACAGAAACAGATGAAGGTGTCATTAAGGACGTAAGATGTCTTCAGCACTTGCTCGTGTTACAGCCGTGGTAAATCTGAGAATACCATAAACAAAATCCTGAATGCTTCATCTGATGGGGATGCCAGCAAACGCTTCATTGTAATCACACATTGGCCTATTACCATAGCATGCAGGTTAGTGTGTGCATCACTGGAGTGCATTATGTTCGTATAAGGAGCTCATGTTTATCACAGGCTTCATCTCCAGGCTCCATCAAACCCAAGAGCACGTCTTTGTGTTAACGCAAAAATGATCTGCGCTTGATTTATCCAGCATTGTGCCGTTTTCTTTTTTCTTTCACCGTCAACGGAAAAGGTCAAAGACAGCTCCTGCGATATTTGTCATTCGCCACGTTTCCCCCCCCCCCCCGATACGTCCTCATCGCATTGTCTCAATTAAGTCGCGATCTGGAATCAAGTCGTTCCTCCAGCTATCGTTCACGTTAACAGTTAACAATGCCAGCACAATGAGAAGAAAGCCAAAAGCGAGAGAGAGAGAGAGAGGGAGAGAGAAAGAGAGAGGGAGAGAGATCTGTGGTGCGCTATCAGTCGAAGTCGTTGTAGAGTTGGCCGCCGGTCCTCCCCATCCATCAGAGGTGGGGTAAAGATGAGAGAGTGAAACGGGGCCTGGGGAGTGGCAGTCGGGTGCTTGCATTGCACCCCATTACTTCAGATGGATAGCAGAGGGGTGCTCCACATTAAACACTGTTCCCTCAGTCGGAACCTTTAATTATAACTCCTCAGTATCACTTACAGCAGCCCAGCACAGATGTTAAAAACCTTTTGCGGCTTGGTTACCCCACCTTACTTAATCTCAAGAAGGGGTGGGGTGGGGGGTGAAGATACAGATGGCATATCAAGAGTCTGAGGATATGCTTGATCTCTGACAACAGAAGTGGTTTTCCTGTTGGGGAGGGGGTGAAGGGTCTGTGTTTGTGTGTGTGTGTGTGTGGCGACCATTTTTGGGGTACATTTTAGCAAGCGAGTCAGAAGTTGCAAAGTCGCCATAAAAACTGGTGAGGGGTAAAAAAAAAAAAAAAAAAAAAAAAAAGAAGCATCGGAGCTCGTACTGTCACTAAAGCGGCGCAACCAATTCAGCAGGGAGCGAGACTTGTGCTCTTGGGCGGGGCGGGAACGCTGTAAATCAGCGCGCCTACGAGCAGCTCTGTTTACATATCGCACTCTTTGCTCTAGTCGGAAGGGTTCAGCAGCCCTTACATCACCCTGCCTCCGTGTATGGCTCATAAAACCAAAGAAGGGACATAAAGCCGGTTGTGGTTTGCTGTTGTGCTGTGGCAGCATTGTCGGAGTAGCACAACATGGAAACATCAAAAGGATACGTTGGCGCATGTGTATCCCGATGCACCAACCAACATGTGCAAAGATGGTTATTTTGTAGCTACGGACTCAAAGGTGATCTGTCGACACGTTCTCATTTCTGACTCTTCAAACAAGCACCGCTCGAAGAGTCAGAAATGAGCTGTGCGCTTGAAGCTGTGAAGCTCTAGTTATACATGTCCGCTCCTTACACGCACATGTGTATTTAAATTTGTATTCTTTTATTTACCTCAGGTGGATACCAGAAGTATTTACAGCAAAAAGCAGATGTACAACCTCAACAAAGCAAACACAAAAAAGAGGAGGATGAAGAAGAAGACACACACAGATTAAAAAAGAAAGATTGTGGGTTTTTGTCTCTAGATCTGTTTGAGATGGTGGTTGAATGGAATGGAATGGTGGATTGTCCTGTAGGGTTGATGTGAGCTTTTTCTAGATTTGTCTGGTCTGTTAACAGACTGAGCCAGCGCTGTGTTGGTCATTTTCGTTCCCGGTTTTCTTTGCCACAGTTTTGCGCTATCGGGAGGAAAGTTTGGAGATGATTTTTAAGTGAGGAGAGATCGCCCGGCAGACAGTTTCCACGGGTTACAACATATACTTAGTTTATAGTTGTATTGCACAACAAAACTACGTGGTTAGGGTTAGGAAAAGATCAAGTCTTGGGTTGAAATAGGTAAGTCAGCATATTTGATGAGTTAGGAGTGAGGTCTGTAGGGTTCAATATAAAGTCGTTGCTCCTCTTTAAGAACAGATTTTACTCTGGGTGAACCTGAGAGAGGTTAATATATACGAGATTCCTCCGTTATTGAACCTGGGCGTGTGCTGTTGTCCACCAAAACAGTCCTTAAATAAAGATTCTACAAGAACTACTTCTCTCAGTCGCCTGCATTAAACCGAGCAGGTAAACTCATGGGCAGAGAGCAGCAGTACATCCTACCTTTGCACTCCGATCACTGTGTTTGAATTACATTATACCGCAAGGAGCTCTACTGTATCTCAATGGGTAACCATTTAAAAGCTGTTACTTGGGGTGCAATTTAAAGCGGTGCCTGGGCAAATTACCTCAGCTGATGAGAAGATAGTGCGGGGGAAAAATACAAGTCGGGCTTTGTTTGGCGCCGTTACCGCTCCCTCCGCTCGTCGAGAGGTCGCAGCACACCTACCTCCTGCGTTTACGAGAGCCCACTCATTTCAAAATGCAATAAATTGCATCTGTGTAATCTTGTAAAACATTACTTACTGCTGTCACCTTCAAGTTTGCGATCACAAAACAAAAAAACGTTGCAGCGTGTTCCCCCTCCTTTCACAAACACCCCCCAAAAAAAACACTTTTAAAGGTTTATATTTAATCGCACATCCATATTTAACTGTATTTAGACTACCAATATGGAGTTATATTGGATCAGTATCAAGGTCATAAAGCTTGGTTGTTAACTCAGACTTCCAGACGTGTTGCTCACGACTCTCTCATCCAGCTGATTTTTACTACGCAGGATTTAATTAATTGACCTCTCGTATGCTCTTTTGTTGTCACAGGTCGTCCGTGGAGGTGATTTTATATGGGCCACAGAGTATTTGTGTCAGCGTGGAGTCAGGCCTGGATGTAAGGTGCCACACTCTAAAGGTTTGGTAAGTGTGATATCCTGACATGGAATCCATTTCCCTGAATCTATAAGCCTTGCCTGAGTGACTGTGTATTGTGTGAACAGATAACTCCCTCTCTCTCTCTCTCTCTCTCTCTCTCTCTCTCTCTCTCTCTCTCTCTCTCTCTCTCTCTCTCTCTCTCTCTCTCTCTCTTCAAACATTGGTTGCTGATGGTGCATGCATGGTACCTGAGCAAACGCCACCAACAATGTGTTACAACAACCACTATTTCAGTTTTGCCACATTGCCGCTGCGATGCTGATGATCTGTCAAAATGTTGCACAATTTATTCTTTTAAGTTAATAAATTGCATCATCACTCATGTTAAACCCCATCATGCCTTTTGTGTTAAGGTCCCAGATGATTTATATATATGTATATATGTATATACATACATATATATTATATATATATATATATATATATATATATACAGAGTTCCGCTCTTTATGCATTGTCCTGTTACTTAAATACAACAGTGTAAGATCAAAACAAACAGCAATCTGTTGTTTTTTTTGCTTAAAAGATGACAATTATCAAAGTTGCTGGAGATTGTTTTACAGTTATGGTTTTGAAGTAAACAGGCATTTGTATACAAACAACATACAAATGAAATGCATTCCATTGTAATGCCAGATATCATAAAACAGCTGCATCACAGTTCATGTACCACGTGAATCCTCCATCAGCTCGGTAATCTCCGTCATTTGGTGAATATTCCAAACATGAAGAAATCATAATCGACGAGATGAAAACACCGGATATTGACTGATGTGTTCTTGTTGTGGCACTTGTAATATTGCACACTACTGAGGTGACTTCGCTGCACAGCGCTGGAATAGAAAACTTAACTTAACAGACCTATGCATTAAACATATTGTAGAATACAGTGCAGCATTCATCACTGTCAAGGAGAGAGTTTGTATAAATTTAAATGCACTGAAGCGTTGAGAGCATTTTTTTTTCTTCCTCCTCTTCCTTTGTCTATGGGTGGGAGTATATGTGTATCACTATCAAGCTGCCTTGTTTTTTTTTGTTTTTTTCTAACACTGCAGAATTAAACATAAAGACTTCAGGAACAGGACGTTCTTGTGTTATTCAGCACGGGTCGAAAATTATTTAAAGTGAGCTTAACTATTAGGACTGGACTACTTTGTCTCGGTGTGACGTGAAGTCAATTCAATAAAAAAACCCAAGTGCAAAGAATTGCATTGAGATTTGTGGGAATAGCTTGTTCAAAGATGTAGCCTAGTTTAAAACCAATCATGGCCCCAAGTGCCGAATGTATTGGGAACCAAGACATGGCTGTGTAAGTGCCTGACAGTTTTAACATTAAAATAAATTGCCTAACCTTTCCAACATCCAGTGACAAAAAACAGGAAAAATGAAAGATAATGGGTTATTATTCACTGAGGGATCCTATACATAATAATGATATCATCAATAATGGTACACTAGGGCTCATATACTAGGTGCTGCTGTGGCTTAAAAAAAAAAAAAAAAAATTGTAATGGAATTACTTATTTTTTAATCATCAGTCCTAGTCTGTAGCTATTCAAATGAACAAAAGGGAGAAAGTGGGGTAGAGACGGAGAGAGGGAACATATTCGTTGGGATGAAATAAAGGAGGAAAAAAAGGGTGAAACGGAGACAGAGAGGGGACAAAGAGCAGCAGAATGCAACGCGTTATAATTCTTTGAGGACCGTTTCCAACCTTCAGCCACGAGTCAATTTGCCAAATAACACAAGCAGAACCACACAAAATAGGCACATCAGTACCGGCTTAAAGTACATGGCAGTAAGTGGCCAATAGACTTACAAAGCATTGCAGCGCTCGCCTGACAAATGCAATAAACAGCATTATCCTTCAGAGGCGATGCTGGTGGCGGCGGCTGTGCTCCACGGCCCCGTGCCCACCTCCTCCTCACTGCCGAGGCCAGGGGACAACACACAACACTTGGGAGAGTGGGGGGGGGGGGGGTGTAGTGTTGCGTGGGGTGGAAGTGAGGGTGGGCTCTTATGGGTGGGTGTTGGGGGGGGGGATAGGAGTTGCCGGTAGAGCGAGACTGGCACCGACATGTGGGGAGGTGTGTGTGAGGCAATCTACAGAACAAATGAGGGCACTATCGCCTGTCATATTTCACATTTTCTCCGTTCTAAATAAGACAAAGACCATGTGAGCCGGGTGAGCAGAAAGCTCTTAGGAGGAATAAACAGCTGGAGAATGCAGCACCTCCACTGCACTGTGACCCACGCTGCAATAAATCTGTATAAAAGTGATTATGATGAGGCAAAGTGATCAAGCAAATGAAATATCTGGGCTTTAGCATATAACTCAGCGAGGTGAGGTGAGCTTTATAGCCCTTGCTCTAGGGGAGCAAACCTTGCATGTCCTGGGCAATTTGCTTCTCTTATTGCATGTTCTGTCTGTACTCTGAGAGGGTTTGGCAATGTGAGCGTTGCATGTTTGAGAGCTTGCTAATGTTGTTGTTTAGATGCTCGAAGACAGTAAAAATAAAGATTGGATTAATTTAAGGACGCATTCCTGCCTCCTACCGTAAAATATAATAATATGTTGTAAAACACTTCTTTTTTTTTTCTCCACCTGAGTGGCGAGTTAGTGGAGTGGATAGCTGGAGGATAAAGTTTCTTTTCCTGAGCTGGCCCGAGTCGCAAGCAGATGCTGAGGATCCCTCAGCCGCCAGAGAATGACAATTGGAACTTCCGTTGGGTTTCTTTGTGTAGTTTTCTGATTGTAATTTAAATATTTAAAGATACACCACTTTGATTTTGCAGTGTGACACATATATATATATATATATATATATATATATATATATATATATATATATATATATAAATAAATGTCGCACCCCAAGTAGGATTGAGGGTTACTAAGGCATTTATGGAATTATGACAAAAAAACTACATTTTGGAGATGCAATGCTTAATTTGGAGACTTGGGAAGAAGTCCATAAACATTTTTGAGGATGCTAAAACGTGTAAAAGAATTATGATCGCAAGTTTATGAGGATGCCAGAGTACATTTTTATGTTGAGGTGTTAAAACAAATTAAAACAAATGAACAAAAACAAGATTTTGCAGGTTCATTACCAAATCTGGGGCAGTTCTACAACCAAGCTTGTAACTATTACTGTGACGTTTTGGAATTTAGAGTTTTAGGGAATCTACCAAAAGAATGAAATACTATAAAATAAACTGGGACCAGGCCTGAGCGCTGCTATTGTTTGTCCCGACCAGAGCGCAGCGCGTTGGCTTTCTTCTGCAGGCGGTCACTGAGTCGGTGAAACTCTCCCGTCAGTTCAGTCAGTCGGTGTCTCTCTGTGCTGCCGAGTCTATATAGTGATGATCTAGCAATGATAACTGGATCAATACCTCCAGCCATGTGGACAGCCGGCTGGGAGCTGCATCACTACTCTCACAGGCGACCGAGTTGCAAACACCTCACCCCCCCCACCCCACCCCCCACCCTTCCTCCTGTTAGCTCCACAACTCCTCTGACACACTTCATCTTATAATTTGATCAAGAAAAGTGTCACATTAAGCAGATCTTACGGTCATAAATGAGAAATATGTGGATTTTATGAACTGTAAATGAGTGCCCCTTCATGGATGGTTATTTTAGTGTCAAAATATATTAAATACATAGGAAGGAAAGGCTGAACCTGATCACTGATTCCATATAGTCAGCACTGCGCCGTAGTTAGTTATTTACTTTGGGAAAATCACATCCCATCCATTTCCTCGTCACAATCTTTTAGGATAAGTAGCCAAGGAATAAACAATAAAACGTTTTTTTTCTTCTTTTTTGCAAAATTCATAAAAACACAATCATATACATCTGTCCTGGGAGCCATCCGCATAGGTAAAACCAATGAGATGTTCCCTGTAGAGGAATGAAATTGGTTAATACAAAGGCATGTCGGTAATAACAATGTCCTTTCTCCGGTGACAAAGACAAAGTGCCTGCGTTTGGAGCGTACAAGCGCAAGAGACAAGTGATGGCTGAAGGTAGACTTTGGGAGAGCATTTGAATTTCATGTCCAAGAAGAGGCAGCCCATCATTAAAAAACCCTAATTTCTGTGTCAGGTAGAGTTACAGGTAATCGATCATCTTGTCACACCGATTTATTTTTTTTCTGCCTGTTCAAAGTGAATTCTACTTCTTTCCAATTAAACTTGTTGCTGAAAAAGAAAACGTCTCTGGCTATTGAAAGGCACATTTTGCCATGTTAGGTCTTTTTCCACCAAAGGTAATTTCTGAACATTTGGAAGAAAGGAGCCCAAGGGAAGGCTGTGGCTTCCAGGCAATTCTTCATGTTGAGCTGAACAAAGCAGACCTTTTGAGGTTGGCATCGGACGTCTATTAATGCGTGTGCATAGTCCTAAATCATCTGTTAACCAGCACTTGAACAGCATAGAAATGCTGCTATTAGTTTATCTCTTCCTGCACTAGTTGTGTACTAATGTTCCTTCCATGCCATAATAATAATAATTCATAGTTATATGCAGCATATCAGATGTTACAATGGATCAAGTAAGTAGTTTAAATGTTCATATTTTCGGTAATGAAAACAAAGAACTAGTAGAGGATTTCAGTAATTATTATTATTAGTAATTCATTTACAGCTGCAGGTATCAAAGGAACGTTGGCCTTTGACCGATGGTGCAGCTGCAGCAAGTGTATAACTAAAGCGTGTAAATGAATTTAATATAATGCGCCACGGGGCAGCGGTGTGGTTTCACCAAACCAAAGCACTGATGGATGCTTTAGGTGTCGAGAAGAGGGCTTATTTGGGTTGAACCGCTGTGACGGCTTCACCCGACCTGACACCCCTGAAGAGCGGCTCTGTCCGTGACAGTGTGCGCCACCAGGGCGTTGGGATACGTCTGCATAAAAGCCATTTATTGGTACATTTTCTAAATGTTAACGGTTGTCAGCTTCGGTTTCTTTAAAGACCCTTGACTCGCAGGGAGGGGGTGGGGGGGCAAAAATGCCTGTGCTGTTCTGGGGAAAACGGTCCTCGGTCCCTGACAGACAATGACAAAAAAACGCCACTGCTTGTGGGCCCCCCCCCCCCCCCCCCGCCACTGAGGTTTCACATGCGAGCGAGTGCTCCTTTGTCCCCGGGTCTAATTTATTTATGTGGCTAATCTTCAGGGGGTGGAGCGGCCATGCTCAGAGGTGTGTCATTTTACAGGGGGGGGGGGGACCCACCGGAAGGATCGGTGACCTTGCGGAGACTTGCCGTAATCACGTGATTTGTTTCAATTAGCGCACGAGATCTGTCTTCGCCTGCAATCACATAAACAAGGATCATTAAGGGAAATGTCTCCCAAAAAAGTCCTAAAAAGTTCTTACCGCCGTACATCACCTGTCACCTCGGTGCACTAAACTCCTCTCCTATCCGTCATTTACAGTCGTAGTCAGCAGAAAGATTAATTAAATCGCTTGGGATAGTTCGCAAACTAAGAGCCGTTACTGAACTAATTCAAGAGTTGTCTCTTTTCTTTGAAAGTTGAAGTCTGGTTTAAACATGAACGCTGCATCGCAGGGCTCCCCGTACGAGTCGGTGTCAGAGCCAAGACCGCATTCATCCTTACCCAACAGCATTTATTTGGACAGAGGTGCAATGGCAGCAGAAAACGAGTGGAGGAGATGGAGTCTTGATTAGCAGCAGCCTTCCCAGCGTGCTCTGCTATGACAAATGACTGACTTCGAACAATATCTAAGGCGATCAGGATAAAGTACCAACCATTTCAAGGCTCAGCAAAATTCTAATTCTAATTAGACTTTGCACCACACACCAAATAAAAATTGTTCCCATGGCATTTCGGCCTATCAACTGTTTCTCCGATCGCTGAAACAAAACGAATAAAGAAAATGATTAAAGTGATAACAAAAGGCATAAAATTTAAATTATTGAGGCACCACATCTGGGATCTGTATGTCACTGCGCTGCCATTTTTACCCTCTCGTTCGGCACTCCATTCTTTCTGCATGAGAGCAACTGCAAAACAGAGGGAAGCAAGGAAAGGGAGAGGAAAGAGCGGTACGAATTTGTAACATTAAAAGGTAGAAAGCGAGAACGCAAATAGGCCTTCAGCTTTAGCGTTATTAATGACTCTTCTAAGATCTCCGACTTTTCCAATCTCTCAGAGAAGCGCATGAAGGAGTCTGCAGATGAAGCTGACCTTCAAAATGTTCTTTGGTCTTTAGTTAAGAAATTCACTCGCCATTATGGCATCATTAAGGAAACAAGGATAAAATTACTCCATGGTTAATGGCCTATAGGATCCCCCACCAAAATTTGTTTCAGATCTAATAAAACTGTGCTTAACACACTCGGATGAATTATGAGGACTGTTATGTGGGGTATTAAAATGTGGAAAATAGATTTTCGAGAGCTTGGAGGACTGGACTTTTCAAATCAGATAGTAGAATGGGATTTTCTGGCCAATAAATTCCACCATGTCTCAATTTCATTTCTTTCAGCTCTTAAATCTGAAAGTGTGATTTATCGTGTGGTTTTGATCATCTTTTAAAACACACTGTTCGCTGTCGCCAACGTTGCTATTTCCAAGAAGAATAAACATTAGTGTTCATTCACATGTTCTACTCTACACACATAATAAAAGCTTGTTTTCAGACGTTATTTTGCTTAAAGAGCTACATTAAGAAAAGCCGTCTAATTTAAGACGTGTCATTTTGAGGTGATAACTTACTATTAAGACCTCAATTAATTTGCGGTTTTCATTTATATTTGCTTGACATGCTGTTGAGAGAAAGGTTGGTTATTAGCATATCGCATCAGAGGTTACAGAAAAGCAGGCAGGAAGCTGTTATGGAGAAAAATGAAGCTGCAGGCTATTGAGGCTCCTCATTGTCTCGTATACAAACCGCGTGGCAAACCTGCAGAACTGTGTCATTTGCCGCCGCTTATTACCTGCTATTGTAATCCAGACCTCGATGCCATCGTGAAATACAGACTTATTACAAAGAGGGGGAAAAGTTAGCCCAAGATGGTGCCACAGAGAGGTGGTTTGTGTGGTAATGGCATTTGCTCTCTTTAAACTTTAATCTTTCCTATTAATTCCCTGCAACTGGAGAATGTACGAGAGTTAATGTTCCATGAACGTGTTTCTCACTCCGCAATCTCTTCAAGCTAATTACCTTCAGGTGCTAAATGGTGGGAAATTGCCATCCATTTGGATGAGAAAAATTTCACCTCCTGCTCCCTAGTGAAACATTTTTTTGCCGGGCACATTAAGAGGGGGGGGAGAAAAAAAAAGAGGAAAAGAGGCAGGCCTCCACCAAGGTAAACAGTGGTCATAAAACTACCTCTTCCTGGTCTGTTCCGTCCTCCCGCCTGAAAACAGGAAACCGTCGTCTGATCGACGGAGGTCAGGTAGAGGTCAACAGGTGCTCCTCTTGACAAGGGGAACGCGGAACAGATGTTTGATTGGCATGAATCATCTATACTGCCCATTAGAAACTTATGATGTGAAAGGATAGGACTCCTGGTACTAGGACTCTT
Source organism: Cebidichthys violaceus (assembly GCF_023349555.1). NCBI lineage: Eukaryota > Metazoa > Chordata > Actinopteri > Perciformes > Stichaeidae > Cebidichthys > Cebidichthys violaceus. Next base: position 705,000 of record NW_027176958.1, on the reverse strand, counting down.
TTTAATTTGACATCCAAACAGAAAGGAGATCTTGGAAGTTCCTGCGTTTTTTGAATGAAACGCCAATGGTGGGATGTCTCCTTTTAAGAACGGTAGTCAAGTCTTGCTTGTGTGTGTGAGTGGTAGGTTGCGATCAAATAGTCTTTTTGGCTTTGGAAGGTCTCTAACCATAGACTGCATGTATGAAGGGGTCACCCATTGGTTGTGGACTTGCCGTTTTGAATTCTCTAGTTTGGCATTTTGGCTGTTGTCATCTGGTGTTTTTTGGCTGTTGCCATCTTGACTTTTTTTTGCAACCAGAAATGACACGAGAGTTTGGAGCTCAGTACAACCGAACGGTAATTAAGACATTTTTAGGCAACCAAAAACCATAACAGTCAACTTTTATGACCTTAAAACACAGACAACTCCCAGACTGCCAGCGCCGTGGTAGTAACCTGTCAATCACAAGGTAGCCACACCTTGAAGCATCCCCAGCTTTATCGTCTATTTTACTTTAAACGGGACCATAACTGTTCATCGTGCTGTATTGAAGAAGACTTGAAACTAGAGATTGAGACCATAAACTTATGTTTACAATATTTACTGAGATAATACATCTTGTAATAAATAGATTACTTTTCTTATAAACTTCCATACAATCAGAGTTGTCCCTGCTGGACATTCGGTAGAATGCAGCTTTAAGTCACTGGAGGTTGCCTCCTGGTTTTTGGGCCTAAATTTGCAAAGTTTCACTATCATTCCTACCTGCTAACAAAATATGACTGTATTCAATAGCTTAGTTATTGAGATTTGTCCAGGTATACATCCAAATTTTAACCAAATTTACAGAAAATCAACAGAAGAAATTACATTACTTTTTTTTTTTTGCAATATTTTAAGATTTTTTTCAAAATTTCTGCATTTCCACTCAGATTTTTTTCTGTTCAAATTGAAAATGCATATGAAAATAGATGGATGGGTGAAAATGTGCATTAAATTAAGTGTATGGAAAACTTCTTACATACACAGCTCCACAAGCAATTGCACAGGACAACCACACAAGTATTTCAAACATGTCCGTATTTGTTTTGTCACAATACTGGAATTTCTAAATTCCAAAATATCAAAATCCTTTACCATTTCTTGTTTGATTTGACTAACCTTACCATTGAGGGTGTGGGTGTGTGTGTGTGTGTGTGTGTGTGTGTCCTTAGAGAGAACACAGAGCAGATACCAAGATATTTTTAACAACACAAGTCCATATTTAAATAAATTTGATAGTGAAAACCGAGGCCATCCATCCATCCTGTGTGTGTGCAGTTGTTCAACTACCGTTGTCACAACTACCGTTATGAAATCAGGTGAAAGTCAAACACTGAATTAGCTCTGCATGTTTTGGCCAATAATGTTCACACTTACTTTTTCACTTTGTATTGATAATTTAATTTAATTGAGGACTTAGCTTGTCTGGCTATCTCATGCTTTCCTGTGTGTAGTGTAGTGTAGTGTAGTGTAGTGGTGCCGTATTGTTTTCGTTATTCACCAAAAAAAGTTAAGTAGCAATGAAACCAAAACTATGACCCAGTTTGTTAAATCATATTTTTAAACAAACCATATGAAAATATTTTTATTTTAACGTAGACATTTAGCATTGGCGCCATTGTTTCCAATGCTGCTCATGGAGAACCAAAGCCAAAAACACTGAGTCCATCCAACTGTATTCAGCCCCATGTGAACTCCATATGAAACCCTCACGGTGCAGTTCAGCGGGTTCTCAGAAAGAGTCAGGAAGATGCATCATATGAGGGGAGTAAAAAGGCCAGCTGGGATGGGTGGGCCACATTGTGATCACTCACCTTCATCCCTGATTTGTAGTCATTATCCCTACCAGCGTTTGAAGATCAAAAACAAGGACAGGGAGAGTGATGGGGGACAGAGAGAGGCAGCCGGAGAAAGAGAATGGGGGGAAATGAGTGAAGGAGGGAGGGACAAAGAGACGGCTGGATATGTGTGTGTGTGTGTGTGTGTGTGTGTATGTGTGTGTGTGAGAGAGCGCGTCTGTCCCAGTGACTGCCATTTGCCCCTGTTTGGTGGATATAGGAGTGTAGGTGGCAGCGATGTTGGGGAGTGGGTGGGGTTGGGAGGAGGGTGGATAAGGGTGATAGCACCTTAAAACCAACCAAGCTGCAAAAGCAATGAATATTAAATTCACGCCTAAATAGCTAGGTCTATGTGAAGCATTACTGTATTATAATTTTAGATTTGTCACCGATGGGATGCAGGTTTGACTTGGAACAACAAGGCACGTCAAAGCAATCTTTACTCCTCTGATAACGGCGCAGCTGTAAATTGATAATCTTATCGTGAATTATTTTGAATCTGGCTTTTGATGGTCTTGCAATCGGACAAATGCAAATAAAGTGTGTTTTATTTGCGCTGGGAAGTGTGATAAGGTAAGACAGTGAAAATAGGGACGTATAACAATTAGAGGCAAATATAATTTCTCTTTACCCATCCATGTCCCAGGCAGAGTGTAAATGTTGAAGGACTCCCATCAGGCCGTTGTATAAATTAGCCAAACCCTTACTGTGCTGAAATCCATCCCCAACTGTTTGAGTGGGAAAGCAGAGATTTTTCCCTCCTTTTTTAGATTTAATTATCTTTTGTTGTTCTTTTTATCTACCTTCAAGGATTGTCCTCAGTGGGGGGTTAAAAGAATGGGAAGTGGAAAAGACGAGGGGGGCGTCTGATAGCGAGCGCCGGGTATGTAGGGCTAGTTTGTCCTCTGTTTGATCTGATTCCTTACAATGACACAGCGGGAATTAAATATGAAACCGAATTAAAACCACTGCTTAATGAACAACGGGGAAATAAAGCTGGCTCCTTTCCAAATTAAGTGAAAGTCTAACTTCTCCTCAGAGCATTATCTCTTTAGTTCAGCTTAGTCTGAGGTAATTTTCGCTTCATTTAGACGCAACATTTAGGGAAGTGTTTGATGATTTGTAATAAAAAAAATCCCAATTTCAAACCATTTATCTCGCGAAATATATCTGGAAACACGGAAAACAATGAAATCTACGCTGCCTTTTTGATGGTTCGAAGTGTAAAATCCAGCAGTTTAATTACTCACTTCACTTTCCGTGAGATGTATTGGAGGTGAGTTATCCACAGCGGCAAGCCTTCCCACACATTGATTTAATAGACCTTCTGAAGGAGCTTTGCTTCGCTCCTTTGAGAGAAACAACACATGTAGAACATTAGCTGAAATTGGTGTTGTTAAATAATTTAGTATCAACCTATGTGCAGTCACTCAAGTGAAGGCTGAGGTACAGTACAGAAATGAAACATCGTTATTGGCTGTTCCATTTGTTTCTCGTCTCTGGTTTGTTGCTCCTTACTTCTGCTACACTCGGCTTTTAGATCGTTGCTCTTTAGGAAATGTTACAGCCGTCAGAAATGTGCGGCGATAGCGGAGTTTTTGTCATGTTTTTACTTCATTAAAAGAACGTCGGGAGTGTGTGAGTTAGGGATAAGTAACACGAACAGAAGCGAGCATTTCTAAACCTTATTAAACACTAAAAATGAGGTTGGATATCTAATTTTTCTTTCAGTCTCCAACGATATATAATCATATCTGTAAACATATCTGCGTATTGTTTCACTCCTGACAGGTGGAAATGCGGAGGAATAATTTCAAAACTGAGAGAAAACTGAATGTCACAAAAACACTGTGGAATGATGCCTTTGGCAGGTGGAACTGCTCCCCTGCCAAACTGTCACCATTTAGGCCCCCGATAACGCAGGTAATTGCATTTCCAGAAGAGCAGGAGCAGATGAAACATGCTGTGGACAGATACTGCTGGCACACTGGCCCCTTCTGTTGGAAAATTTCATTTTTCCACAAGGAAGCCATGAATGCTAAGGCTGAATCCAAATCCGTTTTTTTTCTCTCCGCACTTTATCAGTGTGTGGCCCACCAAGTGGGGAGATGGAGGTAATTCATTCAGCTGAGACTCACCACCCTAATCCAATTTCCAGCCTCCCCCAGCAAGAGATAATTACAAGTATTAAAGCTGTTAGGACAGGGGGGGGGAGGAGGGGGGGGGGGGGGGGGAGGAAAGGGCCCTCTCTCTGAAACTCTGCTGCAGGCCCTGGACATATCGACTGAGCGGCGGGGGGGGGGGGGATTTCAGCTGGGAGAACTCAAGCTAAGGTATTGTTCAAAACTAAGAAAGTGTGTTAACTAATGAGGCAAAGGGATTCTCAAGGTATAAAAGGACACCCGTAGCCACATGTCATTACAGACCCCAGGACTTCAAAAAAAAAAAAAAAAAAAAAATCTTTTTCCTCGTGCAATCACTTAAAGCCGGTACGAACAATTGGTCATTTCATGTGTAAAGACAAGTGAGGCTTCCTGCACAATCAGTATGCATATAATAGTGCTCGGAATGTCTTCATATTCAGACGTGCAGCGCTTCACTGTAACTACAGCTCCGACACAAGTACTCTAAACTCAAGCTGTGTCTTCTCACTAGTTACTAAAACGCCAGCGGTGCTTATAAAGCTACGCCAACAAGTAGCCCTGTAGTTTATCATAATGCTCTCCAGCCACCTACACCCCCGACCGGTGGTAAACTATACCTTTTCATGTCTTTGAAGCCACAATGGAGGACTGACGTTTGGAGCAACACAGAGGGTTTCTTCTGTCTTTTTTTTTTTTTTTTTTCTTCCTCCCCTCTCCGCTGCTTAAACTTTGACTCCTCAAGGAGCGGAAGCACCCCAAAAAAAAAAGAAAAAAAAAAAGCTCTAATTAACGGAAGCAGAGACGCTCCTGCGCTTCTCCCATTCAGCGCGACCACAATAGACAAACCCGTGGAGCAGAACCAGGAATGGAATATTAAAGGAATGAATGGAAAACGCACCCAAATAAGAGAGCCGACATCACCCCTGTCCACTCTTTAGCCCTTGCTCTTTATTGTTTATCTTTGTTGAAGAGGGTCTGCCACGGGGGTCCCATTCTCTATCAATTACTGGAGATCAAAGAGGCATAGAGAAGAGAGGCACGCTGACATGAAGAAAGGCTTTTATTTATCTGTGATTATAAGTATGTCACACACAACTAAGAACTACCTAGTTTATGTTTTTAAAGGATGTCCCCGAGGCTGCACAATTCTCTACATTTATTTTACAGTAAAATGTTTTTACTCTGCTACTTGTCTGTGTGAAGAAAGTGATTTAAAACAAACTAAATAATAGGCTGTTACTAATGTGCAACATGGTATTCATCCAATTCAATTTGTATTCGTTCAATTAATTAAGTAAGAAAGTGGCAGAAAATGGTGAAATAATAAAATACCTTAAACACTGCCTGGACCTTCACCACAAACAAATCCCTTGTTTGTTCCCTGGCCTGTCGCCTAACTTTACCACATTGTAATTAGTCTGAAATAGTTTGAGACGTCCCAGTAACTAAGTAAAGAGGAGAGGCACCAACAACAACCAACAAACACAGAAGAGCTGTTAAACACACTTTTGTGTTTTCTCTTTAGTGAATATCATGGGATGTATTACCTTATAACTGTTGTGTTTCCGTCTCACAAGAGACAACACTTTACTTTGTCTCCATATTTAGATGTGACAATGTTCTGATTCTACTTGAGTTAAAAAAAAAAGATGAATTTTCGGCTCCATGCATATTATTGCGGCCATTTTAGAGTGACGTTAATCCAATTAATGAGACTCAAACCGGTCCTCTCCCATTGTCATGTAGGCGCTCCGTGAATGTTGTAGTCATTGAAGGAGTGTTTCTGCAACAGGTTCCGTCAAAATAGACGACAGGAATGCAGTGTTGCTCCTCTTCAACGTGGTTTTAATCCGTGAAATCATCTCCCGCTGCAATCCAGAGTTTTAGGTCATTTTTTTCCCCCAAAACAAGTGTTAAACAATAAATACTTGACGGTCAGTGACGGATGTTGGGTCAAAACGTTAATAAGGCAAGTTTATTTGTATTTAAAAGTACTCTACAAAAGGCATTCAGACAATATATCAAAGGAACACGGGGCGATATATAAAGACACGTGAATAGGATTTAAAAAAAAAGAGTGAAAAACATCTTAACAAAAGTCTCAACCGAAGTAAGTCAGGGAGTCACAATACGCTGTATTTGGGATAAATGGTTACAAACGAAATCCAGGTGTGATGCAGTTGGAGAATGACCTCCTGATAAGCAGTGTTCACCATGTAATAGTTTGGGTTTTCTTAATCATCCCTCTCTTTAAAGAGGTTTTAACAGCGCTATGCTGTATATCGTTGCCAAAAGCAGCAGAAACAGCCTCGCTGCTCGATGCTGTTTGAAATACCGACGTTCCAATCTTTAACAGGAACGTTTACTATCCTTTGAAATATTGCGTATACCTTCGGTGCAGGGGGGGGGGGGGGTGGGGGGGGGGGGTCTTGTGCACGGGGTCTTGTGTGAAATTTTTAATATGTCACAGGCATAGTGCTGTTTGGAAATGCAGTGTATTTTGCTCAGCCCCCCCCCCAATAATCTATTCTGTTCAGCCAGGCGCACCCCGTTGACAAATGTTTCCAGCATTAGGTATTTACCTAGTGGAATGTAATGGATGTAAGGAGTTTGAAAACGCCCGGCGCACTAACAGCATGGGCAGTGCAAGACTATCTAGACTGAGGAGAAAATACACTATTCAAAACAGAATCAATGGCTCTGAAGGATGGCGTGTGTGTGTGTGTGTGTGTGTGTGTGTGTGTGTGTGTGTGTGTGTGTGTGTGTGTGTGTTGTGTGTGTGTGTGTGGTGTGTGTGTGTGTGTGTGCGCGTGCGTTTGTGTTTATCTCCTTCCGTATATATATATATACGCGTGTATCTCTGTTTGTGCTCTTAAGCGCCGACTGTAAACTTACCATAAGTCACTCTCGACACAATAATAGTTTCAAGAAGGAAAAAAAAAATCCACGGGCGGTGGAAATGTAAATATGTTTCTTTAACGCTTAAAAAAAAAGACGACGTTGAGGCATTTAGCGTCACAAAGCGTTCCTGTCTGGAAGGATAAATGGCGACTGCCGGTGCTGCCCGAGAGCTTAGTGGTGAGAAGGTATCTTTTGGAATACTGAGGTCATCCACCACAACGGGACGCCCGAAAACTGCATATTTACGTATTCATATTTGATCGATGTTTGTATTCAGTTGTATTTTTATTGTCTTATTTTATATTCTGGCCTGAATGCTGTTTTTCCCAAAGAGTCGTCTGAACACTTGCCGGGAATACAATTTCTGCCGGCGACATTTTCCCCCCAAAAGATAGTCAACAGTCGGTGCGCAATAGATGGAAAAAAAAAAAAAGTTGTAGTTGTAAAATATAAACCACATCTGATTACTAAATTCCTTAATTTAGAAACACCGAGGACAAAACCTGATCAGTGCCGCTTGAACGTGTCTGCACCATTTGCCAAATACATTCTGCAGTGAACACAAGCACATCTGTGTTTTGACTAAACAAGTTCTCGATATGTTGGCGTTGTCGTAAATAAGATGAGATCATTTCATATTCACTCGGGAAATATCTGATCACAGAATAAGTACGCAAAACTAAGAATCTCACCAAAGCGTTCGACGCAAAACTTTCGACGGTTTTTGGTCTTCGGTTGATGACACCCCGGTGCTACGGACTCATTAGGTCACAACATCATAGGTCTGCGTCTCTGGCTGAGCCGAGAGACGAGAGTCTCTGCTGGACAGAGGGTCGCTTTTGGGACAAGTTTGAAGGGGCTGATCCCCCGGTTCAGCTTGGATTCTCCTCTCAACATCTGTTGGCTGATCTCTCTCTCTCTCTCTCTCTCTCTCTCGTCTCTCTCTCTCTCTCTCTCTCTTCTCTCTCTCTCCTCTCTCTCTCCTTGAAACAACTTGTCTGCCCTGTAGAGGCCTACACCAGCCATCTCATTCACTACATGTGCCGTGCGTCCAGTGGGACGGGCAGGACACTTTCAGACAAAAAGGGGGTAAGCTAATTTAAAAGTACAAAGATTTTATAGGTCTTACTAACGCTGTACTTTGTATCGGATCAAATGTCTAATTACCATACATGTAAAGTAACTTCTCAGGGACTTTAAGGTAGACTTTGAAACAGATTTGTGGGGGGGGGGGGGGCATGTGCTTAGGTGTAAGAAAAGAGGCCGGTCTGACACATCAAAAGTCCCATATATCTTTTTTTGAAGTAGGGATTTATAATCCAGCCTACAGCAGGAGGGCTGCTATGATGTGCAGTCAATATATGGGTGGCGCTCCCCATAAAGGCCTCGGCCTTCTTTTTCCGCGTTTGATTTATCGTCGCAGCAGCTCGGCTCAGACAGTCTCATGAAACCATTGTCAGTCCAGTAATGACACTGTTTTTGTTATTTGAATCATTTTTTATTTTTTTTTGCCATCCTTTAAAACTGTTTCTCTCTCTCAATTCCTTCACCAAGTGAGTCACTGTTTCTACTCCTACATACAGCAACACAACGTTTCTTTAGTAAACTTGAGGATGCGGTTTAATAGGAACAGCTATGTTTTTAGGAAAGGGGCATAATGGTATCTTTGCTTCTTCTGTATTTTTACGAATATTCAAATCACAGACTGAGCTCTTGGCTTTTCCGACTAAAAACAAATCGCTAAAGAATGAATTACTGTTTTATGATGCGATTGAGCAATGACATCTTTAAACTGTACATAGTGTTTAGTGTACAAGATGAACCCGTTAGTCTGACATACTGATAGATATAATTCATCGCATCATGTTGAAGAGATAGACAGTTATATTTTCATTTTAACAATTAATCAGTTATGGCACTGTAGATGGTTTACTTTACGTACAATCTTATTTTACGTGAGCACATCCATTCATTGCTCTCCAACACCTCTTTGTACTCGTAAAGTATGACGTTTTATTACAGTAAAATAATAATTAGTGGAGATTTGTTATCCACGTGTCAAAATAAGCAGATTTAAGGTTCACATGGGTTTACTTATTTCCACCCCAGATCAATAGAATAATAACTTATTGTCTGTCATTACTGAGGGACTTTTTCTAATATATATATATATTCCCTTATTTTTAAAGACAGACATGTCAGCAATGTTTGCCAAAAAAATCCCCTTGTAATTTGAGTTTAATGTTGCTCCAGACGAATTAAGTGCACGTGAATGATTAAGCCATGAGTCCATGAGACACTTGGTATGGGAAAGTTTTAGGGAGGAACAGCTCGGCCCGGTTCAACAATCATTAAAACGTGCTGACAGCGATGGGAGAACAAGTTCCCACTTTGATCCGATGACAGACCTGAGCTCAGCCTAACGTCATCATCCTGCGTGGCCTTCGCTCTCTCGCGTTTATTAACTCTGCGGTTCTGACAAACAACGCCGACCACTTCAAATCTGCCACTTAATAATACTCATATGAAGGGTATTATCGCATATCAGTGGCGTAATCCACCTAGAGTGCACTTATGACCCGCGTTGCCTTGTTTAACTCTCGTTAATAATTTGTTTGGGTCACAGATTTGTAAAATAAGAAGTAAAGATGTTGGGATGTGATTGTTTTTTCTCTATATTTCTTAATTGTAATAGTGTCATCATGCATTAAGATGCGGTTATTTAGACTCATTAATGTCTGACATTTGACATTCTTTGAAATCTCACAGTGATCTCTGTTTTTGCTCCAAATATAAGTTTTGCATAAATAAATAAAACTGATTTATTAAGAGGATCTCAAGTATTAATAGTTCGGAATATTTGCATTAAACAATTTGTGCTAATAGTTACGTTTTTTTTGACTTTGCGAACGCTTCTTTAGCATCCGACAAAGAGAGACAGAGGCGGAACAAGAAAGAATCTTTGTTTTGTGAGAGCAAACTTCACTGTTGGTTTTTGAAGGATTTATCAGCAGCCTGAATCACGTCCTGACTTGAGCCTCAGCTGTAGGTGACAGTGGCGTAAGTCAGCCATAAGCAGCTGCACCCGGAGTAGAAATGAAGGTCTTCTGCTGCCCCCCAGGGGTTAATAGAGGAGATCACACACACACACGGTGCTGCAGCCAGCAGCGCTCTCATGTCAGCTTTAACATGTGTGTGTGTGTGTGTGTGTGTGTGTGTGTGTGTGTGTGTGTGTGTGTGTGTGTGTGTGTGTGTGTGTGTGTGTGTGTGTGTGTGTTCATGCTGAGGAAACAGATCTCAGGACAGTAGGTGGACATCGTTGCTCAAAACAATGTGAAACTAACTGCTTGCACTCTTTGACGTCTGTGAATATACATATTTATATGCTGGTCGTCACGGCTGCAGAGTTAGTATGCAGATTTACATTTGTATGTATTTTTTATTTCTGTTATGTTGCAATGAAACCAATGCAATGATTAAACATTGATTGTGTTTTTCTTTTCTGCTCTGAAACACATTTTCAGAAGCGAGTCAGAAAAGTAAATCAAATTGGTATTTAAACGACAATTAGAACATCCGTAAAAAAAAACAAACGCAATCATGGCCTTTTATTACCGAGTATATGTTTCCTCCAGCTGCAGGAAACAAAGGCCTTAACAACGAACCGTGTGTAAAGACGTCTTATTGAATCGCAGCGTGGAGCTCCCACTGTATGAAGATGGAACGCTGAAGTGCATTAGGACGCAGAAATGCTCATAACATCTGTTTCCTTTGTGTTACAGAGGATATCGCTTCTGTAGCAAGCAATATGTGCCATCAGTGACTGGTGGAATAATATTTGTGTCCCCCCCCCCCCCCCCCCCCCCCTCAAACAGACACACTGTCACAGAAGCACTTGTCTACATTTTGTAGTCGCTCGAGGAAAATAATTGCCTTATCTGCAACTGTCAAAATGATGAATGCCCCCGAGAGCACCGAGAATTGACTGATGGAATTGGGGGGAAAATCTAATCCCTGATCTGAACACTTTGTGTAATACATTAACCCCTCTGGTGCAATAGGCTGCACAGAAGCAGATTTGTATAGACTCGTAGAAATAAATTCAACGGAGGCTGAAGGATCGATAACAAAAAAAAAACGAAACATCAGGAGTTATGGCGTCGTCTGCGCCGGAGTCAAACAGAGCGTCAGGAAGCATTAAGTGTATTAAGATGCATGTGGCGTTTGAGTCAAAGGAAAATATGGTATAATGCAAACATATCTGCATTATCTGCCACATGTCAAAGTATAATTGGATAGATAGATTGTGGGACATTGAGGTGTTGCAGCAGCTATACAATACAATAAAGAAGGTACAAATCTAAATACAATGGAAAAGCCAAACGATAACTTGAATGTATTAAAATATCAACTTCAATACGCATTGAATATATACACTGTACAGTGATTGTGCTAAGATTTTCTAATGTTTCAGTTACTGTATTTGAACATTTAGTTTTTATTTTTCACCCAGTGTAAAAATAAATCTAAACTTATTTTTTTCCTGGCAGCGTAGAAAAGCAAACTTCAGTATCATGCGTCAGGATATGGTTAAGATGAATGTCCGATATGATATTTTTGTCAATATAAAATCACGTGGCAAATGATTCGTACTGATGTTTAATCCAGCTGTCATCATCTTACTGAACATTTAATACAAAAGTTCAATAACTTCCTTCATTCCACATATCATATAATTACAAAGAAAAGTCAAGAAATGGACATATTTTCAAAAAAAAAAAAAAAACGTTCAAATTGGGTTTAAAGAGAATTTTCATTAATAAGCAAAAACCAAATGAAAAAGAAAAACAGATTTTCATCCTGTTCTACAAACGTGCTTGAATGCAGTCGTATCTTCGGCGGAACGTTTAAGTCACAATGGCAAAGAAATGACGGTTTGGTTAAGAATTCAGTGCCATCAATGAACACTGTGGGATATGCACAGGAGGATGATGGGAAATTATCTTGTGCTACTTCCTCTATCGGTCCACAAGCAGCAGAGTGGAAAACTCACCCAGATATGAAGGGATATCTCTCTTGATTAAAAACCATATTAACTTTTCATAAGCTAATGTTCCCAAATGAAGTTTTCTGAAAAAAAAAAAAAAAACGGAATACCTGTGAAACGAGTTCTTCCCCCCCCTTTTTTTTTTGTCACACTTGGGTGAAATACATTATCCCCAATATTAGGGGAGAACATACCTGTAACAGGTTAATGACCTCACACTTTCCACACCATTTCACTTAGCGGGCCATAGCCAGGAAAGCCAAACGCTTCCACTCCCAATTCACTAAATTATGAATTAGCCCAAAAGGTGAGGCGATTAAAGATTCAACGTTTTACGCTTCGACCAATAGACGATCTCCTCGTTGAGCTCGGGGGGGGGGGCGATATCTTCAACCATTAGCTGAAAAACTGTCTCGATATCCATTACGGAGAGTATAAATATTGGAAGAGGAGCACAAATAATCCAGAAATTACCAATCAAAGTGTTTGCTAACCTCAGAGAGAAATTACTACCTGCAGTATAACTAAAATCAACACCGCAATCTTCATCTATATACATTTATAAATAAATTACACTCTGGAAAGCCTTGAATCATGGGGGGGGGTTTTTCAACAGCTGTCAGTTTTATCACATAACCCAAGACTGATTTGGATTCATATTATTTTCAACAACATAAACGAGCCGTTTTCTTAAACAGATTACCTGAAATTTGCAGAAACTATATTTTCACACTGGTGTTTTTCCAAACCACCCAAAACGCTCACAGCGGCCTCGGCGCGGCGTCACACTTCTTCAGCCTCAACCGCTCCGTAACGAGCGGCGACAGGTCACATGGCACAAACTGTGATGTCTGAATAATTTGAAACAAATGCTAAATCATTGCAAAGCAGCCAGAGAGAGAGAGAGAGAGAGAGAGAGAGCGAGAGATCAGCGACGTGAAAGTGAAGTGTTTGCGCTTCCCCAAGGCTCAGTGGCATCTGTTCTACATGTGTGCAGCCAAAACATCCATGTTTCACCAATTAATTGCGCTTGTATTAGAGTAAATATTTGACTTTGAAGCGCTAAAGCGTTAATTGGGGGGGGGGGGGGGGGGGGTCCCCTTTCTGCAAGGAAGCCCATGCGTTAATATTCCACAGCAAAAAAAAAAAATGCGAGTAATTTAATGGGAAATCCTTTTTTTTTTTAAATGGTCTTAAATTCTTATTTGACGTCAATGATTTTGATCCTGTAGAAGTGGCTCACGTTTACAGAATGTCCCCTTTCCCTTTAAGTCTCAGAGTGTTAGTCCTGAGCACAAATCAGCAGAATAAGACAGGCTGATGGCTCTCCTTAATTCTGTAAATTGGGAGGTTGTGAGTCCTATTACGGTCTGTTGGTTCAGCTCGGGGCCACCAGGGAGAGCTGTGCTTGTTTCTCAGAGTCACTGGAAACAAACCGCTCCAAACAGCCTCAGCCCTGCAAAAAGGAAAGTTAATCACTAATTACAACTTCACTTCTTTATTGGCTTTGTTGGATTACAGCACTGTAAAAAAAAAAAAAAAAAGAGAGGTATTGTGTCACAATAATCTTGTGTGAGTTTGAGGTTGTGACTTTCATGGATTCATCAGGAAAAAGATATAGATTCTGATTTTTTTTTTTTTTTTTTTTTCTTTTCCCTCCTGCAATTATTTCAGATTTTCACAATTAGGGTCTTAACCTGGCAAAAGGAATTATGTACATGAAACCTCTGCAGGATGTGAGGTTGTTGGGGTCTGTTGCTCCTACTGGCCATTAACTGGGGATTAGTGCTGCTGGGCCACACATCCCTTTGAAGAGGTAATTCCTCACACTTCCTTCGCTATAGAAAATCAGGAAGCAATCACAGAAGAAAGTATGCAGATGGTGCAGACGGTGAAGCCCGTGACATTTGTTTTCCTTCTTAAGTCACAATTAAGACAATTAAGAAGAGTAGCCGCCGCCATTGCGTAAACTCAGCGCCATCGGAAATTCAAGAATTAGATCCGGCTTAAAACTGAAAGGGGAGGAGGAGGAGGAGGAGGAGGAGGACAGATTTTAATGTTTACAAGCTTGTGTGACCCAGCACAGTCACTTCACAGTATCCCATATATCTGTCAACACAATACAGCATGTGTGAGGCTGTCGAACTGTAAAGGCTGTCGGAGGGGGGGGGGGGGGGGGGGGGGATCATAACGATGTCACATATAGAGAGAGAGAGATGCTCGGAGAAGTTAAGAGTATATGCTAGTGAGAGTGATGAGTGGGCATAAATGACTGTACTGTGGCTGAAAGTTATTAGTGCTGTATGTTGGAGCCAACTGACCTTTACGGGGACAAAAGGTCACTCGATAAATACCTCCATTGGGAGTCTGGGGTTCTGCTGACGTTCGAATTTTTTTTCAAACAGAGGAAAGTCATCCGCGTGTTATGTTTAAATGTTCCTCGCGCTGGTTCTCAAGTTAAACCGCTTTAGTTTGTGTACTACGCTGCACAGCAGGTTTCCTCTGGCGGTCTCTCTGGTGAAGTGTTAGCGTGTCGTGCAAGCTAACCGTACAGTGTTTTGTGTGTGTGTGTGTGTGTGTGTGTGTGTGTGTGTGTGTGTGTATATAGCACTGGGGGTGTTTGTTCACTCTTTTAGGGCTGTTTCTGCATTTTAAATCACTGACTTTGTAAAACCAGAGGCCACTTTGGTTGTTTGTTTTTTTTACTTGCAACGCTAAATTGACGGTTGGAGATCGCGCTCGTATTTAAAGTTTGCTCGTGGGTGTTGACTCCGTTAAAGTTTGACGTCAGAACACAAACATGTGAATTATTTCTTTTACAGAGTTTGCTTTGGTTTCTTCCAGCGGGGAGTGTGTAAAGGCCCATATTAGGCACAGTGTGTTTTCTCTTTATTGTGATCGTGTCATTTTAGATTCATATAGATTTTGTCAAACCAACTGTAAAGCAGTAATATCGATCAGTCGTTTTATTTACTGGTGGTTTCTCAGCTGTGTGCGTCTCCAAAACTCAAACTTCATCATAAAGTAACTCAAAACCAAAGAGACGAGATGTTCAACATAATCAGTGACCAGAAACCTTTCCTTTTGTTCTTTTTGTATTCTTTTTTTATTGCCATACTTTATATATTATGTTATATCAATGTCCTTTAATGTAATATATGAATCCTATACTGTGCACATAGACCTTCACATTCATACCATTGACATAAAAGTTATTTTTCATATCTTAATTATCACTTGAATCTGCATGAATTTGATTAATCTCTGAAGCTCAGTGAATACAACGCAGACAAAGTTACATCACATGTAAGGGAGGATGACTGAGAGAGACAATATTTCACTTGATTAGAGAGGAGAGACATATTCTACGTGATGAATCCACAATAAAGGGAGGCATTGTGTAAATGTGGTCATTTCTGACTCATTCATTCAGGAGGGTAACTGTCTGTTATGTTATCTCCGTTTCTTCTTTTTAGCCAAACGTCAGCTATGCGACCCAGCTTGGGGTCGCCGCTCCCTCTGCTTCAAAGCCGCCGCCGCCGCCGTCGGATTACCGGCCGTCGGATTACCGGCGGCCGGGTTACACGTCGGCCGGCCAGAGATTTTGATAAGCAGCGTCTGTGAAAGAGAAAAGTCAAGGGCGAAGCATTTGGGGAGCTGACTTATCTGCCTGTGAGCAACCCGGTCGTTTACGAGGCATGTGAGAGGCCCACGTCGCCTGTGGGTACTGATTTGCACTCTCTGTGGGGTTTTTTTTTTTTTTTTTTTGCATCAGGCCCTTTTTAACCACAGATTTCAGAAAAAGAAGATTGTTGTTTGACAATAATCGGCTCACCAAACGCAAGAAAAAAACACAAAAAGCAGAAACGCAGTTAATAAACAACAAATACACAGACAGGTCATGTTACTTCGTTGAGTTAAGAATGTTGATGACACTTGGAGTGAATGGAAATGAATAATTCTCTATGTATAACCCAGGTAACGGTGACTTTAAGTCAGTGTTTTTCCCTCCACAGATCAACTGTAACCAGATTCACTGCTAAATACAAGAAACTAGGTGTTCAACTGCTGCCCTCGGAAAAGTAAAGAGAGGTGTGCCTCCCCCCCCCCTTAAGAGAGGGGCCCTCTGAGGGGGGGGGGAGGCACACCTCTGCTTCCTGCGCTAAGTACCGAGGTGGTTGAAAGAGGGGAAAGGAGAGCAGAGGCAGCTGAAGCTCAGGTGGTGGTAGAGCGAGTGAGACAGGTTTTTTTTCGCTTGATCTCTTGCTTCGTCTGTCTGCATGTCGATTTGTTCTTTCAGCAAGAACCTAAAACACAAATTGCACCAGATGAGTGCGCATGCGGCGGAGGTAAAGCCGAATGAATGTAATATAAACCACTGAAATAAATACATACGATGCTCACCGATATGATCTGAAAGAATTTGAATCCTCGTTTTTTTTTTTTGTGGAACCTCTTGAATCCAAAATGTGTATTTAATTTACAGTTCACAGTACAAAAGCGCTTTCAGTCCATTCGGCTGGTGCGCTTCCTATCTGTCACCAGGCCTTTAATGAAGGGTCTGGGCCTTACCACCTGTTCAGCATATTCTAGTGCTGCGCAGATGTTGCTGTAGCTGCAGGGGACGTCGCTCTGAGGCCGGCATTGGTTGTCCTGTACGGTATGTACGCCCGTCCAGTTTGCCCTACCTCTGTAATAATAATAATAACAATATAAGTCTTCTCTTGTTCTTTGTTTTTAAGTATGCACACCTGAATTTGTCCTCACCAGGACACGCAGGTGCACAGCATACCCCCCCCCCCCCCCCCCCCCCCCCCAAAAAAAAGAAGCTTTTTTCCTTTGCCCTTGTAGAACAGCATGGTGGTGGTGGAGTCTTGGTTCTGAGGGGTTCTCAGGATGCATCATTATGTAACTAATTCTATTAGAAATCCTGCAATAAACCAGCTTTAATGGACAAAGACAGACTGGTTTGGGATGGGTAGGTGCCCCCCCTTTTCCGTAGTGAATCTTGCAATAAGAAATTTGGCCAATTAGCGTTGGTCTCTAAAAATTCCAAAGGGGGAATTTTATAGCCACTTTCTCTGCACCAACCAGTCCGTATTCGTATGAGACCACAGCTTTGTGCGCCAGGAATAGAGAAGCTTTGTGTACGACGGCCGGGGCAAAGGTATGAAAACTTTCCCTTTCCTGCTGCTCCAGTCAAAGTGAGAGGCCACTGTCGAAAAAAGGGCTGACTTGTTTCCGTCTGCGTTGACTCCTTTTTAGGTTTCATGCGATGAAGCCGTGAAGAGTTTCATTGTCTGTCCGTCGTACGCCTCTATTTATAGAGCCATTGTTAGGGTTGGATTTGATTTAATGTCCTGCCCAGGTTTTAGGCCACACTAAAGGTGGATTGATTTCTTGTCATCATCACTTAAAGCGATTTAAATAGCATCCTAAGTGAATGTTAGTAGCATTAAGCCTGACAAATAACCGTATGATCCTGACTTTGTTCTTTTATGAGTTACATGCTCGTGCTCGTGGCACACTGGACCGGGGGAGTGTTGAGGTCAAATTTGAGGTCAAAATGTGGACCTGGAGCTCTATTTTTGTTACTGACTCATATTAAATGTATCTCAGTATAATAAATATAAAAAGGATCTATTTAATGTTTGCCATGACAACTTCAGATTCTAAATCCCACAACGTAGCGCCACGGCCTGTAATTATTGTTCAACTTATAGTCAAAATAAACTCCTCGGTCAGTGGTACATGACGCGTTATGAATAACACAAAAGTTATTTTTTGTTTCTTTTCCTTGAGGAGGAAACCTTCGAAGTGGGCAGAAAGGTGGGAACGGAAGCTGGCAGTTATGATTTTTTATTTTTTTTTTTTTTCTGAAAACGTCTGCGGTTCGGTTTCTCTCCGCCATCGTTTCTCTCCGTGTAAAAATGGATACTCCGCCGTCTGCTTCCTGAGAGGTCACTCCGGTCTGCTGCGCAAAAACATCGTCATCGTTTGTGGCAGCCATGCAGCGGCGTCACGTGGTCGGTGCTCACATGGCGTCGGAAAAGGGAAAAGGGAAAAGGCCCGTCGTTACCGTGTTGAGGCTGGAGGTCAATCTATAATTGGTAAATGCATCAGCACCACATCTTACGGGAAGTGAAGACGTTCTCCATTGATGCTTAATTTTTTCCCATTAGCCCCCCCCCCCACACTGCTCCTTCTTTCTGACTCTTTTTTTTTTTGTTTTTTTGTTTTAGCCCTAAACTGTAATGCCTGTTTTATTGTGACTAATAGTGGCACTAGAAAGGCACTTACTCTGTATTTGGTGGAAAGCCAACAGAGTGGGACAAATGGAGCGACCCATTCAGTCGCTCTAAACTTTTTTAAAGACCTCTCCGCTCTGGCTTGGTGCTGACACAAAAGGAGGTATTGATGTGAGAAAAGACTGAAGCTTTTGTGTTGTGCCCAACAGAACTGGCTGAGGAAACCGCTCTTTCACGAACATTAATTTAAAATGCAAATGGTGGCGCATCTTGTACTCGAGAATCCTACAGTAAGCCCCGTTTTATGTGAGCTCTGCAGCACTTGAGTAACGCACAACGAGGACATCTAAGAAATGGTGCTGTTTTGAATGTGATATGGCAAAGATTTAACATATATATATATTGTTTTTCTTTTTAATTCTGTCTGTTACACACACTCTTCATCTAAAACGAGCATGCTGTTTTCCCCGGGCTCTGGTCAGCTTCTCTGAGGCCTAAAAACAAAGAAAAGAAGCACACAAATGCATTGTAATGGCAGAAATGAATTTTGCGGTTTGAAAAATGTGCATGATGAGTGTATTTCCTCGTTAAAAAAAAAGTAGCCACAAGTACTAAATATGGGAATGAAACCTTTCCACTGAGAATCAGAGCAGCCCTTTGTCATTTTGTTCTCTTTGCACCACCTGCTGACCTGAGTATTTACTTAAACTCTCCCCTTACCCACAAAGCCATTGTTTGTACTGGAGGGGGTGGGGGGGGGGCTGACTGCACCGTAAATGTCACGTCAGATTGCTAAAACCACGAAACGTCTTTGTTGTTTCAAACTGGAATAGATATCTAAATTTAGAGAGGGAGTAATGCTCCGTGTTTTCTTGTGCGATTGGGGCGGAGAGGTTGGCAGTGCTCTACGTGAACACTGAGCTCATATTCAAGATGATAAAGAATGGTCCGGTGAAAAGAACATGCAAACAGAGAGAGGACCAAGTAGGGAAATGAAAGATTACATTGTATTTAGGGTCGAAAATCCCTGGTCTTTATCGCAGCACATGGCCTTTAGTAGTGCGCCAACAGGACCTTTTTAGGGATTCAACCCTGAAGCATCAACTAAATTCAAATACAAAGTAACTGAAACATGAATGCAAATTCACTTTACACTTTCTTTGCAGTAGGATTGTGTATTTGTATTTTGGCAAACACCTCAGAGAACGTCTGGACTTTATTGTCAGGATGAAAACGGGTTACTGCATTTTTTCTTCTTCTTCTAGCGACCACAGTCATCACAAGTATTGTTATTTTGTGTCTTTATACCTTTAAGTGGCTGTGACGGTCAGACAGCTCGAGCCTCTGACCACATCTCGAGGGCACTTTGCACTTGTTTTGCCAAATCTAAACCCAGAGAATATGGGGCGTCCATTTGCGTTGTTTTTCCGGATTCTTTTGGCGGCGTCGGCCACAACGGAGTTCGTTATGCGTCACAAAGAAATCTCTAGTCTTCTGTGACAAAGCACGACGAAACGGTCGCTGACTTCCGCCTGCAAGATGAGCGGACACATAAGATGTGTCGGGGGATTTACCGAGATGATGTTTTTTGCAACATCTTTGACAAGTTCGAGCTGTAAGGGTGGCGTCCTTACTCGCTGCTTTTGCAAAGTCTGTCGACACATCCATGCATCTGTGGCAGGGGAAACCCAAACCACAGCAGATCTTTGATGTCTGTCTATGGGTTGTATGTGAAAATACTAACAGCGCTCATTAATCCCCAGGTTACCGTTTCCTGTTTAAGCACAAAATTCGAAAAAAAAAAAATGTCTGTCTTTATTAACATACGAGACAGCTCCCTGTGAAATTTGATCCAAATGTCAATAAAGGCCTTGGAAAAACAGGCTTTATTGCCCGCATTTTATTTGAAGCAGCATGATATTGGACAAGAAGTGCTTCCTATGCAAGGTTTGCCGCCGAGCTTTGTGCAACTTTCTGCTGACACCTTGAAAATCTGCCCGTATGGATTTCGTGTACAGTTGGAAAATGGTCAAAGATGAACGGAAACTCGATAATGGTGACATTTCCAAATGCACCAGTTTTTATATGACGGATGAAGACCCATCACTTGCATACGGCCGGTTTTGTGCATTTATAAAATTCCTCGCAAAGTCGCTCTTTACCGCACGCGACTACCTGAGTTTTATGAAGTGCATTCCTCCGCGTGAGGTAATTTACTGTGTGTTTAGATTTATGTCTCCTCCTCAACCGTCATTATCGAGTTTTATTCGTAGCTCTGAGACGCGTCTGAATTAACTCGATCGCGTGTCTGTTTATCACAGATCTTACAGCGAGGTATCATTCACATGCTGTTCTGCATATGTCAAACCCCTCATGGTTGATGTGGCAGGGCTCCATATAACGTATAATAAGGGTGGGGCTACCTAAATGCCCTCATTTTACAGCGGTGGGGGGGGGTGGGGGGTGGAGGAGGGGGGTTGAGAAGGCTTTAACTTCATGGAAAGTGGTTATTCTATATTTGCTTCAACCGTACAGTTACTCCACCCTCCACAAGTCCCACATAAAGCCACACTTTAACATCAGAGTTTATGAATGCTGAACCTCTTCTCATTAGGTTTAGACTCTTTAGAAGCAGCTGTAGACCTGGGAACACTTCTATTAAAATAGAACAACCAGCCCAAACTAACCAGATAATGATCTGTTGGTATGAGTGAGTGTACTTTAAGTGCTCTGATGTGGCTTTGCCTAGCAACGTGTGACAGCTAAGATGAGTGAGTTAGCAAATGTTTAAACCAGAAAGTCACCTTTTCCTTAATGTAAAAGAGAGCGACTGAGACAGAGAGACTGTAAATGACTGGCTCCCTGCGTCTCTGTAAGCGGGTGGGGTCAGGTGGACGAAAATGACTTGGACCACGTTATATGTAAAGTTTGGTAATTACTAGGTTTGGAGATTTAAATAGCCGGGATCACAGCGGTAAACACACTGTGAGTCAAGGCAGCTGCTTCCTTCTTGGCTCCTAAGAGACAAACTAGTTGGTGTGCAAGAAAGCTTCAATATTCGGTTCAAGTAGAACCGAGTAAAAAGCCAATTTTCCAGCTGTGAAAGTGGTCTTTCACAGCTGAAAGTATGGAATGAACTGTGAATGTTTGTTCTTCCTTTCTTTTGTTTGCTCAGCAAACTCTTGTATGAACATAAAGTCTTACTGCTAATGGAGCAAATAACAGGAAGAGCTTTGAAGAGTCAGAATAGCTTCAGAAACCCCATCTCTCCACACCTACACACACATAATCTATGAATCTGTCAGTGTTGGTGAGTCTTCTTTGCTACTGCAGTGTTCCTACGTCTGGTATAAATACATCGGCAACGACAAGCTGTAGTTAAAAGCAGACCCCCCCGACTAACGCCGATGCTCACTTAGAAGCTTTACGAAGGTAGAGTTTATTACAGGTCAGCTGTTTACTGCATTGACGGGTTTTTCCTTGTATTTTAAAAACAAACACTGTTATCTTTTGCACAGGTCAGCCTCATGTACTTCCTCGCACCGCTAACCTCTTTGATCATTAACGAACGAAATGGGGAAGTTGTGCTCATGTCAGTTGAATGTGAAACTCAGGACAGAATGCAGTCATTTCATGCCAAAAGTGAGGTGTTTTACAGTTAATGTAAAAGAATTTATTGTTACAAACAAGTTGCAGAAAGGAGCAGACTGGGACATCAGCAAACAGTCTGGCGGGGCAGAGCATCAGGGCCTCTTTTTTTTTTTGTATCACCCGCCGAGAGACTTGTGTCAACAGACAGACCTGCCGACAAAAAAACCTCACACAATACTGCAAACCAGCTGCAGTTGGAATGTTCGCATACAGTGGCAGTGTAAACATCTGTTTTTACGGAATGGGTTCTTCCGTTCGCGAGGACAACTTTAAAAAGAAACAACAACTTTTGGCCAATTACAAAACATGCATGTACAGCAAACTACAGTATATGTGTGCAAGACAAAAGCGCCTACAGAGGGCAAAAGAAGCTGTGCACATTCAGAGCTGGAGTCATTACGACTCTCGGCAAAAGAGAAATAAATAAATTAACATGGGACATTACTTCTAAGTCTCATGCGTAGAAATAACAAAACATTGGCGTTTCCTCATCCTGCCATAAGCATTGCTATACAA
This sequence comes from Cebidichthys violaceus, assembly GCF_023349555.1. NCBI lineage: Eukaryota > Metazoa > Chordata > Actinopteri > Perciformes > Stichaeidae > Cebidichthys > Cebidichthys violaceus. Next base: position 682,631 of record NW_027176958.1, on the reverse strand, counting down.
AGCTATTTTTATTTTATTTTTTTTTGGCTGTGCATTAACATTTCCTTTCAAGTTTCTTTGGTGTAAAAGCAGCCTATGTTGCTAACTGAAGTTGCTAAAAAAAGAAACTAATGAAGGTTCCTGGATTTGGACATTTGCTAAGAACGACGATACAGTTTGGACGGAGAAAATAGTCCGGAGTGCAAAAACAAAAGATTCCTATTTTCCCATATGTAACGTCTCTCTCTCTCTCTCTCTCTCTCTCTCTCTCTCTCTCTCTCTCTCTCTCTCTCTCTCTCTCTCTCTCTCTATATATATATATAGCTTTATATTAACTTTCTGCTCAACACATACATTTTCTTCATCAAACTATTTTAAATATTACAAACCTTTAAATAGCACACAGAAAATATATGGCTCTCTGTATCTGGATAAATTACCTTAATACATAAATGTATTCTGGGTCCGTGAAAGTCTATGAAAAGTTGAACACTTTGTCCTCAATCAGACTAATAGACTTATCTGTTAGCATTTCTTCACTGCTTACAAATTTATACCCAAAAAGCTTCAGTGTTGGTCCGCACACTTTCTGTACAACCTGGGCTATTTTAAATGGCAAAGTGAACCTCCACTTCTCTACTTGTTCTGAGGAGTTTTTCTGCGTGGAGTAAACGCCGCTGGCCTCCTTGGAGGCCTGGGTGTTCTTCAGGATCCAGGACTTCACTTGCGGAGTGAACGGAATTCCGGTGAAGCCGTACATCTCCGTCGCCTTCCTCATGGGGAACCGAGCGATGTCCTCGTACCGCACCAGCATGTAACGCCTGCGCAGCCACGGCGGCTGCCTGAGGCCGATCTCGGCCGACATCCTGATGTTGTCGCAGTTCCCTTTCAGCTTCCTCACTTCGCCGTCGTCAATTGGCACGTCCCCATCCATAGCCCACTGCTTCCAGTTCTTGTATTTGGCTGCAAAGGCCACCATGCGCGAGGCAAGTACAGCCCGAGGATCCCGAACCAGCTGAATGAACTTCACGTCAAGGCGCGGGTCCTCAGCCAGAGGACGGAGGTTCTCCAGCTGCCGCACTCTCACCGACTTGATGGCCCTGTGCTCCTTTTGGAGGCAGGACTCAGACGCCATGGTCAAGTTCAGGGGACCACAGCGTCTAGTCCTGCAGTGGTAACGCTCAAAGACCCCCTTGACGACGGGGCTGCAGACCGACTCCTCGCATAGAGAGCTGCTGGACTCTCTGCGGAACAGAGCGGGGGTGACGTGGTCCACGGGTCGGGGGTCGATGAAGCTCTCCAGCAGGGAGAAGTCGCACAGTAAGAGCTGCTGGAGCACGTCGCGGTAGGCCTTAACTGCCGCCGTGGCGTTGGTGCCGCCGGTCTCCAGCGTCAGCATCTTCTCCACGTGCCACAGCGGCTCAAACAGGTAAAACATGTTGTCGCCCTGCTGGTTGAAAAACTCGCCCACAAACGAGGAGCCCGTCCTGGTGGTGGCTAACAGGAGGATGTGCTTCCCGCCGGCCGTCGCCACCTCCTGGTGCTGGCTGTAGTCCTCCAGGCGCCGCTTCATCAGCGTGAAGGCAGAGTTCGTCTTGCCGAGTGGGGTGAAGGAACCATTGCGCTTCAGCAGTATGTGGGAGAAACCACTGGGCTGCAGAGGGGTCTGGGGGGTCTGCTTTAAGGTGAGCTTATCTGACACCCTGAAAGTGCGAGAGGAATCACAAAGTTGCATTATCTTTTACCGGAAGAAGTCACGGCTGTGTTATTTAACTCCACATTTCTTTCGAGCTGGGAAGAGATAAACGCACACAAAACCTGCTGGGAATCTCTAAAGCACTCCATTGATCACTGAAATGGACTTACCTTGAGATAATGTTGTTTTCCTTCTCAATGATAACAAGTGCCACAAAAAAGACGATGGATATTGTGTATTTGATCCTCATTCTTGGATGTAGCTGTGCCCGGATATGCTTTTACAGACTGCTTCTTAATGGGTTCTGCCAATCTTGCAAGTCTCCAGTCGCCTTTCTTAAAGAGCCTTCCACTTATTTGTATTCCCCGTTGTAGGCGATGTTTCACCCTGTAAATGAAATGAACATCGACCTGTCAGTTACACATTTTGCACATTTGAGCACGGCGGTGAGTAAACCTACTTTGGTCTCAATTCACTCTGTCGAAACACATCAAGGAATTTGTTTTAACCACTCATGGAAGAGGGGAAGTTGACAGTATATATAACGCTGCATATGTAAAACTGCACTGTGATGCCGAGTCAGAGTAGCGGTTACAGAGTACAGCTTCTCCTTCTCATGCCTTTTTTTTCTTTTTCTATTTTTTTATTTTCCATTCCCACACAGCATCACTGTACAGTGTAATGCAAAACCAACGATGGAGGCCTTATTTACTCAGAGACGAAAATATCATATCTTAAGAGGGTAAGAATAGAACATAGCCGAGTGTTTAAGGCTGGAATCTAAGCCAGTTGTTACAAGGAAGTCTTTGTTATCTTTAAGTGCGCCAGTGCGTTTCAGGAACATGCCCACCCACCCTGCAAGACCGAAGAGGGGCACATAAAGAAGCTGTATTTATGAGTCAGAAACAATTGCAACAGCACAAATGAAATATGAGCCAGAGACTGCAATCGCGCACAATTTTGTAATTAAACTGCAATTTCACAACTGCAAAGCCGCTTGTTTAAAAAGAAAAAAAACTTGTCTCGGTTAGAGTGATTATCCAACCGCCCACTGATAGTACCAGTGTGGTCCAAACTACCAGCTGCTGCTCCATGTCAACACTGGGAGGAGATCCTTTCAACAGAGGCCCTCAGTGACACAGTACAGTAGACCATCTGGTGGCGGGGCTAATGGCTTTGCTAGCTTCCCAATAATGTGTCTTTGTGCTTCTGATTTGAGACTGAAGGGGACACATGTCCAAACGCTGAAAGGTATAACTGCAGAGTGCTGAAATTGAAGGGGAGAGCCTGCTTGTCATTGAGACATAAATTGCAGCGCTCCGAGCCTTTGCGGGGCCGTTCGGTACTCGTGTTACTCTGCAGACGGCCGACGGCGAGGAAGTCAAATGAAGATAAGAGTGGATTTAACGGTGCCTATGTGTGTATTTTGGGGATGTCTTACACATTCCTGAAAGATGATATTTTAAGATAATGGCAGCTTGGCTCAGATCCCTGACTAATCTTTTTGGATTTTAGCATAATCCCGCCTTACCTCGTCTGCCAGAGAAAGGGTCAATAGCACGGCGAGGCTAAATGAGATCGTCTCCACCCTGAGGAAATTGGCAGGGTGTCAGTTTGATGTGTGCCCACAAAAATGCCATGTTAGGAATTTAGAAGCATATAAGTAAGGCACACACACACACACAGAGAGGGTGCACTGTACAGTCGGTCTTTATAAATCCTGAATCAGACGTCTGGGTCCGTGAAAACATTTGTTTATTGGATCCCTTCAGGTGCTCTCGCACAGACTCCTGAGTGCGTCTGTGATTTCTTATGGATCAGTGTTAAACGATTGCAGGTTTAGCCTCTGGGCCCCGACACATTAGCGAAACTGCTGCTATTAATCAGCAGAGCCAAAAAGCCAACAGACCCAACCTTTTCACTCGATGGCTACAGCAAGGTATAGTCGCACGTTTGACACAAAGAAACGAGCAGCGCTGCGTCGGAAGCCTGAGACATGAGCATCATTTTCTGAATTCCGATGATGAGCCCGAATGTCTTTTGAGTTTCTGCACGTCTGGAGGCCCAGTTCTCACATCCCGTCGCGACCTCTGTCCCGGGCCCGTGTTGAGCACAGAAGCCAGTCCAATCGACCCGAAAACTCAACGCAGGGAAATGGTTGGACACTGCCTGCGAAATTCTCCGAGGGGGGGAATGGGAAGTATTTCAGCACCGATAGAGCACTGTTGACGTGGAACGGCGTGTAATGAAAAGGTGAACAGCTTGTGTACTGAGACACGTTTTTCTTCAGGGAGGAAAAAAAAAAAAAAAAAAAAAATCAGTTCTGTCTTGCACCACCCTGCCGCATGCCACAACCACAAAGGTCTCTTTACACACAGGGGTGACTCTAAAACCTCCTTTGGGCTGAGATCGCGGAACATAAACTGCCAGGTTGCTCACACGTCACGGGGGTCAGTGAGTAACCCCCTGATGCTACAAGTCACATGGTGCACGTCAGATAGTCGGTTGCACAACAGGAAACGACTCGGTCCTCTAGTCTTCAGTGGTTATTTAACACTGCAGTTACAGGAACAGTTTGTAAGTTAACCACCAGAAGATCTGAGTTTATTTTCTACTGTACCTGAACAGATTAAGACAAACTAGATTCCACCTAATGAATAAGACATTAGTGAACAATTAACTGTTCTTTCAGTGGGGAAAAAAAAGTTAATTTGACATGCCTTTTAGAGTACTACAATATGTATTAAAGCAGTTTTTAGTTTTCTCCTTGTATGATTTTAAATAAAGCAAAGAAAGCCACATCAACAAAAATAAGTGGTTTGAGGTTTAGTCATTTATATGGTAAATTAGATGTACACCAATTATCTGAGCGTATTGCATCTGCTGTGCAAAGTGGGGGAAAAAAAAAAAGAAAAGAAAAACACACATGAGCTGACATTGTTGAATATTCACAAACCACTGAGGCATATGACACTTTTGATCATCTACTCATAACGAAACCGGCACTGCACCATTTATCATCTCGCTACAAATGCTTTTAATAGCCGCCTCTTATTTAATGTAAATCTACGTGAAGACAAATTAAACACCACCCAGCCAAACCCCACTAATGTCTGAGATGTTGTCAGTGCGATTCCATTCCAATCCCTTAACAACAGGTAGAGGGATTATTTTTAGATCCTCTCTTAAATACAGCATGTAGGCGAGATAATTATAGGCTGTGTGTCTCGAAATACAAAAATAACAGACTAGAAATTACAAAACTTTTGAAAAGTATTGGCAGAATAAGATTGTGCAACATGCCACTCTATGCTATGAGATGTTACAAACTTGTTTTGCTAAACCGGTTATACTGTGGTGTCTATTATTGCCATTTTTTATGTTTGGTTTGAAGTCATTATGGGCAGTGAACATCTGAAATGTTTCTTAATTTACTCTCCAGAAAAAGCAAAATTTACAATCATGATATACAGTAGAACACAAGACAAGCCTGTACTGTGATAGTGCATTGTCTTCTATCTATACTATATGGAGTGTTTTTTATTGTAGAATGTTTATCATGACCCCTCAAAGGAAAACAAGGTAGACTGTTTGATTGGCCGGTTTTTAGTGAGAGTTACGGTATATCATGCACCATCAAAAAGAGGTTTTGGCCAGATCTTTCTTGGAGATGATCATATACACTAGTAGCCTATAGAAGGAATGTTGCCTAAGAAATCCTTAAAAGGAGAGCGGCAAGCAACGGGTTTAATTGAGGTCGCTGAAGAGTCATACTTGTTGATAGCATATGTGTTGGCCAATGTGTGTGATTTTGCACTTTGATAATAGATCTAGCGCAGTGGCAGTGCAGCACGAGTGCAAAATGAAAATAAAAGTGCATGCATTGTATTACTTTAAATACGCAGCAGTGTATTAGCCATGCAGCAACATGTCACTACAAATTCATAAACCGGTTGAAGGACTGGAAAAGTCTGACTTTTTTAATGCAACAGTGTGCAGGGTCTCTGCAGAGCATGCGCTGCATTTAAAGGTCAAAGGGACAATCCGTCAAAACTGAAGTCATGCTTTCTTAATAGGAAGACACTTGAAAAGAAAAAGCCACTTTCCTTCATCCCTGACAACTTAATGGTGATTTTATTGCACTCTATGTTGTTTTTAGGGTGACATTAGAGCCTAACATGTGACATTATTAGTTTATACTTTTAGTTATTTATAAAGTAGCCTCTCAAAGTCCACTCTCCATACCCACCATCATGATGCGGTGTCTGGAGGCTTCCCGCTTCGGTTGATCAGCCTTCCCTCAAAGAGCGACTCCGGGTAGAAATTAAATCCATTACTTCCCAACAAGACTTCACTCGTGTGACAAAAAACTATCCGATCCGAACGAAGAAGACGCAGCTCGACTGGTTTTAGGAAGTGAACCCTGTGGATCAGATGGACTCATGTTGGAGAGGAGGGTGCCGGTCGGGCTGCCCGCTGAACCGAATGACAAGTTGGTCCAACTGTTGCGCCTCAGTGAATCACATGGGGAAAGTTTGGTGTGAAGGAGCGGAGTTTCACGCAGGAGGCGCACCGACACCACCCCACACAGACCATAATAGTCTGTGATAATGAATAACAAACAAACTTTATACACATATAAAACACACGATAAGAAATGGTAAAGGCATAATACTGTTATTATGTGTTGCTGTCATTTGGTCTATTTTATGTTTTTTTTTTTTGTAATTTATGATGTAGTCACAACCAAAGAAGAGGCAAGCACTCCACCTAGTGGACGACGTGCGTCTCTATTTCTACATTGACTGCATGTGGAAATCATTCCAAAACACTTGTTTTCTGACTATAACGTGATTCATGTTACATCAAATAAAATTAAAAAAAACAAGTAATTTACTCAAGTAGGCTACTATACCTGTGGTCACTACACTTGACAACTGTCATTTGTTACTTGACATATGTTTTTGCATATATACCATCATATATGTTGAATTATGTTGTGTATATTTGTATTTATATGTAAAGTAGTTTAAATTACGTCTGATTGAGCACTCCTAACACATTACTGCATGAGTTATAATAAAACAATGATAGTGTATAGTGACGTAATAACACTCTAAAAGGGCATATTTGCGCAGCTTTTATTTTGAGTAGTACCATTTGCGGATAACACCTGTTTTAATTTTTTTAACATTTTTATATGGTTATTTGCTTCTTGGACCTGAATACTTCTTCAAACCAATGATTACTGTCACTATATTATACGATTATAAAATAAAGAACTCCATTTCCGGACAAACCTGTCGCTTAATGATGACGCACTAATTGGAAGCATCGTCACGAAGGGTTGCAAAAACAATTGCGTCAGAAAATCGCGCAGTAGTTTCTGGAAAGGTTGAACGACGAACGCTTCTCTCTCGGTATGTAACATTGACGTTGCTTTACATCTAAATGTCGTGAAGTTAGATTCATACATCAGAACATAATAACGGTTAATCTATTTGGTCAGACGAAACACCGTAATACCGGAAGTTCCCAAAGACTTTTGCGTTTAGCAGTTAGCATTATGTGGTGTTAGCTAACTTTAACGTTAGCTAGCTTACTTAACTGACGTAGAATGTTATGATATCAAAGATAACGTCCGTAGCTGTTATTACTACATTACTTTAACGGTGTTGCCTTACCGGCTTTGTGACTGTAATCGTAGTTACATAACGTTAGTTATGTCACACTGCTGTCTTGTCATTTACTGTAACGTTACCTGACGCTCACTTTATATTACAGACAGGATATAATACATTGTGACCATGTTGGTGGCGAGGCTGACGTGCCTGAGGAGTCTTCCTCTCGCCGGGCTGCGTCCTGTGCTGACACAGAGAGCGCCCACCCTGAAGGCCTGTCCACCGCTGCTCAGGCCCCAGCAGGTACTGTACAGTCACTACCGACAGCATGGCATTCATAGGTTTACAACGCGCATACAACTACTATTACTCTGTACCTCTCCCACTGAGATTAGACTGCAATACTCTTGAATCACAGTAGATATTGATTTATTCTAGATTAAATCGGATAGTCGACACTGAATGCAAATAAAACACTGCATATGATACGTCAAATCTCAATTTTCTAGAATTTCTTTTATGAATGATGGATAAAGACAGCAAACAATGTCTATGTAGGAGAGAAAACAGACTAAACGTGTATGTAAACGTTAGTTTGAAGCACGTCTGATGCCTCAGATTTGACTAATTGCCTCTACCAAGGCCGTGGGTGGGAGCAAAGTTATTAGCCTCAGAGGGACCTGCAGGGTAAGGAACTGCAGCCTGATATTCAGAATGAATGGCCCAGTGATGTCGTTACAAAATCGGAGATGTTGGCAGCAATTCAGTGGCCTGACAGAAGGTTTAACAACTGCCCTGTAATTAAGGGGTCACATATTTTGAACTCTGCAGCAGATCAGCTATTGATTACATGTATAAACCCGTTGTTCTCAGTGGAAATTTGGACTGTGTAATGATAGCTGAAATGAAGTTCAATATTATTTTTATGCTTGTTTTGATTGATAAGACCGGGTGTAAAAATCCCGGTCACTTAATCAACAACTTCAGTTTTGTGTAACGTGTGTTTTTCTTTCCCCAGGGTTATTCTTCTAAGGCCAGATTCGGTTTCCGCCGTGGGACCAGAGACCAGCTCAAAGAAGCAGCGTTTGAGCCAGCAACAAATACCGCTATTAGAAGTAATCACTATTACATATACTAGTTAAATATACGATTACATGCTGTTACATGACTGGAGTTTTATAATACCCACTCTCTTGAAAATGCCAAGGTTGTGCCAACATACAATAAACTCGCATAGTCTTCTTTAAAGGCTGTCTAAATAGCCAATACGCCAAATTTCCTTTTGAGGCACAAATCAAACCTTTTACCTTTTTGACGGCCCCTTTGTTTCATTGTGAAACATCAAGTATTTAGGTAATCTTGTTGTGTCCACAGTTGACAGCATGGGAAGAATTATTCTGGCTGGAGGTGCAGCAGTTGGCCTTGGAGCTCTGTGCTACTATGGACTCGGCATGTCCAATGAAATTGGTGCCATTGAGAAAGCAGTGTGAGTAGCAGCTTTAATTTAGTTTTGAATCACGGGTCGGCAGGAAGCATTTGTTCCCCTCCAAAGAGCTCCATATTCACCTCTCTCTCTCTCTCTCTCTCTCTCTCTCTCTCTCTCTCTCTCTCTCTCTCTCTCTCTCTCTCTCTCTCTCTGCAGGATCTGGCCTCAGTATGTGAAGGACAGGATCCACTCCACCTACATGTACTTCGCAGGCAGTATCGGACTGACGGCTTTGTCGGCTGTAGCAGTGAGCAGAACCCCGGCACTGATGGGTCTGATGATGAGAGGCTCCTGGCTGGTAAGCTACGTGACTCAAGTAGACCATACGTAGAGCCTCACTGCTTTGCAACAGTTATATATATATATATATATGCCTGTTGTTTGTCCTATCCCAGGCTATTGGAGCAACGTTTGCGGCTATGATTGGTGCCGGCATGCTGGTTAGGTCCATTTCGTATGAGCAGAGCCCAATGCCCAAACACCTCGCTTGGATGTTCCATGCAGGTTTGTAAGACAATGTCCAGTGGGGACATGATTATTCTGTTACGACGTCTCACCTTCTATTTTGCTTATGTAGTTGCCTCAATTGGACACTAGAGGGAAGTCATGTAAAGGCTCAGAGTAACCACTACATTTAGACGTGTGGCACACATCTGTTGTTGTTGTTGTTTGTTTTGAATGTGGTGTTGAGGTGTCCTTCTCGCGTTGTTTATTGACAAGGTGTGATGGGTGCCGTCATCGCTCCCCTCACTCTCCTCGGAGGACCTCTGATGATGAGGGCCGCCTGGTACACGGCAGGAATTGTGGGAGGTCTGTCCACCGTGGCCATGTGTGCCCCGAGTGAGAAGTTCCTCAATATGGGCGGGCCGTTGGCCGTTGGCTTCGGAGTGGTCTTCGCTTCCTCTATTGGTCGGTTTATTGCAGTTTTCGCCCTCATAACATACATATTCAAATTAGACTTAATTATTTAGCTCTGTATCTCTTTTAATCCGTACTTCTCAAATCTTCCTGTCGTCTTCAGGATCAATGTTCCTGCCGCCCACGTCGGCGTTCGGAGCAGGCCTGTACTCAATTGCCATCTATGGCGGCCTGGTGCTGTTCAGCATGTTCCTCCTCTATGACACACAGAAGGTCGTCAAGAGGGCAGAGACGCACCCGCTCTATGGCGTGCAGAAATATGACCCCATTAACGCGTAAGTCACTCACAGAAAATATTCAATTTCACTTTAAACGCAGTTTTTTTTTGGGGGGGGGGGGGTTTCAGCAGAACAATGTTATGTACGGGTCTCATATTCTTCTTTATCACACAGGTGTATGGGGATCTACATGGACACGCTGAACATCTTCATGAGGCTGGTGATGATTCTGTCTGGCGGCGGTGGCAAAAGGAAGTAAACAGCAGCATTTTGGCTGTGGCTCAAACCCTCCGCAGAGCTGAACAAAATCATATGTTATTACCAGCAGCACACGCCAGGTGTTAATTCTTAGTGACAAGTCTTATCTAGCTTGTTCAAAATACATGATTGCTTTGCAAGAGTGTGAAGAAGAGGATTGCACTCTCTGGAAAGAAGACATTGATGACATACCGAGAGCTCTTACCTCGGTTGTGGAGTGTCTGGTTTATTCTGGGGGTTACAGATGGGTTCAATCTGTCAGCGTCTTTTTGCCTGCCTCAGATATATATCGTTTGCATTCTGTATGTTTTGTATTTATTTCAACTTTTGATGGTGTCTGTTTCTAATACGAATGGAAGTTCAAGAGCATCTGGTACACGCAGCAGACATGCCACACACACACACACACACACATCAACCATCGACTGCGCTCTGGCTCCAGTATACCTTGTTGTTGCCCTTGTTGTTCATGTGTTTCTGAGAAAATATGAAGTCATTTTAATAATTGAATCACTCAATAAATACGTTAAAAGTGTGTTTTGTCAGAAGTTGCTGTTAGCTGTTTTGTAAAGTGATAATAAAATCCAGCAGAGGTTTAGCAGACAGGGTTCCTGACATTTTGACAGTAGGAAGAGCAATAATACTACTACTACTACTACTACTACTACTACTATTAATGTAGTAGTACAATTAATGTCTGCTTCGGTGTCAGGGTCCTGTTATTGTGCATGCTGGCTCACTGTCACCTGAATAGAACAAAGCCATTGGTTTGCTTTCGCTTCTAAGACGGGTCACCAAAACCACCTGTTGCACCATATCTGTCATAAATACATATTTGCACACTTGGACTCTATAATAAGAGTTTTGGTTCTTAAAATTTCTTCTTAAATGTAATTTTCATAGTCCCTCAATTATCTTCTTGGAATGCCAATTGATCATTTACATTAAAACGATGCCAAAATATGTATTAAATTGCATTGATCCTGGTTGAACATGTCGTCTGATTGCTGGCGTTCGTATTGTGATAATGTTGGAAACAATGGACTTAGTATGATCCACCCGATTTTATGAAAAACGTCTAATAGTAGCGATCGTTGAGTTTTAGGTGCCTGTCCATTAGCATTACAAATGAGCTCAGTAACCTGCAAAAACACTCAAAACACTTAATTGTGAGCAGTGTCTCGAGTCAGTTGGTGGAAAGTTTGGTCCACAGCTGTCACTGCATGAGCCGAAACTTACTTATATTTTACCATTCGTCATCCACGTCCAGCTCTGACCAGACTGTGAGGGACCGGCGAGGTCCACCTTGTATTTGCTGATAAACAGTCAGTGTGTAGCAGCAGATGACAAAGGCTTAGTGCGGTAATCCTCTTGTCCGCCATCTGGCTGCTCCTCTAAAATTAAACCTCCAAACCAGGGCACTTGCAACAGATGCTAACATCTGTAAATATGCAGGTGCTTCGTTAAAGCACGGCCACACAGAGCAAACAGCTGCCAACGGTGTTTCAATCTCTCAGATCATGTTCACGTTTAGCACACGTATGATTCATATATACTGCGTATCAGGAGGGGAAAAAAACAGCGTGCAGATGGGAGGGATAAAGAGGGCAATAATGGATGAGATTGGGGAAAGCTTCAGCATTTGGAGATCTGGCATTACTGGGGATAAAAGTTGCTCTCTGGCAGTAATTTTCAGATTGATGACCAATATTTGGTTAGGGACCAAGGATTTGCTTAATGTAGACTTTATTATTTTGTGTGTGTGCATGTGTGTGTGTGTGTGTGTGTGTGTGCACTCTCAATTGTTACTTTGTTGGGCCCTTCGACAGGGAGAACACCCATTAATGGGGCCCAACGTCCAAGTGGGGCCCAAAATGGTGGGCCCCACTTGGATTATCATTTAAATGGACTCCCTCCTCCAGCTGTCATAATTGTTTGGCAGTGTGTGTGTGTGTGTGTGTGTGTGTGTGTGTGTGTGTGTGTGTGTGTGTGTGTGTGTGTAAGAGAGAGATAGACAATAAGCAAGTCCAGTGGACATTGAAAAATGAACAGAGAACAATGTGTAATAAGTTCATTTCTAAAACAGATTGAATTATCTGAACTATGAGACGTACGATATGCACGGTCCCCAGAGGATGAACCTTACAGACTTAGGTGAACTCCTGGATTTTCCTATACCGTGAAATGTTTCGACAATGATTCTGTGGATTGCTGGTTTGGTGCAAGCACTCATGTTCCCTATAAGAAACATTTTAATAACTTTGGTGATCCCACTGATCTGGCCTCCACCGTCGTCATCAGGTCACAACTTTCCTTTATGACTAAATACATGCAAACTACTGATATTCCCATCAGCCTCATCTGCACTTTGTGCTTAGTGCGAACACGCTGTAAGGTTAATTAATATATTTGAGTTATTTTACTAATTGAAAAACTCTCCTGATCACGCTCAAGAGAGTGATCCGTCGCCATCCTGCTGTTTCTGCTCTAAATATGTAAAATAAATCAAATTAGCTCCACCTCGGTCAACTACAACATACAAATATTGTTATTAATGAATCAGTAATAATATTCCAATCATAGAATATATAACACTCCTTAAGAGGATATCCTGAAAAAAAAAAAAAAAGTTTAGCTGATAATACTGTACTTTTACTTGAGTAACATTTTGAATGCAAGACATTTTTATATTTGCATAAAACAAATATGCATTTGCAGAGTTCTTCCATGCCTTAAATGTGTTTTATCAGGTCATTGTGTCTGCATTGTCACAGTGCTCCATGAACACCGAGCAGTCCATAGATTCTGTGTTTATTTCAGTGAACGGAGCCGATTCGTCATTGGCTGCCCAGCCCGGTGAGAGCACGAGTGTGTCACTGAGCGTCAGACACTATTTTCATACCCGTGAAAGTAGGAAGTGCACAAGTCAGCGCCTCTACGTGAGTAAGTCAATACACTCAAAGCACCTCACAGAAAATGTGTACTCGCATGACACCTGCTCTGCTTTTTAAAAAGGTGCAAAACTCTTCCATATTGTGTTAAATAATAAAAAGTATGAATTTTCGAGCTCTTGCCCGACATCAGATACGATCGCAAGATCAAAACGTCATACTCAGTTTTCTACTTTGGCCTTTTTTTAATCAGATCAGCTGTTTATTATTGGGTTGTCTCTCTTTGAATTTGAGAGCAGCGTTTTGGTTTGACCTCCTTAAGCTGCGAGTGATTCACGGCGGGAGGAGTTCTCGTCATTTTAGACAGCGATCAGTGGCAAACGTCATCTGTGACAACGACGGCAAGCTGAGCTAAAAATGTAAAGTAGGCCTTTCAGCTGGGATGTGTAAAATCAAACAACGCCGACTAAAGCTTTGTTGTGTTTGTCATTGAGGCGTATGGCGATTGGCAGGTCACGGGGCTTTGCAGCGAAAGTGGACAGCAAAGTCCCTAGAAAGCCTCTCGGCTGTAAGTGCATCACGGATCCACAAGTGCGGCCGAGGAGAGCGGCCGCGGGGGAAGCTTAGGCCGGTGGGACTCGCTGCATGTGAACAATGAGCTCTGTTGAAACCCTTTAAAACATCAGCAAGAGGAGCCAAACGAGAAACAAATGTGCAGCACATGACAGAAAGGTTTGAGGTTACCAGTGTCAGCTTGAGTTTTAATGTTTAATATAATACTAGCATCTTGATTTCAAACACTCAACTGTAAAGCAGAAGTCTTAGTAAGTCTATTTTCTCATAAAACCTTTGATTTAACAGTGATCACGGATGCAGTGCCTCATGTGTGCACTTTCACATGTATGCGAAAGGTGTGATGATCGCACCGTATTGTGTGAAACCTGAACACCCATCCCTCCACGCACACTTTTTTTTTCCCAGATAAAAAATCGGAGAGGGAGCGTAAGACGTCTGTTGTAGGGAAGGGATGCGTCACTGGATTAGTGCCATTAGTGCCGGGGAATATCCTCCTCCAGCCTCTTCCTCCTGAGCTGCTGAGACGCCACCGAGAAGGGCAAGACGACGAGCCGCTTCTCGCTTTCCCTCCACCAAGCCTTCCACATGAGCCAGCCAAGCCTTGCCTCGCCGCCAGGATGAAGAAGGAAAAGAAGACGCACGCTTTGCTGTTTGTCCTCCTGCTTCACTTCACTTTGGGTACGGCTTTTTTTCTCTTCTCTTTGTTCCTTGTGTTCTTGTTAAGACTTCTTGCCTTGATCTTATCTGGTTAATCCTCTAACACACACGGAGGCCATGTCCATCTTAGTGTAGACCGCTCACGCTGCCTTGTGCTGCATATCTAGATGTGTGATTTTGTGTTGTGATTGTAGAAATGTATTCATAATTCATTTCCGTCCTCCTCCTACTCCCTGCTTTCGGTTCCTGCCCTTTTTTTTTTTTTTAGCATGTGAGTGCAACAGTTATGTCTTAATTATATAAGCATTTCCATTAGAAGTAGAACAATATACAGACACATTTATGTGGATTTTTTTTTCTCCAGATTATTACAGTATATAGACTTGACTTATGCTCAAAATAACTTGGAGCATGTTTGTTTGTTTACAGGGCATTCGGACTATGCTCCGTATTTTTATGATAATGGACCCAGGAGCACACATGGGAATATGGCCTTGTTCAGCATCTCTGAGGATACACCAGTCGGTAAGTCTCCTTGTAGTAATTACAGATCTGGTTCATTTTTGTTTAGGTATTATATTGTTCAGGCGTAGGTGTAAAGATGACATTGTTACGCTGGTGTTGAGGCACCAGCTAATCACCGTAATACCTTTTTGGATTGTGACGTACGTCAAGATTTACCAGACGAAAACAATATGGGTGGTGGCTGGTCAGGTGACTGGATTATCGAACGTTCCATTTACACTGAATAAAAAAACAAAAAACAAGGAATGAAACGCTGGGTTCACGAGGGTTTTAATCAACATAGAAACGTCATGTTTTTTTTTTTGTTTCTGTCATTGTCACCACACAGGGACACGGATCTACATTCTGAATGGAACAGATCCAGAGCGAGATCCGGTGCGGTTTGGTCTGACTTTTGAAATGGGCTCCAAAGAATATTTTACGGTTGACTCCAAATCGGGAGAGGTGACTCTGATTCAGGAGCTCGACAGAGAGGTGAGTCTGTCCACGAGACTCTTATTTTTTTTTTTGTTGAAGAAACCTGCTTTTAAATGTGTTAAGTGACGTTCACCTTTCTCTTTGTAGAAGCAAGATGAAATCTCAGTGCTCGTGAGCATAACAGACGGTCGCAATAAAGTAAGGTCTATATGTATATATGTTTACTCTATTGTCTTGAATTCACTGTATTGATCACATGTATTGACACCACAATCTGCATGTGAAAGAAAAACAAAAATGATACATGATATTTATAATAAGAGCTGTTTCAGAGGAGAATTATTTAAATATATAAATGTATCTTTTTCTGAACACTTTCACAAAGGATGTAGTCGTGAAATAAATACCAAATGTTGAGTTTTTGTTTGTGATTTTATTTTTTGCTTTCAGGTTGTTGAGACAGTTAGAGTGTTTGTCACCGATGCCAATGATGAACCACCCGAATTTCAAAATCTGCCTTTCATCATTGACATCCCAGAGGTACAGTATATATATATATATATATATATCATATAAATCCACCCGATATGATAAGTACAATACGAGCTCTAAATAATTAACAGTAATTGAAAATGAAGTGTCTCTTGCCTCTTCCAGGATACTGCTCCAGGAAGCAGCCTCTACAGAGTCCAAGCAGCAGACAGAGATATGGGCTCAGGAGGCAGCGTCTCATATTATTTACAGGTAACACTATAGATGCACAACTGTGGCTCTCTGAAAGCGAAATTCTGTGCTAGATAGGAAAATGAAGCATCTGAATTAAAACAAGGCAGCTGCCCAAAGCTGCTCTGGTTTTTTTTTTGCCCACTAAATTTCAGGAACACACACTCTTTATTTTGACTCAGGTGAAGAGAATTAATCCAAATTTGCGACACACCCAGAACCAAATATTTCCTAAATGTAATGTATCATTGTACGTTGTCTTGCTCAGACTGCTGCATCTATCTTTACGAGGGCATCAGCTGGAAAAAAAACAATCTCCGGGCTTTGATTTATTTGAGCCTCCTCACACGTGGCCTACAGTTGATTTCATTGTGATCGTAAAATGCTAGTAATCACATTTACTGTAGCTTAACTCCAGCCTACATGTCCTGACCTCTTTACTTCTACACACCGTGATGCACCCTGAAGTCTACCGACAGGTTCATCCTCCCAGTGCCCAAATCCTTTCACACGCACTTTTATTGATGTTTTTCTACTGTTTTTAAAAAAAAAAAATTAAAAAACTGCACCGCTACCGTCTACGTGACGACGCCGTTAACCGACTCGGCGTGGCCTTCACACCCGGGCGTGAGACCAGAGGTCGAGCTGACATCGTGAGAGCTGTGCTGCCATGTGGAAAGAGGAAAAGGGAATTCGAGTAATAGGACGAGTGTGTGGATAGGAAAGATTAATCTCACACCAGAGAGCAGTCTGGAAATGGTTTTACTTTAGTGGATTAATTTTCAATTACATTTGAGCAAGGCACTGAAGGCTAAATAGGGGCTTAGGTTTGGTCCAGGCCAAA
Source organism: Cebidichthys violaceus (assembly GCF_023349555.1). NCBI lineage: Eukaryota > Metazoa > Chordata > Actinopteri > Perciformes > Stichaeidae > Cebidichthys > Cebidichthys violaceus. The sequence continues at coordinate 665,822 of NW_027176958.1, read as the reverse complement.
CAGCTGACAGCGCAGTAGTTGTTACTGTTCCTGTGTCAACTGTGCTTACCACTACTGTAACTGTGTGTCTTTTTACACCATCAGACGTCACCGTTTGCCAAGTTTACCATCGATGGGAACAGCGGGATCCTGAGAGTCAAACCTGGGGAGACTTTGGACTACGAGACCACGCCTACTCACTTTGTGACCGTGGTTGCAAAGGTGAGACGTCCCACACAACAACCCTTTGTCTTTGTGTTTGTCTTCACACTTCCATAACCCCCGACAACATTTGTTCGAGAGCATTGCTTTTTTTTGACACGTTAAGTCTAAAAATAGAAGGTTTTCTAAAGGGCTGGAGGTTTTATCTCTGCACCGTTTTTGCGCGTGAAACAGTTGGCAGCAAAGTCGGGGCAGCTCAGCAAACACATCTGCTGCTCGCCAAAGGTCATGAGAAGTTGAGTCACGAATAAGCACTCAACACTTTTCTGAATTTCCTCAATCTCAGTGTGTGAAGCAAATGGGAGTCTGACAGCGTTGACAGTGTGAATAACCCGCAGTGTAATCCTTCCATTGCGAGTAATAATGATGGAGAGTACGTCTGTGGAACAACACGCAGCCTGATGTCAGCAGTGCTCCTTAAGATACTGAGAAGTTGCGTCACTGATCAAATATATGATGGTAGAAGATTTGCGTAGAATCAGATTAACTCACTAATGGTTAAACTGAAACAACACACTGCAGCATTTTCTCCACACAAAATGAGACTGCATCTCACACAGAAGCAAAATAATACAATGAACACATCCATGCAAATTAAATGACAAATTCCACTGTCCCAAGTTATACTGATTTAGACATGCTAAGAGTGGTTTATTAGCTAGTTAACTGAAAATCATCACAGCTATTCAAGCTAGACGTGTGGTTACTATAAACACTGTAAAATGTGTTAACCTCACTGTTTGTTTTCTCAGGATGGAGGTGGAAAGTACAAGGGGAAGCACCAGGTTTTGACTTCCACAGCCACCATGACAATCAATGTGCTTGACGCCCAAGACATGCCTCCATCCTTCATAGGAACCCCTTACTTTGGCTACGTCTATGAAGTCTCAGGTCCTGTAAGTCTTCTTCCCTCTTCTTCTTCTTCTTCTTCTTCTTCTTCTTCTTCTTCTTCTTCTTCACACACATGCAGTAAGTGTGGATACGATTAATCATAGTTTCTTTCGTCCAGGGTTCTGAGATATTCACAGTGTACGCTAAAGATGGAGATCAAGGCAACCCTAACCCAATACATTATTCCATAATGAATGGTAAGAACGATGCATCAAGGAATAAAATCCACGCTGAGCTTTCTTTTATACGTTTTGGCCTTTTTGTCAGACACATTCACGACGTGTCTTTGATCACCTTTCAGGCAGCGATGGTGTCTTTGACTTAAACAGCACCAGTGGATGCATCACCCTGTCGACCTTTCCAACTCTGCTGAGAAATGAGTTATATGAAATTATAGTCCAGGTACTTTCAGTCTCCTCCCAGTTATTTCTTTGTAAGTACACTCTTACACACGTAACCTGCTGTTATGACTACTGAATGCGTTGGTCATCTTTAAACCCAGGCGTCTGAGGTCGGACCTAACGATCAGCAGCAGGACTACGACGTTACCACAGTGACGATCCGGGTGGTGGATCTCAACAACCACCCTCCGACCTTTTACGGGCAGAACGGACCGCAGAGCAACTTTGAGGTCACCATGTACGAGCATCCTCCTGCAGGGGAGATCCTGCGAGGCTTTAAGATCACCGTCAATGACTCGGATCAGGTACCTTTATTCCCGCAGTTCCTCAACGCATCCTTTGATTCTAGATGTTTATTGGTCTGTGTTTGTTTTTTTTTATCCGCCAAGGTTTGCTAAAGTCACCCTGAGTCTGATGAATCTTCATTTTCCGTATTTTCTTGGAAGCTTACTTGCTTTACAAATGTACGCTTTCTAAATTCCGCTGTTCATTTCTCTTTGCAGGGAGCGAATGCTAAATTTAAACTGAGACTAGTGGGGCCGAGTCGAGTGCTGCGAGTGGTTCCTCAGACGGTCCTCAATGAAGCGCAGGTGACCATCATTGTGGAGGACACATCTGGCATCGACTATGAAAAGGGGAGAACCCTCTCTTTTAAGGTTTGACTTCATATATCGCTAATGACTCAGATATTTAATCTGGGGGCTGAAATGATTTTATCAACCGATTATTTGCTCTGCTTAGAGCCCAAGATGAGGCCAAATCAAATTACTTGTTTTCTCTGAGCAACAGCCAAAAAACCCTACGATGTTCACTTTATGATAATACAAATGTAAGAGCTTCAGAATCATGACTCACAGGATGTGCAAAGACCGTCCACCACTTTGGTCCAGACTGAAATATATCAACAACTGTTGGATGGATTCTCGTGGAAATTGGTGCCGACATTCTTGGTCTTTTTTGAACTTTTGGGGATTTCTTAACTTTCCATCCGGTGCCTTCATCAGGTCGTCCAACGATGTGGTTTATGATTAAATATTCTCAGAATGAATGACCTTCCTTTTAGCCTTTGCTGTGTTCCATGTTTACACGCTTAACGCTGTAATATTATTAAAACAATAACCATTTCTCACGTAAAAACTTTATATAACAATTCACCACTAATACCAAGGACTGTATCTTAGGTTAAAGTTACAAATAGTAGGACTTTCCTGAAAAAACTATGTATAGATTTGTATAAACTCATCACTTATGACGTCCGCTAAAAGTGTGTGGCGGTGAATCTTTTTGCTGTGTTCGAGACGTTTCTGTGTTTCAACCTTCTATTAAAAAAATAAAAAAAGTAGCAACCAGTTGCTATATTGTACTCATCCAAGAGGAAATATAGCAAGGCGGAACAGACAAAGCAAAAGAAAACTTTCATCCTCTGGCAACACTGTAACCGTCGTTTAGCACACCCTCAAATATCAAAAACACATTTTGATACCTAGCAGTTTTGTTTTACTAGTGTGACTCGTAGTGTTGTTGTTTAGGCCCCGATTTAATCCCACTTTGCACGTCTCTCTCTGCAGCTGCTCGCGGTGGAGATCGACACTCCTGAGAGGTTCAGTGCAACGGCCGACATAGTGATCAACCTGCTGGACACCAACGACAACATCCCCAAATTCACATCCGAGTATTACATCGCCAGGGTGCCCGAGAACTCTCCCGGAGGCTCCAGCGTTGTGTCTGTAACGGTGAGTCACTCATGATTAAACTCTCCCGACCTAAGTGATTATATAATCCAACAGTCTTCCAATAGATGCACATTACTCGGTGCGGTGTTCATTAGATGAAAGCAGCTTGTTGCCACACAAAAAGAGCTCGCTGCTCCCTGGCTTTTGTTTTTGTTGGTCCTAGTCATGAAATCCATGTGTCCATGTGACTCTCTGGCATGTGCTTCTTGCCATAAACTCAGGCCGGGCTTTCATTAATAGTAACATTGGCACATTTGTCTCCTCCGTTCCATCGTAGCGTATGTATCCCGCAACCGGGCATCATGTCCGAGCTGCGCAGTGTGCCGTAAAAAGCTTAATTTTGCCCCAAGGTTAATCTTGATGACCTATACCTCCATCCCCTCTCATCACAGGAAGAGACTTAAAGCCCGCCCCACCCACATGAGCTTAAGACCCTGGCTTTATCCTCAGCTAGCATCAGCAAAAAAAACAAAAAACAAACGGACCACCTTCAATCACCTTGGTTGAGTTTTTTGCCTGCCGGATTTTTTGATTAAATGTATCAGATTGGTAAATAATAGTGTTCATGTTTCACACTTTATTGTGTGTGCGATAAGTATTGGGGTTTTAATCTCTGTCCTTGTCCCATTCTTTAGGCAAATGATCCAGATTCAGGGCCCTGGGGTGAAGTCAAATACACGATTTATGGATCAGGATCAGATTTGTAAGTAAAAAAAAAAAACCTCTCACTCCTGCCAGTTTAGGTTTGGTCTGATCAGATACTTAACACTTGCACTTCCTCAAAGCACATTTCATAGACTAAAAACATTCGATTGGCCCCTCCGCTACACAAACAACTCGCTCTAAAATGGCTGCAAGATGCTGGCTTATCTCCTAATTGGATTGGAGGTTTAAAAATAGACGGGCCCGTCTCACGTAGGGAGAGCCAATTAACATGCAATGTGACAGCTGGAGCCACAGGAATGGCAGCTTTGAGAAGCAAGGCGGCATGCGGCGAAAGAAAAGTGAGAATTTATGCACGTTTTCAAGCGGTGACTTGAGTTAATTGTGTGAAAGTTATCAGTTTCAAGGCAACTTGTGAATTTTCACAGTTGAAATTGAGGCAGCTGAATAAAATGGCAGTGAGCCCAGTGTTGAACTGGAAAGCACTTTGAGAGCACAAACCCACAGCCATGCTATGAGTTCATTCCTTACTGTGTGGAATTAGACTTAGGTGACCTGTTAACTTTAGGAAAATGGCATAAGTGGCTGGAAATAATTAACGAGGTTCAGGGAAGCCAAACTATTTCCAGGTCTGAAAGAGTGACACGATTGAGGTCTATACGATTTTTTTCACAGAATATATGACATTACAGCCGAGTCTGTAATTCACTTTTGGATTAATATGTATAATTTAAGAGCGAATTCCTTCAAAAAGCATGGGATGAGCTTCCAGAGGATTCATTTCAGGCCCCTTCAGTTAATTCTTTTAAACGTAGATTGGATAAATTCTAGTCAACAAAGAGTATTTTATATAATTCTAAAGCTGACTTGCGATTATTTGTGAAATTGTTATTTTGAACAAGTGCATTCTGGTATTATTTAGTTGAATTGTTTGTGTGTCGTTGTTGTGAAGAGTCAAGTGTGGAGGATTTATAAACTGTACTTGAAAATTTCAATAAATTCTTATGCATTTTCTTGATCCAGACCAGAAATGTAATTCGTAGTTATTCCCACCTTTTATTAAATGTCACTAAAATCTGTGAAGTAGATCAGATAAAGAAAAATACTGGAAAGAAAGACAAACGACAGTAACAATCTTGAATTATAAAAAGTACAAAGGTGATAAAAAAAAGTAGCTGCCCAGATATGGCAATAAAATAAAATCCTCATCAGTATCAGCAGGCAAACAAACACAACATAATTGGCAATGATAACTTAAATGACTCAGGATGTACAGCTGTGGTTATGACTCATGCGCTGCGTCGCCTGCTCTGAACCTGCAGGTTCGCCATCAACCGGACATCAGGCCTCATCTCCACGCAGCCCTGGACCAGCCTCGACGCGGAGGTCAGGTCCAAATACAACTTCTACGTCAAGGCTGAAGATTCGGAGGGGAAGTACGGCTTGTCTGAAGTCTTTGTCACCGTCCTCGACATGAACGACCACTCGCCAGCATTCGTTGAAAATCTCCTGGAAAAGACCATGATTATTGGTATTCCTGTCAGAGTAGAGGTAAATGAAGTTCTAAGAATCCATGAAAACACTACATTTAAACAACAACGTCATTTTAGATAGATAGCTAATACTTTGTCATAAGTTAATCATTTTTATAGATGTTTTACACATTTTTTTTTAAAGGTTTACAAATGATTTGGTCATCAACAAATACTTTACACTGTACATAAAATATTTATTATTATTATTTATTGTTAATAAACAATTTACTAATGTAATCAGAATGTAATTGCTATAGTCTGTAATCAGCTATGATACAATATATAATTTATAAACTAACAGCACACAAGCTAAGACATAATGACAAAGTATAGCATTGCTCATAATTAGTAAACATTACTTGTTATAATTTCAAGTAAGTAAAAATGTAAATAAGTTTTATTAACTATCCATTTGTTTTAATTTAGGAGTATTTAACCTAATATAGCTTATTCCTTTGTGCCATAGAGCCTCATTGTTGTGTAAGACATAATAATCCGCTGCTATAAATTGTCCCCAATAAATACCGTTTTGGTTTGTGATTGAGTAACATTTGCTTGATTTAAAAAACATTTGCAAAAATGCAGAGCCCAGCTGTTTTGGGACATTAGAACTACATATCTATGTACGAAAATCTGAATGGTTTAATAATGTGGTTGCAGGTTTTTAAATGTCTGTTTTGTTTGAGCTTTTTTTGTGTTTAGCCAAAATATAGTTTACTGTAATTCACTGTTAATAATCAACAATACTTTAGTGATTTACAAAGCAAATCATTGGCTTTAGACTGAATAAATTGACTTAAAGTTGGCTGTTTAGTATGCAGCTTATGAAATATGCATCCATTTAATGTTGCCCTGCTACTTTTCAACAGGCTGTGGATGAAGACGCAGAGTCCCCGAACAACGTCATCGAATACTCCATCATGACGGCGGACCCCGACAATGCGTTTGATATTAACGCAGACACCGGAGAGATCAAGCTGAAGCCGTACATCAAGACCATGGAGATCGTGCAGAACATCACCAAGCAGAAGGACTGCAGGTGGTCTCTGGTGGTCCAAGCCAGGGACAGAGGCTCTCCGTCCTTCAGCACGACAGCCGTGGTCAACATCGATATCACCGAGGCGGTAAGACGTAGCTCTGACTTGCGGCACGCTCGCAGCGCTTTCTGCTGTAGTGCGACACGCGAGCCGTAGATTCAAGCAGCGATATGATAATGTGCATCGTCATGCTACGCAGCTGCTTGTTCAGCATCCTTGTTTCAGTCACACTTCATTGATCTCATGTTCTTAAAAGGGTAATGCCGGCCATTTTGAATGCTTATATTATCACACTTTGACAACCCAAAGGTTGTTCGTATTAATTACGTATAACTTATATATAAAACATTGGAAAATTATGAATCGCTTTTGGACAATATTGGAGTTTTATTCTGTGGCTCTGCACAGTCAGTTGCATAAATTCATTGTTTTTATTGTTTCTTCAGTAAATTGTAAGATATTAATATGAAATATAGAATAACAGCAGCATTATCCTTTAAAGTCACTCACATGTGTTGTCACCATGTGTTCATTCCTTCACTACATGATAAGATGACTCTGTGTTTTTGGTGTTGTTCTCTGTGTCGTGTATCGTGCTTTTCAGATCAAAGGTCGAATTGTTTCATACTTCATGGGCCTCAGCAAGCGTCCGCTGACTGTTTTGGGAATTTGTCTCAGCACTGTCACCTCCCTCATTTTACTAACGATCTGCATATCCACAATCCTGTACTGTAACTCAGTGAAAAAGTCCCGAATCAACCCCGAGAGTAACTATATCAAAGTGGTGCGCAGACTCAAGTGAGGAATATTTGACACTTGTACCTCGTTAATATTCATAACCTTTAAAAATAAGTCTTGAATTTAAATTTTTTACCGGCTAGCTATTGTCTGTCAAAGAGTACTGGAGCACATTTAGAAGAAGAATACAACATTGTAATGAATTTTTTTTGTCGATTTTTACTTTTTTTATAATTTTTGAGGGAAAATATTCTATTTTTTGATTTTTACACTTTCAAATTTTCTTTAATCAACTAAAACACTTATTTTGTTTTTATAGAGCCTGACTCAAACTATAAGTATGTCATAGATGAAGCCCTTTTCTCTGGATTTAAACCTGGATTTGCTCACTTAAACTCCATTTTTGATTTCACAGATATGCACTTCTCCCCCATTCTGTTCTCATGAACTGTCATCGTTCTTGTTCAGTCCTCATCAGTCACACTGATCCTGATGCACCGCACTGCCAGACGCATTCCCAACAACTAGTGTTCTGCATAGTTCTTAGCTTCGCACTAGCAGTCCTGTATTGTAGAACAGCAGCACGACGGATGACTGAGTGTGATCGTGAGAGTGTCACATGTTGTTGGTAGACTTGTTGTTTGGGCCTCCTCTGTCAGTGCTTTGCGCATCCATCTCATGCTTGCACGCTTTGGACAAATGCTCCGTCGCCACTTGGATTCAGTCCCTTGGACTTGATTTAAACTATTGTGTATTGTGCTCTTTCACAGACTCCTCTCAAGGGGCCTATGGCAGCCTTTTTAATGAAAAGTAGGGACAATCCTATGAAAGCTCTAGGCATGGTCACTGTTGTCATTAGCTTATTGGTAGGGGTGACTGCCTTGATCTCTGCAGCTATGTACATGCGAAACTCAAAGTCAAACAGGATCACGCCGGCGCGTCGCATCATCAAGAGGCGACCCAGGGACCAGCAGCCCTGGATCTTCGACATGCCTGTTGTCAAGTTCAGCAACCCTGCAGATAAGTTCCTTGTTGTCAACCAAGAGAGAAGCCCGCGACCAAAGCCTCCTCCCCCCAGCGCTCCCCCGCCCCCGTGTATCACACGGCTATATGAGAGGCCCCGGGCGGTCCCCACCATATCTGGCGTGCTGGCCTCCAAAGGTTCCAAAAAAGCTAAATCCAATCGCCGTAAAGAGGGAAATATCAGCTCCGCTCTGGTGTCGGAGCTTAAAATGAAGCTGGAGCAGAAAATGATTGAGAGCAACCGAGGTTATTATTAACTCTGTCGTACGAACGTCTCGTTAAAGGTCCTTTGGCGACTCTACTCGCTCTTAGCTTTATCTACCGTCCGAGACTTCTCACCCCGATGTGGTGATCTGGTAGGGTGGGCCTACCTGTAGGTTATTCATGAGTAAATGGAGAAAAGGAAGGTTTACAGATATTTGATGTCTTAAAGGTGAGATACGAAACAAGTGGGCATCCTCAGTCGACCTGGCGTGGGTAAAGAGAGGAGAGCGCTTGCGTCCGTGTGGTATAATGGTAAATAAGTCACCACACTGCCGTCTCTAGGAAGATTACAGAAGAAGAAGCACCGATGTAAATTGCCCGGGGAGAGGATTACTAAGACTTACTGTGTATACATAAGTTGCATAACTTCCTGAAAAGTGTAATTTAAAAAAAAAATATCCTACAAAAAAAAAAGAAATCTCATCTTGCTCACTGGAGCATGCAGCTGAATGACACAGTCATTGAAAAACATGCTTCTTATAAAGTGCTAAAGGACCTGTTTTAATATTTTTTACTGCGTTACATCAGGTTGCTCTTTTGTATATAATTACAATGTGCCACTGTAGGTTTCCACAGTAACACAAGCTAACAGAGTTGCTTTTATTCATTTGAGTGTTTAATTCTAGAAAAATGCTTTTATATAAAAAAAATGTCCATTTTAAATGTATTTATATATATATATATATATATATATATATATATATATATATGCATGTATGTACAGCATTTCCCTGTTGTATCTTGTAGAAGTAGGTACCTGCTTAGACATTTCCATTGTAGATATAGATGTTGAAATATAGAGTCTGTGTTCAACATTTTGGTTTCTCACCATGTTACTCTTCAATGCCTTCAAATACAGGCACCTGAAGGTAGAGTCGGTTCATTGCTGTATTTAGCCCATATCTTGTATCTGACTGTATCTTAACTCATCGCTATCTGAAATAAGTTGAGATAAACTATACATCTTAACTATAAATTACACTTGCCTGGTCCTTTTGAAGTAACATATTTGTACCGTCTTTGTACTGTCTTGATTTTGAATAAATATTTGAAAATAATTTGGTCCGTGCTCAATTTTTGTCCGGAGGCTATTTAATGGTTTAAGTTAGAGATGTGAAACTGCATCTTTGTTCTGGACAGAATATTATACTGTAGTTTGTTTTATCAAAACACAAAGAATGTTCATGTTCATGACATACCTTTTTAATGAGATCACATTTGTCTGGCATGCTATACTAGTACTTTGACTTTTTTACTTTTTTTGATATACTATAATGTTTCTTTTTTATTACTTTTTTCAAGATGCTATACTTTGACTTTTTTCAATATACTGTACAATGAATTATTTCGACATACTATACTATGACTTTTTTTGATATAGTATACTATGACTTTTTTATGACTTTTTCGACATGTTATACTATGACTTTTTTCGACATAGTATAATATGACTTTTTTATGACTTTTTTCGACATGCTATACTATGACTTTTATACGACTTTTTTTCGATATGCTATACTATGACTTTTTTATGACTTTTTTCAACATGCTATACTGTTGGCTACAGTGGCTAAGGGGAGAAAAACGTTGTCCTCCAATTACAGTTTCGGTGGTTTGATACCCGTCTAATCCTATAACTTTTTTCAACATCCTGTACTATGACTTTTTAATTACTTTTTTATGACTTTTTTTCAACATGCTATACTATGACTTTTTATGACATTTTTCGACATGCTATACTATGACATTTTTCAACATGTGATACTATGATTTTTTTTGACATACTATACTATGACTTTTTTCAACATGCTATACTGTTGGCTACTGTGGCTAAGGGGAGAACAAGGTTGTCCTCCAATCAGAGGTTCGGGGGTTTGATATCCGTCTAACCCTATGACTTTTTTCAACATGCTATACTATGACATTTTTATGACTTTTTTCGATATGCTATTTTATGCCATTTTTATGACTTTTATCGACATGCTATACTATGACTTTTTTATGACTTTTTTCAACATGCTTTACTGTTGGCTACAGTGGCTGGGGGGGAGAACAACGTTGTCCTCCAATCAGAGGTTCTGTGGTTTGATATCCATCTAACCCTATGACTTTTTTCAACATCCTATACTATGACTTTTTTACGACTTTTTTCAACATGTTATTTTATGCCATTTTTATGACTTTTATCGACATGCTATACTGTCGGCTACTGTGGCTAAGGGGTGAACAAGGTTGTTCTCCAATCAGAGGTTCGGGGGTTTGATACCCGTCTAACCCTATGACTTTTTTTGACATCCTATACTATGACTTTTTTTTTTAAACATTTTTCAACATACTGTTCTATGAATTATTTCGACATCCTATACTATGACTTTTTTTTTTAAACATTTTTCAACATACTGTTCTATGAATTATTTCGACATGCTATACTATGACTTTTAACGCCTTTTTTGAACGTACTATAATAATATTTTTTATGATTTTTTTGATATGCAATAATAGTACTTTTTGAAAAGAAATATTGACAACCTAAGAATACCCTTTATTTGCCTCCAATTGATATGGAGACACACAGTGAGCTTGGAGCTGTCATTAAATGGAAATATCATGTCCTGCTGACTCGGATTCAGATAGAAAATCACTCTAATCTGCTTACGGGTGTATGTATAACCGCACGGGAAAACACTGCTTATGTAACAAATCCGCTGAGTGATTGTGCTAAAAAATCTGAGTATGTCTCAGCATTCATCTCTGACTTCTCTTTAATCCACATCAAACATAATGTCATTCCATTTCAAGACAGCAAGTCGGCAGTTGGAGCTGGAATTGAATTGGAGTCTGCAAAAAAAACAACAATGAATACAATAATATATTTTTTCCAAGTCGATTGAAATCTCCTGACATATCACACTCACAATTTAGTTTTGGTTGACAACAAAGAAATATACACAATAATAATTATTTACATTATTTTAAATTCAGGATTTTTTGCATTAAGTATAAAAACTTTAAGAAAATAAAATGAAACCAAAGAACTGTCAAATGTATTTTATCACAAACTTCTTTCTGTACATGTATATTGACACAGATAATGCAAAATAAGGAAGGAAGGCATCTCCACTTTGAGCTGATATAGCTTGCGATATATATTTACATGATGACTATGTATGTATGATAGCTCCCGTCTATGCCTCTCATCAGTGTATTAGCGTAACATTCAGTCACAGAGCTTCTGAATATGATCTTTGAAAAGTCTACAAGGTCAGTTAACAAAACTTAACATTGTTTTGAAGGTATTTTCAGACTCACAGAGTCACTAGTTGGAAAACAGGATGAAAATATGTTTTATTGTGCAGCAAATCAACCTTTTTTTTTTTCCTTCAGATGGTTGAAAGAGATTTTGAGGAGTCTGGAAATGCCTTCAGAACAGCTGTAAGGTTCTTTTTGGGGAAAATGTAATGCTTCGCCATATGACTCCAGTGTAATAATAACACAAGAGATGCACACTGACATTATTTACAAATACACATGTATGTACATTTCTTGACTTTGATGCTAGTACAATTGAGCTGCACTTCCACCTTTGCACCGATCCTCAGACTTCCGCCTCTTTTTCGGCTTATCCTCCGAGTCCCTGCACAGGCCTTCGTCGCTGGCCGCCTGCAGGCTGTCAAAAGTGCCTTGCCTCTGAGACGTCCCCCGCAGGTTCTCTCCGTGGAGCCTGCGCTTCTTCCACAGATTAACACAGCGATCCACGCAGCTGAATCTAGCCTCCGTGGTGCAGGCGTACATGCCGGCCGGCACTGCCAGCACCATGGCGCACACGATGACAATGATGTGGATGAGCCTCGTTCTTTGCTCCAGCTCACTGATGTCACTTCCTGTCACAAACACGATACACTGGCCCTCTCTCGGCGGATGGTTCTTCAGGGTCACGCACACCTCGTATTTGGTGACAGCAAGCAGGTCGCTGACAGAGTAGCTGTTGATGCCGGGACCAATGTAGATCATCTCCTTTTTGGGTGAATCATATTTGCCAAAGTGGATGGTGAACCACAATTCTGCCGGGTTGTCTGTTACCGCGTACCACTCCAGGGTGATACCGTAAACCGTCTGCTTGGCGATGCGGATGTCAATGTTGACGTTGTCATCGGAAGACAACATGGGGACGGGTGGAGGGAGAAGAGCGGAGGAATTGAAGGAGTTGATGTTAACTGTGATGCCGACAGAGGAGTTGCCAATGAAGTTGTTGGCCACGCAGGTGTAGAGTCCTCGGTCTGCCAGGTGAAGAGAGGGGATCACCAGCTGAGAGGTGACGGTCTCCTCGTCCATGTGAGTCTCTGTGGCTGCGAGCAGAAACCATAGCGTCAGAGAATTGAAATCAGAGGATTGTTTATATCTGATAAAGACATAGATAACCCTCAAGACTTTTCATAAAGCAGATGCAGCCTGAAAGCACAACATATTCCACGTGAGTGCTCCCAGGGCAGGTTCACAACAATTTAATGGATAGTAGTAATAAAAAGTCTTACCAGCAGATCCTCTTATAATCTTCAGAGTGTACATCCACTGAATGGTTGGGCCTGGCCTGGCCTTCACTAAGCATGTGAGTGTGGCATTTGCCCCGAGAGGTAAAGTGACGTTAGTCTCCGGGGCAGAGGCCACTGGCTTCATGCATGTTTTTAACTGGATCTCGTGGAAAAACTTGTCAGCTTTGGAGGCGGGGCCCGAGCACATCAAATAAGAGTTCATGAGAATGATGGGAGGGCTGACCGCCCTGATGAACTCAACGAAGCCTTTGAGGCGGCAATCGCACAGCCAGGGGTTGTCGTGCAGCGCCAGAACCACATTTGAGACCAGCCCCTCTTTACCCCACGCTTTCTCCGCCGTTTGGTAAAGCGGCCAATTAATGAAGACATCTTTCGATATGACACTAAGCTGATTGAAGGATAAATCTAAGTAGGTCAGCGCAGGTAAGTGTCTCAGAGCGTGTTCGGGGAGGACGTCCAGTCGATTGTGCTTTAGGTCCAGAATCTTCAGTTTCGGCGTGTCCTGAAAGGCCGTCCATGTCACTGAAGTCAGCTTGTTCCCTTGCAGCCTGAGCTCAGTCAGGTTGGCCAGCCCGTCCAGGCTTTTTATGTTCATAAGTGTGATCTCGTTGAAATTCAGCCAGAGGAACTCTAAGGCACTAACTTTAGAGAAAGACCCTCGAGGTAACTCGGTCAGGTGGCAGTTTTCAATTCGGATTTTCGTGAAATCATGCGGGATGTCCTCTGGTATTTTCCCCATGGAGGTTTCCATACACAGCAAAGACCTAGGATGGTAAGACGAGACACGTTTAGACAAGAAAAGTGCATATTCTATCTACAGCTACGGATAGCGCTTGTAGGATTTAGAATCATTTGGTTAGCAGGTTACATTTAAAACAACAGTGTCGTGACTAACACATAACCCTGCTCTTAACAGTGCGTATAGTTCTAGTGGACACTTACCTTCCCAAGTTGTCATCTGTGCAGGAGCAACCGGTCAGACACGTCGATGATCCAGAGGCGATGAGATAAAATACCAAAGCGATACATAATGCGACATAAAAGGCGTCCATATTCCTCCAGGAGCATGTGAAAAAGGCCTGCGAGGACAGGACTAGGGCTGTGTAGCAGAAAGCCTATTAGCTTAATCTTCCTTGACGTAACACTTAAAGACACCGAGTGACATGTGAGACACACATAGGTAAGGTGTATTCATAGCAATCGTCTACTTTGTCACATCTCATCAGATGCACGAAAACACTCCCTAGAAATGTTCGATCAAGATTTAAGGAGTTCCGTTTGATTCTGAAGTTCTACTTTCAGGTATGACCCCCAAAACTGCTTGGCGTCAGTCTAATTTACGGCATTCGTCCGGCACCAAAGCGGAGGCATCGACATGACAGGAGGACCATCTGTATAAAGTGGGCCGGAGCCCGTTGGGCTTAGCGGCACAGAGAGGGAGGGCTGCACAGAGACAGATGTCTGGAGGACTGTAATCTGACCTCAATAATCTGAACACTGGTCGCCTCTCAGGTTGTTAAATCAGCACATAAAGAATATGTGGGAAAGGACTAAATCGACAGCGCTTTGGTTTCTCCTTTTCATTGGTGTACAATGCTCCACATTTAACAGGGAACGAGTTTAATCAGATGTTTGGTAATGTAGGCAACTCCCAGTTATGAGACAAGTTTTAAATCAAGCATATAGATATTAATGGTCTCTTATTGTTAGTTTACTTGCACGGCAATAATAACCGATACTGATATCGGATATCTGTACGAGACTAACTCAAATAGCTGGATCGAGTATCGGAGACAATAGGTCGATCTGGTATCGCATACCATTATTTTAATAATAACAATTGAGTGTATTTATATCTATGCAATGTTTAAGTCAAGCCTGATGTTGCATCATCTAATACTGCTGAGATTAGCTGTGTGTATCCCTACATTAGCTTTCATTTCTCAGAATTAGATACTTTATTAATCCCGCAAAGGGAAATGTAGCAATCTTTATAATAGCATACATCTATTTACAGCCATTAAATTATACTTTTTTGAAAGCACATAAGCTAATTTCTGCTTTAGTCAAGATACATATTGATCTATTCGAAAATCAATATTCTGAGATGAGATGATGAGATTCACTTTCTGTCCCCGTTAAAGGTTTTTTTGGGAGTTTTTCCTCATGTGAGGTATACAAAATAAAGAAATTGAATTGAAATTAATTAAATTGAATATATCAACATATAAAAAATATTTATTTTGATACAGTACATTCATACACACACACACACATGTATTTCAGGTCACAAATATTTACACATTATAAAATGGAGGACTAGTGTATTTTAGGTATTTCAGTAAACCTGGCACATTAAATTCATACCGACATACAAAATAAACTAATAACTGGTTAATCCCTTCCCTCACTTTATAATCTAAATCAAGATTTTAACACAATGCAGAGGTTCAAAATAAAAATGATTGGGTTTTAAACGGTTTTGTGCAACATTTTTCTCAGCAAAACATCAACTGTGAAAGTGCATGATGAATAAAAAAAAAACAGATATTTTTACACATTGACTGTACACCACATGTAAATACTGAAATTGTGTCACTGTGTGTTTTTTTCCCTTTTTTGCCGTCCACCAAATGAATGGTGTTTTTTTTTTTTGTTTTTTTTATTCCCACAAGGCTGTAAAACAACATAATTCATCCAATGCCGACTGAGCTACCAGTGACCACTGTCCTCAGTCTGCCGAGTCTCTGAGCACAGCAGCTCTCTCTATTTACATCACAGGCTGGTAAAAAACAAACAAAAAAAACAAAGTGCGTCCTCTGTAGGTTGAGGAATTGGTTTGGTTTTAGCAGAAGTACTCATTTGGTGGCCCCTCAGTCCTGGCTGTGGCCTCCGAGTCAACACTGGACCTCGCCGACAGCAACCTGTTGGATTCGTCAGGATTTAGCCTGGTCAGATACTCTCCCTCCATCCCTTTAGCTTTGGTCCCGGGGCCCAGGGTCTCGAAGGTGACGTACGAGTCCTGAATCTCCTTGGACTGCCGCCCCAGCAGCTTTTGGCAGCGCTTCTTTAGCGCCCCGCAGCACACAATCAGCGTCAGGGGGACGGCGATCACGCACGCCACCGTTATCACCACCACATTAATGAGCTTCTGAGTGCCGCTGGCGCTGGCCGCCTCATCCGTTGAGAAGATTACGCACTGCTCCTTTTTCGGGATCAGGCCTTTAACGCAAACGCAAGCAATGTACTTTGTCTTTGGGACGAGGCCGTCAATGGTGATCCGGTTCTTGCCAGCGCCTACGTTGACCCGACGCATGTCTCGCTCACCAAATATAGCATACAGGACACTGAATTCTGTGGTGTTTGTGGCCGTAGGGGCTCGCCAGTTCAGAGAGACAGTATGGTCGGTGTCGCCGATCACCTTCACCGAACGCACCACCCTTTTCTCCGGCGCTTGCTGTAAGGACGAGGCGTTGGCTGCCAAGTTGCTCAGAGCATCCAGCTCCACCGGTCTCTGAGGGTCTGGAGCCTTGCCTTTCCCCTCCGAAGCGCCGTCAGAGACGCTGTAGCTTTCCACCTCATACTTCCCAGTCACGCCTTTGCCGTTGAGGGGTTTGATGATGGGTTGGGCGGCGGTGCTGGTCGGAGGAACGTATCTGGCAATAAGCTTCTCCTGGTATGCTGCTCTGCCAATGCCACTGGGTTTCTTCCCTCTGGTTCTCTTAGAGACGCCTCCACCTGCTTCCTCCGACCGAAAGGAATCGGTGATCACCAAAGAGATGATGGCGTCTGCGGCGCCCACGAAGTTGGTCGCTTTGCACACATACTTCCCAGAGTCTCGGTAGGCGACCGCAGGCACGCTCAGAATCGACCAAATGATGCCCTCCTTTGAAATCTCTTCCTGAACTGAAAAATTAAAAAAAAATTAAAAAGCAGACACCCACAGACTAGTCAAACAGATGAGCGCCAACAGAATGACTTTAATCTCATTGACACTGTGACTTTGACAGGGACGGTTACTCTTCCAATCCAAGCACCTCTGGAATCAGTTCAGCAGAACTCACCGGTGCCGTTCATTTTCTTTCCGTCAGCGCGGCTCCAGGACAGCTCCGGGATGGGGACGCCGACCGTGCCGCAGCGCAGCAGGACGTTGTTGCCCAGTGAGCTCCGGACACGAGCCACGGCCGTGTGCACCCGAGGGCCCTGGCACCTCTGCAGCTCCGCTTCGGTGAAAAGAACCCCCGACAGGCTCTCCGGATCGGCGCACCTAAGCCGGGTGTCGATGAGGGCCACCGACGACGACGGGGATTTCTGGTACTGGACCAGATCGTACAGCCGGCAGTCGCACAGCCACGGGTTATCATGGAGACCTGCAGAGGAGATGAGGCGTGAGAAAGTGCTGTCAGTGCAGATCTTATGAACTACAGTCACTACCATCCAGGAGAACTTCCTTTATCCGACACCAAAGAGTCCCTTAAAGACCAAGTACATGCGGCTGTGAGTTAAAATGCATAGAATTAGTGTGACATCTTGACACGCTGTACACAATAGCTATAATTAGACTAATCCCTGACTCTTTAAAAGCTTCTGGTGTCAAAGAAGTAGTCGTCATGCAAGGCAGCTTAAAAAGAATAAGTTCCGGTATCCAAATATGTCACAGCTTGATCCTCACCGAGAATTAGTTTGGAGGAATCGGCGTCCTGAGACGGCTTCACGCTCAGCCACATTGAGAGAACGTCGGCAGGAACGGTTGTCAGGGAGTTGCTGGATAGGTCCAGATAGGTGAGATTCTTTATGTGCACAGTGGAATCGGCAGGGATGGTGGAGATCTTGTTGTTGTGAAGGTCGAGGAGCCTCAGGTTTGGCATATCGGTCAGAGACTCCCAGGGGAAGGAGGTGAGGGAGTTGCCATCCAGCCGGAGCTCATCCAGGTTGTAAAGACCCCGGAAACTGTCAACATTCAGTGAATTCAGTGAATTGAAAGACATCCACAGAAACTCCAGGTTGTTGAGGTAGTGGAAGTTGTCGCTTGAAATACGCGCGATCGCTGTCTTTTCAATGCGCAGCTTCGATGTGTCGATGGGGAAGTTTGGAGGAATCACAGTGATCTCTGGATCGTTGCAAAGTACACTCCTGCAAAACAAAATAATAAAAGTGTATTTATTTCTCATTATGATTATTTATAATATGACAAAACGAAAGCTACTTTCAAAATTGTAAGGGTTTGTAGAAGTGGATTTAATTTCAAAATAAATATATTTCCTGCCTTCATTTTACATAAAAAGCATAATAGTAGAGCATGTATTTGAGAAAAAAACGTAGTAATCTATTGTTCAGTAACAAGCAAAGCAGATTAAAGGGCAACTCCAAGTTAATCCTCCACGAAACAGAGTGACTGAGCAGAAGAAAGATGAAGTCAAAATCACTTTTGCACGCAAGAAAAAAACAACAACAAAAAAAACACCTACTGAGAATAAAATTCAAACAACATTCATTTGAACAAATTACCGTATTTACCTTGCTTTTGAGCCGTCGCTTAACTTGTGGAAGAAGCAGCTGCATTGTGCAGGACAGGAACTGATCAGCAAAGGGAGAAAAACTATAGCCAAACCGAAAACAGCGGTAAAATGTCGACTCATGTTTTCTCCTGCAAGCTATTAAACGCTATGCAGCTAGACTAAAAAAAAAAAAAAAAAAAATAGCAGCGTTTAATGGGGCATCACATGCATCGTAGTGGCTCGCGGGCTCTCAGCTCCATACTGCTCCGACTGGTCTGAATCCTGAGATAAAAAGGATAGACAGGGATTAGTGGAGGACTTGGGTTATTTTCATTCACACGATTAGGCTATTGCTTCCTGGAAGCTGATAGGCTGCTTCGTTTTTTACTTTTATTCTCTGAGGAATAGTTTCCAATATTGACTGGATAGTTATTTAATGGAGAAAAAAAAAACTAATTCCACACCTAAAGGTAGACAAAAAAAAACAACTATTTTTCACATACAACGATTTTAAAATGCGGATTTTCTGGACAGATAGGACATATATATATATATATATTTGTTT
This sequence comes from Cebidichthys violaceus, assembly GCF_023349555.1. Lineage (NCBI taxonomy): Eukaryota > Metazoa > Chordata > Actinopteri > Perciformes > Stichaeidae > Cebidichthys > Cebidichthys violaceus. The sequence goes on along the minus strand of NW_027176958.1, from coordinate 646,723 downwards.
TTAATGCTGTATTTTTTGTTTGAAATTGTATCAATATTTTCCCGTCAAGTCATATCATTTACTGCTAAATATCGGAGTAAACTGTGAGATTGTTAGACCTCACATTGGACAGACAATTAGTCCCCAAAAACAGATTACAACTGATATGAAAGCACATGAATGCTTACGTTTTAGAACATTTTCCATTAAACATGTATTCTTGTTATGTTAGCCTGTCGGGAATGATGCAGTCTATTAATAATGTTTTAATACATAGACAGACTGTAGTTAGCGTGAAGGCTGGAAACGTGGCAACTCGTGACCACTGGATGGCGGTAGAGAGGCGCTTCAGGTATTTACTGCTACTCACCGTCTTGTTATTCCAATCTCCAAACCAGAGAAATGACAGCGTCATGAAGCCACATGCAGTAGATCACTGGCTTTAAATACCAAAAGAAAGTCAAAGAATTACGTGAGAATAATTTAAATTATTCAGATTACTCATATACTATTATTAAACTGTATTATTAGTAGTAAACCTGCAGAGCACATTGTGTGTGACACATTGTGGATGACTCGCTGTCACAGTCTCTGTGGGTTTTTTTTTTCACAGGTGCGGAGGTTTAAAGACACGGCTGTCCGGCGGGATCTCAAAGCCTTTAATCCAGTCATCGCTCCGTCTCTTATTAATACATCTTTGTTCTATTTTCTTTCAGGGGGGCTGTCCCAGGAAAGTGAAGGTATTTGAAAGAGTATATGTTCCCCTGATAAAGACGGGCCTCTGTCAGTGTAAAAGGAGTGAAAATCCCTTTATTTGGAGGAAGTGGAATGGTTGAAAAATGAATAAAATCTTCCAAAATGTGTATCTCTAATCTGAGAAATGGTCATTTGTAGAACACTCATTATGTCAAAAATGATAAACAAGGCTGGGTTTTTTTGGGCTGTTTTAAAGTACTTTTTAAAGTACAGAAAAAATCCTTTCAGTGTTAATGTGGGATATTACTACTTAAAGTAATGTGTCAACTTGTATCCACTTTTATGTACCTTATATACTTGTAACTGGTTTGAAGTAAAGATCATCATGTGTAATAAAGAAGTACAATATTTCCCTCTGAAATGTAGAGAAAGCAAGATTAAATGAAAATACTGAGTACATCAAAATGTACTTCAGTGCAGTACTTAGTAGTAAATGTGTTTTGAGCAAAGTACCTTGTGTCAGATAAAGTGGAATACAAGTTACAATATCTCCCTCTGAGTGTTCCATACCTGGAAATTATATTTAAGTACATAAAGTCATTGCATTACTTCTCGTTTCTGATGTACTGATGGTACTTTTAGAGAAATAAAGAAAAGCATGTACTTCACTGTTTCATCTTGATCTTGATCTTCAGACTACGAAAGAGATTTCAACAGTAAAACCTTTGTTTCATTGCAGAACCAGCAGATTATGATTGTGTAATTACGCGTTGGCCAATGCATTAATGTGTAAACACTGCAAGGGTGCAAGCGCTTTGGAATACAAATATCACAGACAGGGTGTTCAGGTCGCTTTCAGTTGTGACTTTTATTCTCACAATGTTTATTTGTGGCTAGCCGCTCACTAAGTCTGTATTAATTAAGAAGTTCAATGAGGTCCTGATTTCATTCAGTAAACTAAGGCTTCATGGAGCTGACTTTTATTTTGAAAGGATATAGCTTTTTGGTCCACTGTCTATCAATACAAAGTACAGACAAGAGAGAACCAAAACTCTGACAGAAAACACAAAGCGAACAAAGATTACAATTGATACCCGTTGATAAATCCTCCACGTTCACGTTCTCCGTGACGATTTCTGCGCTGAGCTTTCAGTCAGGACAACATGGGCAGTTTGAGAAAAGGGTATTATAAGTCTATTGGGACACGTCGTTACTTCATAGTTAATGAGTTTTTGGTAATCTGTGGGCAGATTAGTGGTGCAATCAGACTCGGCCCAAATGTTACATTTTTAAATGTTCAGGCTGCCCTCGTCTTTTGGGGTTATTCATGAGTAAACGAATGAGGTTGTGATGCTTTCACTGACTTTTTAATTGACCTTTCAAACTTAATTGCGTAGTCATTTGTCAGTCAGGTGTAAAGATCTGGTGGTTGGATCTGAGTGCCTTTTATTTTACATGCATTGTTGATGATCCGAGGAAGTTTTTAAGTTAACAGGGACAAAGCTGTACACGGTGTAACCTTGAGAGTGAGAGCAGAGTCTGACTCACGTTTATGCTACATAACATACAACTGAACTTGTATCTGTGTATACACATACGTGTGCAATTCAAAGTGACGTATTCACAATTTTTATGTAGAGGAATTCTGCAAAAAAATAAACAAATTTGCTGTCAAGTCAATGTTACGTATAAAAGACCCAAATCACACATTTGCATCAGACAAGGGACATAAATAACAATAGATGCTGCTGTAATTTAAATGTAATTATACACAATGGTATCGTTCCATCATAGGCTCTTCATTTCAGAAATGTCAATAATCAAATTTTAAATAAATAACCACTAGAAAGTGTGTGCTGTGGCCTATATCTGAGCGTTAACGTCGATGATCGTTATTAACGTTGGTCAAAAACAACATTTCCCATGTCTCCATGTTTTCCTCCTCACCGTCAGATGAGTCAAAAGAAAGGAGTTAAAGGAAACGCTCTGTTGAGTCTGCAGCAGAGGCCTTAATCAATCTGACAAAAGCGCAAACTCTCCATCAAAGAGTTGCGCACTATTGTCGCTCGTGAAGTTGCAAGAAGTCTGACAGAAGTCCGCTCGTTAGGACATTCTTCGGGGGATTTCAAAAGTGGGGTTTTACTAAGATTAGTGTCTTTGTGCTTGTTCACGTGAAAGAGCCTTTATAAGGCGACGTGTTGTGCGGAGACGTTGAGGCGCCTCACAACAAGAAAAAAGGACAACTTGAGCTCGTGCTAAAAAATTGAAAAAAAGTTTGCGCAGTTTCAAACATGGCAGCGTTTACGTTACCGGAGGGGTTCACGGACTTTGACATGTTTACGTTCGGCTCTGCACTTCTGGTCGGGGGTAAGTTCACCGAGATTACCGGAAGACTAGAATTAAAGAGACAGTTCAGTCTAAAAAAAAAAAAAAAGATGATAAATGCATCTTAAATTATGACAAAAAAAACCCATTGCATGTTATTTTTCTCATTGTCATGTGATTGCAAATTTAAGTTAACCTTGCATACATTTGTGGATATATATATATATATATATATATATATATATATATATATATATATATATATATATTCAGGCTGATAACAAATGTCATAGCAGAAATTAAAGGGGCATTTCTCGTCTTATTGTTCTTTCAGGCATGCTTGGATTCTTCCTCAATGCCATCAGCATCGTGTCTTTCCTCACCGTGAAGGAGATGAGGACTCCCAGCAACTTCTTTGTGTTCAACCTTGCTGTGGCTGACATCTGTTTGAATATTAATGGCCTCACGGCTGCGTATGCGAGCTACCTCAGGTATCAGACAGAGGACACACTGAGGGTTTAAAGGAGTTATTCTGTACCATGGTGGGGTTTCTACATTTCTTTAGGCAATAAAAAAAGAAAAGGCTTAGTATTTGGTGTCAGCCAACGGATTGCACAAACTAACTAAGCCTTTGGGTTCATAATCCACAATCCACTTGATTCGGTGTGTAAAGTTCAGATTTTACAATCAGATCGGTTGGAAGTTATCCAACGTGAATTTTAATTAAAATGTAGCAACATTTAAATATTTAAACCTCAAATATATTTAGTGGTTTCTAACCTGTGTGTCGCCAAGGCTCCTACTGGCCCCCTTATTTCTCCCGCGCTCTGGTGAATGTATTAAGCACACATTTATTTAGTCAAATGAAGCATGAAAGCAGAATAAACTGAAATAACAAAAGGCCTTAGAACCAGATTGTACCGTCATACTGGTGCATATAGTATCAATAACAATAGCTTGCTTCAATAATCCAGCCTTTTGGCTATTGGGAAGATAAATCAGATGTTTAACAAATATATTATTCTGACATTGGAGTTTTACCTCTTCAGGATATCTGAGGAGGGCACATCACTCTTTGGTTTAAATGCTCACAGCTCATCTTCAAATGTGACCTACATATGTGAGGGGCTGTGGATGGGACTGACTCGGTCACATGCTAGAAAGGTCGGGAACCAGACTCAGCCGTGTGAAATCATGCTGTTTTAAAACAAATGTAATCAAAATGCTTTTACAGCCTGATGTAGGCGTGATGATAACAATACTGGGTTTAGGCAGAAGTCATCAACATGGTGGAATATGACTCACGTTTTACTGTCTTTTCTAGATACTGGCCATTTGGTCAAGATGGATGTGCCTATCACGGTTTTCAGGGCATGATATCGGTCCTGGCGTCCATCAGCTTCATGGGTGTCCTCGCTTGGGACAGATATCACCAGTACTGCACCAGTAAGTACAACAGATCACCAGTACTGCATCAGTGAGTACAACACATCACCAGTACTGCACCAGTGAGTACAACACATCACCAGTACTGCACCAGTGAGTACAACACATCACCAGTACTGCACCAGTGAGTAAACATATCACCAGTACTGCACTAGTGAGTACAACACATCACCAGTACTGCACCAGTGAGTAAACATATCACCAGTACTGCACCAGTGAGTAAACATATCACCAGTACTGCACCAGTGAGTACAACACATCACCAGTACTGCACCAGTGAGTACAACACATCACCAGTACTGCACCAGTGAGTACAACACATCACCAGTACTGCACCAGTGAGTAAACATATCACCAGTACTGCACCAGTGAGTAAACATATCACCAGTACTGCACCAGTGAGTAAACATATCACCAGTACTGCACTAGTGAGTACAACATATCACCAGTACTGCACCAGTGAGTAAACATATCACCAGTACTGCACCAGTGAGTACAACACATCACCAGTACTGCACCAGTGAGTAAACATATCACCAGTACTGCACCAGTGAGTACAACATATCACCAGTACTGCACTAGTGAGTACAACACATCACCAGTACTGCACCAGTGAGTACAACATATCACCAGTACTGCACCAGTGAGTACAACATATCACCAGTGAGTACAACATATCACCAGTACTGCACCAGTAAGTACAACACATCACCAGTACTGCACCAGTAAGTACAACATATCACCAGTACTGCACCAGTGAGTACAACACATCACCAGTACTGCACCAGTGAGTACAACATATCACCAGTACTGCACCAGTGAGTACAACACATCACCAGTGAGTACAACACATCACCAGTACTGCACCTGCTTTTGTTTTTGCAGCAGAAATAGCAGAGAAGCGTCATCACGCGCATCATTAGCTGTCGCCAAACAAACAATATATGAAACGTCAACTCACGTCCAGCGTTCTTCTTCATCCTGCAGGACAGAAGCTCTTCTGGAGCACTACTTTGACGATGAGCGGCATCATCTGGATTCTTTCCATCTTCTGGGCTGCCGTTCCTCTCATGGGATGGGGCGTCTATGACTTTGAGCCTATGAGGACTTGCTGCACGCTGGACTACACCAGAGGGGACAGGTAGAAATATAGGAATGATGCTAAAACTGGAATGTTATTTTCATCACTATCAGTTCATCATTTTCCTATGAATCTCTTTTCAACAGGGACTACGTGACCTACATGCTGACTCTGGTGTTGCTCTATCTGATGTTCCCAGCTTTCACCATGTTGTCGTGTTACAATGCCATCCACAGGCACTTCAAGAAGATCCATCACCACAGGGTAAACGTGCACGAAAGGACAGTCTCGACTGACTTGTTCAAGCTGCTCCTGCAGTACACAGTGTTCTATTGTGGTTGTCGTATTTGGACATGTTACCAGCTCCTGGAGTTGAGTGTGTTCCCTGACATCTAACCATAAAAAAGGAGGCTGCTATCTTAGAATGTTTGTGTTGGAGTCACTAAAATCTAAATCCACCACATTGCATGTGTCATATCCGCAGTAACACAATGCACTTTGTTCCCCAGTTTAACACCAGTATCCCCTTGAGGGTAATGCTGATGTGCTGGGGCCCCTACGTCCTCATGTGCATCTACGCCTGCTTTGAGAACGTGAAGGTCGTATCGCCAAAGCTGAGAATGGTGAGCAATTGTTTAGTTTAATTCAATCCAACAGTTTGTGGGGAAATAGAGTCAAAATGATGAAAAAGGAAGCAGGTTAAACTTAGTTCAAAGGAGAATTAGTAGTTTATTTAATCTGGCTAAACCGTCGGCGTGTTTACAACCTTTTGACTGCAGGCTTTGTTGTAACAATGCCGGTGTGTTCCTACACCGGCAGTTACTTGAAAAAAAACAACATACGAGACCCTCGAGACTATCCTTTGAATCAAGTACCTATACATGATGCAAATCCTTGTTTTGTGCCCGCAGGTGCTTCCAGTCCTTGCAAAGACAAATCCCATCTTCAACGCTCTCCTCTACTCATTCGGAAACGAGTTCTACCGGGGCGGCGTGTGGCACTTCCTCACCGGGCAGAAGATCGTCGATCCGGTGATCAAGAAGTCAAAATAAAAAGGAAACTCAATACGTCGTCGTCAGATCATCGTTTGCTCTGGTGTTGTCGACATCAACGAGCCCTTTAGGTGTCTGTACAGTTGGTCTGTGTTCACATGTGGACGGTAGCCGAAACTCAGGACAATCTCTACATTTGGAGCCTGATGCTGGATTTGTGTAAATCTACAAAAATGTTTCAAATCACTGCATAATTTCTACATTTGTCTTTAAAAAAAAAAAAAGCTGCACTGCTACTCCGTCCGTGTTAGACCACTTACAATAAACACATTGTGTTGCTGTGGTTGATCTTCTACTGTATGCGTCATCCACTTTAAAGTGTTGAATAACTGAGCCGATGTAACTAAGATTTCTACAATTGACAGTTTGAGATAATGTAACTTCTATATACGGTAAGAAAAGCCGTCACTGTGTTAACACTCTTATTATGCAATAGTCAGCACTTGAGGCAAAGTGAACTTCATGAACTCATTTCAAAGTAGGTGATTGTTGAAATAGCGTACACTGATGAATAAAGAGGTAGATTGTGTGCTAGAGCTCAAAATGAGAATACGCAGCTGGACCGACACGGAGCATATTAAGGAATTCAATCTCTAATGAAACCATAGTCATGTCAGCCATTAATAACACCAGCATTAAAACGTTCTGTTGTACCCATTTCCTTAGATTACAGTCTGTCTTTTGTGTGAGTCACATTAAAAGAAAGCGTGAACGGCGTCGGCGAGAGCACAGAAGATACAAGACGACAGCACTTTGATCTCTGCGCTCCAGAAATAAGCTTCCGTTTCTCTGACCTCACATGCGACTGTGACGCTCCTGCCGGGCAGGTGTCAGAGGGTGAAATCCTCTCACCGTCGAAGGCAAGACGAGTCGACAAATACTCCTGTCGTCTCCCTGGAATACAAAAAAAATAACACATTCATTTCACGTTGTATCGAATTCTTGGATAGCAGCGTTATCGGCGTGTAGCATCCGTGATACACTGTCGAGGAAAAGCAATTCAAAATGATCAGTGCATGAATGAAGGGCTTTACATGGCCGGAGGGGAAGTGTGTGTGGTCTCTGTGGTCTGGAAATAACAAAGATGGGACAGAAAAGCTGAATCACTTTGAACTTGAAAAGTCAGTTCACACGTTCATGTTACCTACGGGATGAATTGCTTTATTTTCTTCTTGATCCCCTGAGTTGTAAACCGGCGCCATTCATCATCAGATCAAACTGTTAATTTGTCCTATATACTTATATACAACAACAACAAAAAAGCAACAGTTAGCATGCTAATCTAAACATAGCAAACATGTAACCTGCTTAGCATATTGACCTTACCATTCAACTCGATGCACCTCCGTGCTCAGGTAGGGCCTCACTGACCCTTGAGCACGGCTGTAGACTCTCGTTATGTTACAACAAGTAGAATCTTTGGATTTTGTATTTATTATTTCTTTCCAAATGTGTTGAAGTCTGTGTTAATAAGAAACTGAACGTTTCTGGTGTGATATATTTTGAATTGTTTTTTCCAAACAATACGAAACAAACAACATTTGTTTGCCCTGACAGGACAAGGGTCCTTCCAGCCTCTCAAGGATATATATATATTAAATTGTATTTCTCCACCGTCCCCATGTTTCATGAGGTGGCTAAACGAAATTCTTGTATTGTTTAAGATGGAACAGATTCGTTTTAGCACACGGAAGTCACAGAACGATCTCCCTAAACCTGACTGTAGAGCTCTTTGCCGCAACGTTAAACTCGGCCTTTTCCCTGCATGCTGACAAAAAGAAGACTCCACTAGTCGTCAGCTGACTCATGGACTCTTTAGTGTCCTTGCAGCACACCAAACTAGCTGTTCTCATTAGCAGGCATTATCATGTACTTCCTCATAAACTCTTGCTGCTCCTCATCCATTCGGGCTGATCAGGGTTTTACCCGGGAAAGACTGAGGAATCCGACAGATTAGCATCAGGTTCTTGGGAACAGGCGGCCCCATTGATTGACAGCTGATTACGAGACAAGTGTTTTGCCGACCAGCGCTCTAAATCGGTCACAGCTGTAGATAGGAGAGACAGTAATAGCAACAAGCTCACAGGAACAACTTGTCTGAGAGAGACACACGGAGTCTTTCTCACAACACATTTTGCTTGAAAAGTCTGTCAACAACCCTCTTCATTTCGTCGAGTCAGCATTTAGATTACCATCCATGAGGTGAAGGTGTTCCCGTCTGTGCCTGAATAGAGACCATAGGTGTGTTAAATCGAATGCTAGTCACAGACAGATGGTGTTAAAGACAAAAGAATAGAGGAAAACATCTGTCACAGAAAGGAGGAAGAGAAGAGGGGAAAGAAATGCACTCTGCAAGGGTGAAACAAGCTCCGGTGGCTCTAAATCGTTCCACTAATAAACACCAGGAAAACCCTTTAATATTTCATATTTTATCAACTTCAACTGTCCAATCAAACAGTACAAACACTCGTACACATATAGAGCGGTTTCCTGGCCTTCTGCACACTGCAAGGACTACAACTCAGCTGTAGAAATAGTGAAATGATGGCACAATAAATAGAAGTATGATTGTTTTACCTTAATTTTTACATGAGCCTCATGATATCTCCTAAAAGCCCCCAAATTCTGAGAAACAATATTGAGAACATGACGCTCTGTGTGATAGCTACAGCCCTAAAGAACTATGACATAATAACAGACATTCACCGAGTAAAAAGGTGAAGCAGAGGTCGATTGAGGGACACGGTGTTTTACGTAAATTCCCTCGTTAATTATTAACTTTGTATTGGCCCACTAAACACAATGGATGTTAAATAATAAATAATCTATGCGAGAGTTGCTCAGAGAGAACCCTGCAGCAGACGTCACACGTTACAGTCAACAGGTCAGATTAGACGCCACATGACAAAAACAAAGACCTTACGTAACACCGCACACGTCTGTTCATAATCCAAAACCATTTCTCTTTCAACCAGCTAGATATTTAGATTTCAACACGTCAACAAATTGTGTCACATGTGACACACATCTCCTGTGGATTTTTTTTTTTTCTTGAATTAATATTAAAAGGATTGTTTTACAGAGTATAATCTGGATTAGAATATATTTGCGTCACAGACGGCTTTCCTTCTGGCCTCATCGGTTGAACACGTCTCACAGCGTCTTCCCACCGTCCACGTCTCACATCTGACACTACGACCTCCAGATTATCAATGTAGTCACTTACATCTCAGCACTGTCACTCATATAAAATCTGTATATTCAAAAAATACTGGAGTGTGTTTTTCTAACGGCTGCTGCTGTGCCAAGCCGCTCTCATTAGTGAAATTGGGCAGTAATGTGCTGTGATGTGTTAATCCTCCTGTCGGCGTATTAATGTTGCCTTTTACTGCATCAAATAATCCACTGAACACCCTGGAAACACCCATCCGCTGTCTGCTGAGATCATCATCCAATATTTAAATAATAGTGCAGTTTGTACATTCTGTACTCGTATGCATCCAAATTGAAGAGTTTGTCATGCAGGATAAGATAGGCCTGTTGAATTGATCTTTTCACAACTATTACTGTTGTAAACCAGCATTTAATATCGTTTTATAGCACCAGAAACATAATGTGTTTACTTCTAAACTTAGATTGGATCACTGACGTTCATTTAAATAACTTGTTTTAGGTGTAGCGTCAGAAAAAAGAGGTTATAGTCCTGGTTTTTGAGGGGGTTTTTTGGAGTCTATGTTTTACAGTCGGATCATGGATTAACCATTTATCATTAAGTCTTCACTGCCCTCTACTGGCGAATGAGAACAGTTCTATAGTTCAATAGTTTTAGATAACAGTTAATTCATTTATTTTTATTACCAAGGCTTGAATACTCTTAATTTGCTGGAAAATAAAAATGATGTAGTTTTGCTGTTGTTTTTTTTCCTAACGCATAAATATGCGTTTAATATGAATAACAAAAAGAATCATCAACAAAAACCTCAGACTAAACTGTAAATGATGAGCAGCACATAGGGCGCAGTGGTTGTAATAATGTAAAATATTTACTGACTACTTCATGGACAACATCGCTGAGTAATGACATGATTTTTGTTTATGGAGGTTGTGTGCACTTGTGGATTTTCACCACACGGTGTCGCTGTTGTCTTTGTGTTAAATCTTTCCCCACATCTCCGTTCTGTCGGGCGCGATTCCATCTCCGGACATAACAGCTGAACGCAATAGGCTTTCTATGTTATCACACTTTAGTGTTGTTATTGATGTGATTTGGTTTCTTGGATACATTTTAACCAAGTATAAAAAAATGTTTGTTGTCTTTTCATTTACGAAGTAAGAGACAATCTCCTCGGCTGTTCGGGTGCTGTCCAAAGCCTCGTGGTGCTGAAAGCTCTCCAGCTCGTGCTGCATTCGCTTATGAGTTCTTGTCTGGAACACATAAAAAAAAAAAAAAGAAAGCCTTTCACGCAGCTATGAATGTAATGAATTGGATATTTGATTGAGTTTTAATATGTTCATTTCTATAAACATCCATGTTTATGGACACTCGTTGGCGAGAAGTGAGTTTATAGTTGTTTTATTTTTGCTTGCAGTGTTTTAAGTCCTCTTTAGATGTTCTTCTATAGGCTATTACATCTGTGTGCATGCGCACACTTACACTTTTTTTAATCAGTTTGTGTTTGTATCTCATCGTGAGGTTAATATCGGATCTTCTTTGTAAAATATGTATTACTCAAGATGTCCCAGCTTTTACATGTCTGTGGATTCATACAGAATGATTGAAGAATAACCAAATAACCAAAGTCAAGAGTCACACACTGGACATTCGGAACGAGAAAGCCTCTTTTTCTTTTCCAGGCTCTTGTAGAGGGGGGGTTGTGTGATGTGGTGCTCATTGGCTCTTATTGGTTGAAGTGATTGCTGCCATGGATGGAAATTAACATAAAGGAGGCAAGTGGCGAAGGGATCCACTTGGGGGCAAGCTGGTGATGCGTCACAGCTCTTGGTGAAAAGAGGAGACAAAAAAAAGGGACTAAAATAGCGCCGAACCTGCGGGTTTAATGTGCACCAATGGCCACGAAGTCACTCGTGGTCTCAGAGCTCGCGCGCAAAAGTGCCACAGGTGATAGGAGGAATGGACACAGAGATGAGAGAGTTCGAGTGCCCTAGGTGTTGCAAATAAGTAACCAAATTCGCTCCAAACAAGCTTTTGCCATGTGAGATTAGCGAGCGAAACTTCTGCACGGTTGCAGGAATTCAACGACTTCACCACGTCACTTCTCGGGAGATCATGAAACAGCATCGGATGTGGCTGCGGCGAAGACACCTTGAGAAAACTGAGGAAAAACCATCTTCACCGATGAGGCAGCGCCGAGTTCCCCTTCGCCTCTCCCTTTACGCACAGGCGAGGTGAGGACGGAGAGCATGACATCAATGTAGAGGAAAAACACCAATGAGTCATCCGAGGTGTTAAAAGATCGGCAGCAGACGGGAGAAGCACAACTACAATTTTTTAATCGAAAGTCCTTAATAAAAAAGAAGCACATCATGGATGGAGAAGGAAGATCGTCCGGGCTGGTCAAATCAGCCGCGGTGAAGCTGTCCGAGATGAGCGAAAGAACCAAGGAGCTAGGCACCGCGATGAAGGATCCTCATCGGCAAAGACGGATCATATTAGTGATCGTCTGCGTGGCTCTCCTGCTGGACAATATGCTCTACATGGTAATCGTGCCAATTATTCCAGACTATCTTGCCGAGCTGGAGAGCGAGCAGTCGGAGCACGTCCACGTAGTGATGCACCGCAACTCTTCATTCAACAGCACGAGCCAAGACAAAAGCAACAAGAACAACTTAGATATCCAGATCGGAGTACTTTTCGCGTCCAAAGCCATCCTGCAGCTGTTAGTTAGCCCGCTGTCGGGAACTTTCATAGACCGGGTTGGATATGACATTCCACTTCTAATTGGTCTGAGCGTAATGTTCGTGTCCACCTGCATATTTGCAATCGGGGAGAACTACGCGACGCTCTTTGTGGCCAGAAGTTTGCAGGGTCTGGGGTCGGCTTTCGCGGACACCTCTGGCATCGCGATGATAGCCGACAAATACACGGAGGAGTCGGAGAGGAGCACGGCGCTGGGCATCGCCCTGGCGTTCATCTCTTTTGGGAGTCTGGTGGCGCCTCCATTTGGGGGCATCCTGTACGAGTTTGCGGGCAAGAAAGTGCCCTTCATCGTGCTCGCCTGCATTTGCCTGGCGGACGGCTTTCTGCTGCTGACTGTGATCAAGCCGTTCTCCAACAGGACTAGAGAGAACATGCCAGTCGGCACCCCCATATATAAACTCATGGTTGACCCGTACATAGCTGTGGTGGCCGGCGCGCTGACGGTCTGTAACATCCCCCTGGCCTTTCTCGAGCCCACCATATCCAACTGGATGGAGACCACCATGCACTCCACTCAGTGGGAAATGGGGCTCACCTGGCTCCCAGCCTTCTTCCCTCATGTCCTCGGCGTGTACATGACAGTTAAATTGGCAGCTAAGCATCCAAATTTGCAGTGGTTCTACGGAGCTTTAGGTATGGTTATCATAGGAGCGAGCTCCTGCACAGTCCCTGCATGCAAAACTTTCGGGCAGCTCATCGCCCCGTTGTGCGGCATTTGTTTTGGCATCGCACTGGTAGACACTGCCCTGCTGCCGACACTTGCATTTCTAGTCGACGTGCGTCATGTTTCAGTGTACGGTAGTATTTATGCCATAGCAGATATTTCCTACTCTGTCGCGTACGCTATGGGTCCTATAGTAGCCAGCCAGATTGTGCACAATCTCGGGTTTGTACAGCTTAATTTGGGCATGGGCCTCGTCAATGTGCTTTACGCGCCAGCCCTGTTGCTGCTGCGCAACGTGTGCCAAATGAAACCGTCCCACTCAGAGCGAGATAACCTCTTGGAGGAAGCTCCGCAGGGGCTGTACGATACGATCAAGATGGAGGAGAGGAGGGCTAAAAAGAAGGGCTACCGTTCGGCGGGGAATTGCCTTGCAGTAGATGAAAATGGGTTTGACAAATTCAGAGCACAGCGGTCCGTGTCAGAGGAGTCGTCCGGTCCGGAGTACACTTAGCCCGGCCACACGCTCACCGCCCCCCTCCCCTCCCCCCCGAAACATTCCCCAGGAGAGATTTGGAGACGAGGCAGGTTATAGTCAAGTAATTTAAACTTTTATGTAAGTACCGATGTGCAAATATAAAGACCCAATCACCAAAATCATGGTGTGACCCGCTTTTATCGTTTCTTTTTGACTGTGATTTCATTGTGTCGAACACGTCTATGTAGCGTTTGTCATGGACGTATAACTGGAGTTTTGTGCGAGATCTATCAGCTACCGTTGTGTATCACTATTGTAAAAAAAGATATAAATAGATAAATGTACGCACAATACTATATGGGACCAACTATATGCAGCACATTTCCTCCCCCCCCCCCCCCCCCCCCCCTCCTTACACACAAAAAAAAATAGCCTATATTTTTAGTCTCTGAAGAAACTTTTTTTACTTGCACATCAAAGGCCTGATTTTCCTTTTTAAGTTGTTCAAAAAAAAAAATCGTGAATTTTGATTTTGTAACAAGTGGGCCTGTTTGAAATGTTTTTTTTTTTGTTGTTTTGGAATTAAATGCATCATAATAAATGGATTTTGTACATATGTGGATATGTGCACAATGTAAATGGTTAAAGCATACGTGGACCTCTACAAAGTACGTGTGCGTTTGTTTGTGTGTGTGTGTGTGTGTGTGTGTGTGTGTGTGTGTGTGTGTGTGTGTGTGTGTGTGTGCGCGCGCGTGTCTGTATGTATGTATGTATGAAACATTTTGTCAAGACGTAGCAGTCTCCTTCCGATGAAAAAACATATGTATTCATTTATCAATTGTCGTTTTAATAAATCTCTGTTTGGACCTGTGTGACACTGCGGATTCCATTGTTATTTCAAGCTTCGGACGAACACAAACTAAATAAGTCTGGAACCTTTTTTTTCCCGTTACAAATGTCATGAATTCAGATTATAAACGCGATTCAAACTCCATGTTGCTTCTCTAGAAGTGTTAAAACACCATGGCTGAAAAAAAGGTGACCGTCCTGTGAAAAATACATCAAAGTTTCATTTAGACTCTCTCACAATTTGGCACATTTGCCATAATAAAAATAAACAAAAAAACAAACATATAAAGCTTAGTTTAGTTTCGAAAATGAGGCCACAGCTGCAGAACAGATCTATTATCTTCACAAGTGCCTCCCGTATTGATTAAAATCAAGATGACCAACTCGGCAGAAAGCGTCCAGGACTTAAATCTGAACCGTAAACGCACCATAACTGTCATCTCTGTCGACCCGCAGGACCATCAGTGGACCTATGAATGACAAACAGAAAGCGACTCTCACTACTTTTTCTTTATAAAAATTATTATCGGATGTGGGCAGAGGGAGGAGGGGTGGAGGGTGGGGGGGTGCAAGCTGTCAGATAATATGTTCCGCGAATAGATTTCAATGGGAGGAGTTTCTTGCCCCCAGGGGGGTAGGTAGACGCAAACACCTTCAGCATCTTTTTCCAAGGCGCACTTTTAATGCGGAGTCGCAGCCTTATGGCGAGGCGAGGGACTGGGGGGGAAGAAGTCCGGGCGCCTGAACGGAGCTTTTACACTAATATGGGATTTCGCAGCAGCGTGGACGTGGGCGGCAGTGTGAACTTCCACCACACTCATCTGACCTCTTGAGTCGCGCGCCGTGCTCAGGTAAGGTAACTTTTCTTCACTTTTCAGTACATGTTTATTAAAAGAACGGTGTATCGTGCGCTGGATGGAGTTTCTGTTGGCGCACAGCATTGTGCGATTATGCATCTTTGAAACTCATTGAATCTACTTTAAAGTCCACTGTGCTGTCAAAATGTGTTTTTGAAAAGTTGTATTTAATTGTTAATCATTTCACTTGTTCGACTTGCATCCAGGGATACAGACTTATCTATAATTTAATATGTATTTTAGCATTATGTTATTAAAATAAGTACACATTTTTCTCCCTTTATTGGCTGAATTTTCATTTGTTTTGGGGGAAGAATGAAGCTTCGGGGACTGAAATAGAGATGAAAGGGGTTTTTAAGATGCATATCTCTTAGCAGTGGTGAGCGATGAGCCACAGCTGGAATTCAAGGACATGCAGCAAAATTGCATTATAGGCTGCAAAACGATGAGGAATGGAAGCCTGGTAGTTGACTTTCAGACAGCACTATGTGACTCCATTGCTCAGTAGGCCTACATCTATTAACTGTATTTGTTCTATACTTGTCTGCACTCTATCTCAAATGTCTCCACATGCCTCGTGCAGGGAACACCGACCCCAGATCCTCTCCAGAGGCTTTCCACATTATTTCCCTTTGACCGCACTGGAATGCAAAGATGCCAATCATGGAGAAAGAGACGGCCAGCGAGCGAGACAGAAAAGTATGAACACATGTCATTCCTTCTCTAGTGGAAATGTTTCTTTTCTTTTCTGTTCAATCAGCACGCTGAGCATTGTCGCTGTCCATGGTCCCGAAGTTGGCAAAGTGTTGATTCACTAACTGGCCGCTAGGGGCAAAAAAAGACCGCGGGCCCTTCACCGTCCAGACATTATTGTATTATTTTGTAGTCATTTAATCCACATTGAGCCAATGGAGGATTATGATATAAGTGAGTTTGCATTGTTTTTACTCTGGTTTGACTGGCTCCAAATTTGTATTTAAATTTTTCCAGCATAACAATTTATATGACTTACTAAAAAAAAAAAAAAACATTTCCAGGAATCCACAGCTTGGAAACCTATTTTACAATTATAATGAACCGGTCAATATTAACATGTGGGGCTTCTAACAGTACAGTTATGCAAATGAGTACACATCAGACAGAAAAGATAATCAAGTTGCTTTTTCTATTCTAATGAAGACAAGAAGTGTTTCAAGTCCCAGAGGGCTGTAGACTTTATTCTCACATCAGCCTTGAAGCATTTAAGTTGAATTATTAACGTAGGTTTGAATAAAAAAATAAAAACAAGAAGAAAAGATGTGAGGGAATTACCACTTTAAATAATGAACCCTCAGTGAATCAGGGGAAAGACTTAAACACAGTGAACAGCTGCTGTCCTTCCATCACTTATCATGAGTAATTATACCAACCACTGTGTTTCTTTTTAATGGCATCAGATGTTGCCAAAGGTCCCCGTGCCGCCGCTGAAACAAACCCTCGACACGTACTTGAAGTGCGTCCAGCACCTGGTGAAGGAGGAGCAGTTCAAGAAGACAAAGGCCATCGTGGAGAAGTTCGGGGCTCCTGGAGGCGTTGGAGAGGTTCTCCAGAAGAAGCTTTCAGAGAGGAGGGACAAGACGACCAACTGGGTAAACTCTCACATATCTGCAAGATAAAAGACAAACACTGCTGCTCCATGCCGTAGGTCCCCTTGAATTCACTTTGTCTTCGTTTTATTAGTCTTTGGATGCGTTTCTCCTTTCCAGTTCATCAAACGTTCATTTGGAAAAGTCAATACCGTCATTGCAAAAATCATTCTCGAATGATTTCTCTACAATCAACACACTCCTTGTATCATTCATTATCATTATAATCCAATTTATTGAATTTGACCTTTTACAATATAGTGTGTGTAATCAGCCTCGGCTTTGATTGTGTTTTTTGTAATAATACTGTATCAAACGCTGCATCTGCTCCACTGAGTCTGAAAATAAAAATGAAAACAACGTCAGTTTTTTTTTTTTTTCTATAAGAAAACATATTACCCATTCATAAAAGAGCTGAAGAAAGTGAAACACCTTACAATAAAGATTTATTGGAGCTCAGACCACGACTCATCCAGCTCAGTGGAATCCATCACGCTCCCACTCCCACACTGGCTCTCTCCCACTCTCCTTTCCCGCCTGGCAGTGATACACTGTAAGGTTTTTTTTCTTTCTACTCCATTGCCCAACTCTGACAGCAATAACTTAAGTCCAAAAACGCTCGACAAAGCCACACTTCTTTAAAAAAAAGCGTCCCTGTGTGTTTTGCATTTAGGTGTATGACTACTGGCTGGAGGACATGTACTTGAACAACAGGTTGGCCCTACCGGTCAACTCCAGCCCCGTCATGGTGTTTCCTAAGCAGACGTTTAGAGATCGTAAAGACGCCCTCAGGTATGTGCTGGACTTTTGGTTCCGCCATCGTCAAATACCTTTTGCATGTGCCGAGTGTTTGAACGTTACCCGCCCTGCGAGTAACCAGAGACTCTATAACTGCTGCTGCTGCTGCTGCTTACTGAATGGGTCACAGAGAGAAGAACATTAAAACGAAAACCTCATCCTGAACATGACAACATGTAAGACAATATGAAAAATGTGCAGCTGCAACAAAGGATTAACATTTTCAGTAATGTAAACTTCAAGAAAAATGTGTCCCTTGTGACTGCAGCCAATAGAACAATATGCAACAAACAGAACAAGTAGCTTCATTATCAATTTATCTCACAATTGACGAAAAAAAAAGGTCAGAAAATTGTAAAAAACCTGAGTTCCAAGAGTCCAAGAGTCCAAGGGGACGTCTTCAAGTTCTTTTGTTCAACAGTCCATAACCCAAAGATATTAAGTTGACTTTTATATACATACACTGGAGGAAGCAGCAACTTGTTGCATCATAATTGAATTATAACTGACTATCAAGAGAGCTGCAGATGAATCTTCTGTCAATCAACTCATTTATTTCAGCTCTGTTGAAAACCCCTCTTTGTGCTTTGTTCTCTCACTTTTCAGTCATTTTGGGAGCTCTACGCAATCTCAAATTTAAGTAGAAGTACATAAAAAAAAAAAAGCCAACCACATAACAACTCCCAGAAAGCACTGGACATCACAGATTGTCTGCAGATTGCTCGAGAGTCTGTGACAACCACAGTTTTCCAAACCGCAAAAACCAATGCCATCACTGACGATACAAGAGCACACAGTATATCACTCAGTACCGCAGCCGATGACGGGCTTTATGTTCCTCTCAGCGGGCACGGGCTCAGATTAAGATCTGAATTACAGACATGGAGAAGAAAAAGAAAGAAAAAAAAAAAATCACTGGCATCATCTGTCCGTCGTATCTCTGCCCGTTATTAAATGAGCCGTGATCCGGCGGACATTACACCGGTCCACTCAGGCCTGTAACTCAACATTAGCTTTTGTCAGCTCTCGCCGCACTAACTGAATAGTTCCAGAGCACCGCGAGCTGGTAATCTACTGACACGAGACACTTATTAGATTGGGGAGTGACGGGGCCAAGCTCACCGCAGAGACCGCTAGTCAGGCTTCATTTAGGGGTGTGGCGCGCACTGCGGCCGCCTCCTTTGTATTGATCTGGCTTCGAGCGTAATAACACCAAAGACAAATGACATACAACATGAGACCTGACAGGGCTCTGTGTGTTTTTTCCCTATTTGCCCACACCGCCCACTCACACACACAGACCCTCTCTCTCTCTCTCTCTCTCTCTCTCTCTCTCTCTCTCTCTCTCTCTCTCTCTCTCTCTCTCTCTCTCTCTCTCTCTCTCTCTCTCTCTCTCTCTCTCTCTCTCTCTCTCTCTCTCTCACAAACACAGATAAACACACACACAGCTCGCCCACTGTATCCTAGTAATTTGCCATAATGTGATTACCGTTAGGCCTGTGAGAGATGAGAGCAGATATGGTTATAATCGCCAGCCGGTTTCGCTGTACGTTCAGCGTTTCATGTTTGTTTTTGTTTTTTTTGAAATTTCAAACTTCTCACTCTCTTTTCAAGATTCGCTGCTCGTCTCACCAGAGGAGTGTTGGACTACGCCGCTCTCATCGATGCGTAAGTTTAACCCGTAATGGATCACATGCCGCCCCGCACCCTCATTCTCCACCCGCATGCCCCCCCCCCCCCCCCCACCTCGAAGCTCACCTCATCGACGTCACCTCAACAAAGCAAAGTCAGTGAAGATGGAAAACAAAAGTCAAATAATAAGTGATGAAGTTGAGAGTCTAGAGGTGATTCGACGCGTGTGATGATGTCTCTCAGGCGAGCTCTGCCGGTGGATTTCGCTCGAGGCCAGCTAGCCGGGACCCCTCTGTGCATGGAGCAGTACTACCGCCTCTTCAACTCCTACCGCTACCCGGGGTCAAAGACAGACACGCTGGAGGTCAAGATGATCGCAGCAGCCTCCTCCTCCTCCTCCTCCTCCTCAGCAGCAGCAGCAGCGCCACAGCACATCATCGTGGCGTGCAAGAACCAGGTCAGCACGCCGGCGCTCTTCACTACTCCCGTCACGAGACAGTGTCCTGTCCATTTTGAGAGACAATAAATGCAAAGGTGTTGTAATATTATACACAGAGTTTATCGATAGATGACACACCTACTCCACACCGTACAGACCCTTTTGAATAAAAGACAGGCTAAACGTCTAGGTCTGCCTACAATCTGTAATCTGTGCCACGTTCCCCACATCCTGTTTAAATCTTACTGATAAACCTCTATTGAGTTTCCCATTCATGCATAAAGCCCACGCGGCTAACATGCAGGTCTCAGGTCCAGCGCTACTACTTAGCTCACGGATTGATTGTGCCTTTAAATAACCTCGGGGAAAAGAGGCACAGTAGGAGCTTCCACCTGGAAACGGTTCTGGGAACTATCAATCTGTGGCACATAAGGGCCCGTCCCTATGGAGATACAGGCGGTTAACTAAATTACCGTCGATTGAATCTGCCAGAGCTTCCTTGAGTCGTGTGTTTAACTGATCCCAGTAGAGGAGCCTTTTCTTTTTTTTTTTTTTAGGTAGCACTTCAGCCATAATTACCAGCGTCAGATATGAATGATTAATAGCAGACAAGGACACATCAAAAGACAAATATTGCATCGCGTGACGCAGTACACAATGATTTCTATAATCTATTTTTCCTCACTAGTTTTTCGCGTTGGATGTAGTCGCGAACGGCAAGCAGCTCGTCGAGACCGAGATCTTATCCCAACTGGAGAAAATCGTGACAACGGCAGAAAACGCAGCAGAGAGACTCCCTGCTTTCGGTATCCTGACATCTGACGGGAGAACAGAATGGGCACAAGCCAGAGACGCACTAACGAAAGGTCTTCCAACGTTTCTCTAATCCTCTCGAGTTTTAAAAACAACTGTTGAAACGAATAAAAACCAAGACACATCTCATCCTCCTTCCCTCCTCCATCCAGAGCAAACCAACAGGGACTCTCTGGCCCTGATTGAGAGCTGTCTGTGCGTGGTGTGTCTGGATGAGCCCAGTGGCCTGGATCCTAGGGATACCAACAGGGCCCTGCAGATGCTGCACGGTGGCGGCCGCGAGAAGAACGGGGCAAACCGCTGGTATGACAAGTCAATACAGGTAGGGCAACATTCAAGGCACTTTAAAAATCCTCCATGGATGTAGCGTTGGGGCCGTTAGCTAATCCACCTCCGCTCAGATTGTCGTAGGAATGGACGGAATATGCGGAGTCGTGTGCGAACATTCGGCGTTCGAGGGAATAGTGATGGTGCAATTCTCTGAATACCTGATGAAATACACGTAAGTCAGCCCAATCGCAGCAAAAAAATATAGAACCACACACTGATTATTGTCAACAAATGCTGCTGAGGCACATGTTGTTGTCGTTGTCTTGAACAGAACAGGGAGTCCTTCCAAGATGGCGAGAGCATCCAGCGTCAGGGAGCTGCCCCCTCCAAGAAGGCTGCTCTGGAAATGCAACCCACACATCCAAGGACTTTTAGCAGCTTCTGGAGACAGACTCCAGAAGTAAGAGCAACGCAAACAAACCAACACTTCACCATATCTACAAATAAGTCCCTCTATGGACGTCTCGTCTCATGTCGTCCGCGCTTTCTCCTTCAGGCTGGTGGATAATCTTGACATGGATGTTTTCAAGTTCAACGTTTATGGGAAAGAATTCATAAAAAAACAGAAGATGAGTCCAGACGCATTCATACAAGTTGCCTTACAACTTGCATTTTACAAGTAAGGCACCATCTTCAAAATTTGGCTATCAATACGCACTTCCAAATATGCCGATATTGTCTCGATTGTGTCTCCTCATATAGATGCAACAGAAAGCTTGTCGCCACTTACGAGAGCGCGTCCATTCGGCGTTTCCAACAAGGTCGGGTTGACAACATTCGCTCTGCCACCCCTGAGGCCCTGGCCTTCGTGACGCCCATGACAGATGAGAGGGCCACTTTCTCCGTGAGTCATTTTTCTCACTTTGACCCCAATTACAGAGTTACTCCCACAATACTGTTTATCACGCCTGCTTAAATGAAACAGGTGCGACCAGTCACCTCGCCCCGCCAATCCCAGTGCACTCATCCAAACAGATGATCTCCCTGCAGATTTAACCGGGTCTATGAGAGATGGATTCACCGGCTGCATCGCTCTCTTCCTGTACAATGTAAAAAAAAAAAATGCCTTGCGTTTACTTTTTCCTCTACATTTTTTTATTTTTGTTTCTCCAACAGGATTTGGAAAAAATGAGACGATTGATTGATGCAATTAATGCCCAGACAAATTATACAATTGCAGTAAGTATTTTAAAACAGCCTTTGTAAGTATAATTAATGTGGCACTGAAGAATTCAAACTTAACATCTTTATCTCAACATATCTTTTGAGTACCAAACATTCACTCCCTGGAGACTTAAAAAGAATTGTTACTCGCTTTTTTTCTGAGAGTTAGATGGAAAGATTGATACCACGCTAATGTCTGAATGGAAAATATGAAACCCTAGCTAGGGCACGGTTAGCTTAGCTTAGCACAATGACTGTAAGCTGAGAAAAACAGCTAGCCTAGCTTATTTCAAAGCTAACAAAAGAAATGAATGAATCCACCTACCAGTACCTCTAAAGCTCACTAATTAACACATTAGCCAGGCTAGCTGTTTGCCCACCTTGAGTCTTTATGCTAACCTAAGCTAACTGTCTCCTAGCTGGAGCTTTATATTACTTCCTTAGCATTAAATCCAAAAAAAAAAATATTCTCAGGCTATTACAGGAATGGCAATAGACAATCATCTCCTCGGGCTTCTGAGGATCGCAAAGGAGCTCAACATGGAGAAGCCAGAGATCTTCTGCGACGAGACGTATTTGGCCAGTAACCAGTTCATCCTTTCCACCAGTCAGGTAACATGTGATCCCACGCTATTCCGACATGACGCTCGCTTTAAATGGTTGCTTCTGGATGGAGATAAGAGAATACAGAGGAGATGCTGCTGAGGAAATACTGGTGCTGATAGTGTGTGGTGTGTTTTTTTTTTTGGTGCTTTGCACGAATCCATCCTCGCTTCCTCCTCTGGTGAGAAGAGGTACTTTGACGTCACCGAAATAGTCACACACTCATTGCAAAAGGAGATATACTGTTGGAGATCTTTTGACCTGTGGAGAAAGATAACTTGACTTCCATCTGCAACCAAGCCCGCTGTCTTCTGCTAATTTAACACAGTTGTTTGTACACAATTCAAGGTGATTCTAGAATCCAGCCAGCAAACACTGTATAGTCAGTAAAGAGAACAAAAGGCTGAGGAGAGGCCTCTCACAGAGAGCTACTGAACTCTACTCTAGTCATTTAAATAAGAGACTGGGGCTGCATAGGTGCACAACACAACTTAACAGAATGCACAACACTAAATAACATACGGTGTATGCTGGTGTTTGGGATCCTCACTGAGGGCTCTGTTCTTGCTGCTATAGTATATTAATTGGAGACCCTGCCAGAACACTATTGCCCTCTTCATCGGGTTATTCAATTAGACCATATCTGTATATGACAGTACCGGAACCTAGCACTTAAAATAATATATATATATTTACTCCATTGCTTAAGGCAGCCACATCTATAAACTGTATGGAATACACAGTACTACTACAGCTACTCTCTATTGCCAGTAAAATAACTTGAAAAGAGATTCAACTCTTTCCTATAAAAACACTTCTGGTAAACACAAAGTGACGCATGTTACGGCGAAAACAAGCGTCAAAAAAAAGATCAGTCAGATCAGTCAAGAGACTGTTTCACGTGTTTCAGTTTTCTGTAACACCTGCAGGGTTAAAGAAGGAGACCCTGCATGTGATGGGATGTAAACACACAGTAGTAAAACTCTTACTGGTTAGAAAGTCTAATTTAGCTTAGTTAGTTAATTGATCAACAAAAAGAATATTGACTATTTAATCGTTTGGGTCACTTAACAAGAACAAATTTTGTTTTTTTCTGTTTGGGCATTTTATCTATTTTCTGCCACTTCATATGTTAAATGATTAATCCGATGAAAGAGTCAACCGACGAAGCAATAACACGTTCCTTTTACCCGTTCTCCTGACGAGCTTATCCGATCTAACCCCACGACTGTGCTCTCCTCTATTATCAGGTCCCGACCACAGTGGAAATGTTCTGTTGCTACGGCCCGGTGGTGCCCAACGGCTACGGCGCCTGTTACAACCCGCAGGCGGAGCACATCCTCTTCTGTGTGTCTAGTTTCTGGGAGAACACGGGGACGAGCTCGGCCGTCTTCGTCAAAGCCCTGAACGAGAGCCTGCTGGAAATCAGGGACCTGTGCGTCAGAAGCAGCACCAAACGGGTCGACGGCGGCCAGGGAGCCGGCCAACCTCACAAATCAGGGAAGTAAAAAAATAAATAAAAAATACTGAGGGAGCACGCCCACTGAAGCTGCTTCACTCAAGTAGCCGAGATGCATTTGTGTGTCTTTGTCTGTGCAATAGTGTTCCTTTAACAACTAAATACAAAGCCTTAAAGTTCATACATACTATATGTGAAAATGTGATGTGAATGAAAAGTATATTTTGGGGGATATGTGTAGACATCATAACGATTTGGGGGTCCAACAGTGACCCCGTTTGACTCGGCAGACTGAGATTAACTGGTCTGCTGCCTTTAGGAAACTTAAGCCATGGCCCGCTTTGTAGCGCTGATGAGAGGCGCGACTCCCCTTATCAGAGCCAATCAGCTGAGCAATCCCACTGTATACCTTAGAGTAGTAATGTGTATGAGAATATTCTGTAAAAAAGTACAAAAAAAAACCCACAGTATATTTAAGATACTTCTAACAACCAGGAGATCCTGTAAATGTGATCCTGTTTCACTTTGTGTGCTCCATCGTGTATTAACAAACTGGACCTGTTATATATTACACAAGATCCATATTAATGTGTTAAAGTTATGTAATGTTTATATTCTATTGACACCGTGATGGTTTCCAAAAAAAAGTTAATGTGAAGTCTGTCTGATGAGGCACTTTAAAGATATTTATCTAAATATATGAATCGATAACTGTAAACGCAGAGGACTGGTTATGAATAATGTGTGTGGAGGGAAAACTGACTTCAGTGGCACATTTAAGGTGGTCTAGATGTACTGTATGTGTGTGTGTGTGTGTGAGTGTGTTCCATGTTATAGCAATAGTTATACAGTAGCACTCTAAGTAGAATACAGTCCAGTGGTGACTGAGGCAAACCACTGTGTTCATGTGTGTGTCGGTGCTTTGTGTTTGCACTTAGAGGAAGAATGAGGGATGTATTGTTGTACTTTAGTGCAATAAAGCAATAGCAAGAGCAGTGAGGGTATATGTGCAATTTACCAAATCAACTCTAAAGTTTAGATGCATGGAGCTTAATATTATATTAACTATTTTTGATAATCAGAAATGTCGGACATTATCGGTTAACATTGAAATGAATTATCTACGTCGTGCATGCTGTTTGGGTCGAAAAATATCAATTCAAAGTGTACCGTGACTCGGGTTCTTCTCCAAAATGTGTATTGTGGTTCGACCTGTGGTGGTTCACGTCAACAGGAAATTGAATCAGCGATATGTAGCGTTGTTGTCCTGTATCCAGACGCCACTTGTTATGCATCTACCAATCATCTGCCAAAGTGAATTGTGAACCACGTACAGTAGATCAGTGTCACAACAAGACTATAAGCGACACACGTTGCATGTTTATTCTTATGCGCTATCTGTATTTTTTTTTTTAATGTTCTCATAAAAAGCTTATATGATAGAGAAAAATACTGTTAAAAGGACAACAAATAAGTAACAAAAATGCCTTAAAATAAAGTGGTGTTTTCCTGCCAGATGTTATATTCTCTAAATATCGAATATTTTACCTCTAAAGTAAATTTGTTCTGTTGTTGTTTGCCGTCTAATCCGAGTGACATACGTGTAAATGATGTAATATTTGTCTCGTGTTGTTCAGTGGGGGTTTTTCTCTTTGTGAACCGTTTTATCCATTGAACCACTGCGTAGTATTAATGTTACACTCATCCATGGCAACACATTTAAATGACTATTAATGTGCAACACGTCTTTGACAGGGTGCTTTATTAAGCGATTAAATATTCAGTGAATGTTCAGTGAAAACTCATATGTTCGCCGTGAAAAAAACAAAAAACAAAAAAGGCTGATTTATTTTTTCCAGGCCACAACAATATGTTGTTGATGGAAGACATCGTTAATTTAAGCTGTGACACAACTGTTGTGTAGCGACACGTGACACTCCACAAATAAAATGAACTCTAAACTCTATAAATGGTGTCAGTGTTGTCTGTCTGGCTGATTTGCTGAATTGCATTTTTTTCCTCAATTTGCACACAGTTACGGTTCTGAATTCTACATTATTTAGTATTAACAACACATTATGGACACTGACTTTTTAACACTAATTGTGTCACAGTATTAGTCTCAAGTAGGATATCATAAACGCGAAACCACTTTTGGTCCGTCTCCTGTACCGGACTCATTTGCATAGGGTCGGTCTGTTCGCAGCACGGCCACTTCACTAACAACACACTCCCAACAGATGGCCTCGTTTTCACCGGCATCCTGATAAGGTCTTCAGGGAGAGACCTGAATTTAATTCTTCAATGGTTAAACCACTGAACCAGGTCGGTCAAGTGGCCCCGGAAAAAAAAAAAAAAAAAATGAAACATTTAGTCAAGCTCCTGTGAACTGGTCCAATTAAAAATTTGAAATACAAATTGGGGTGAAAATAATTCATGCAGACTCACATGGCACAGCTCAGCGCGTTAGTGGCAACGAGCACAACACAGTCCACTTACATGATATCGCTAATCACTGTCTCTGTGTTTTTATGGCACCATATCACTGCTGAACTAACAGGTTGATTGGACTTTCAACTCAAAAGCAGCAGCAACTCAATTCAGACATCCGCCATATCAATTTCTCAGGGGAGGGTTAGAGCAACAGATCGACCGGTCTTCACAACGAACAGCAGCATCTCACTCATTTGGTGATCAGTCACCGATCGACCCTTTGTGTTGTGAAGATTCATTGGGGCGGCAACTTGCTCCCAACTCATGAGTACCGTTAGATTTACAGGTGTGGACTTGTAAATCACTCTAAGTGTGGACTGGGTCTGAAAACTACTGAGATTATTCCAATGTCCTTGCAAGAGCAGGTCGCACCCTGACAGAAGATATCCCGGGGAGCCGGGGAAGTTTCAAGGTGCATTTCTATTACTCTCTCAATGGTTCTCGCCGCTCGCTGCTAACGGCGCAAACGGAGCTAACAGCGCGAACGAGGGCAAAAGTGCTGGCGGTGTAAACGGTGTTTACCTGAGGGGGAACCTGGAGGGCTGCTGTGTTTCCTCTTCTTGTGAGAATACAGCTAAATTGGCATTACTTACCTCGATAAACAATAATCTACCGCCACAGCGCTTGCGGCACAAAGATCTTATGGAAGTTTGTCCTCACGCAGTATGCTTTATAAAGTCATCAATGTGTGTATCTTAGCAGCAATTCAGATCAAACCGCTGCACTGGTGGAGGAAGGTTACTTGAGGTGCCGGTGAAACATGAAACACCATCCAGGATGTGCAGCTGATGTGCAGATCCCGTGTTTAAAGGCGCATCAAGTGGATTACTAATGAAAGGAGAATAGAGATTGTCCTATTGAGTGATGTCATCTGAACTCATATGATCACAGAAGATGAGTCTCATAAACCTCTGTGGCTCATTCTGTTTTCTTCCACGGCTGAATTTAGGTATCGAAGATCACCGTGAGGGAAAACGTGTCACACCGCTGTGCAAGTCACCCCGCCGCCCCCAACACCGGCTGTCCAGAAGTGAGTCTATCGACAGAACATTAAGCTCGGGCCAATCTAAAGCCAGTGCCGGCGGCGACCGGCGCTTTCATTCGACAAGGCGCGACTGGTGACAAGCCTTGGCGCCGAGATCAATGACGGAAGCCCACCTGGAGATGGATGATGGGGAGGACATTACCACTAATAAGTGTCTGCCACGCAGCAGACGGAGACAGAGCCTCACACGCTGGCTGCTATTGACTAGAGACGAGGGCAGCGCTGTCCGTCCACGGTCCCTCCCTCCCTCCCTCCCTCCCTCCCTCCTCCCGGGCTCACGGGTCCAGCCAGAGTCCTCAACCGAGCACGACAAAAGCAAAGCGGCCGCAGTCTATTTAAGATGAGTTGAATAGGTAGAAATATCCTCCTCAACAGGTGGGAATCACAAGTAGATCCACTGATGAGACAGTGACGATGATCTCAGCAGGAAGAGGTAGAAAATCAGACGTAGATTCAAAGCCATGATTTCAGTTTCTATATATATATCATTCAGAACTGCAAACAAAAACAGCAAATATCTGTCCGTAAATATGATATTTAATGAATAAAGCTGAGTGAAAACGTAGCTACCTGTCCTCACGTCTGACCAGCGCTCAACAGCCCGCGAGAGCCTCAGCGCTCACAAATCACGCGATGTGCTGTAATCACTAATCACCATGTCGTCTTAATGAGCCTCTGTAATTGAACGTGACTGCACATGACTCAAAAACAACAGCTAGAAGATTACAATCTGACTCCATTTAACAGCCAATCTGTCACACACACACACACACACACACACACACACACACACACACACACACACACACACACAATTAATATATTTTGGTAATGCAGAAGCCACGAGCAATGGTGCAGCCATCTTTGAAAATGAAACTGAGCTTGACATTTTCTCCCTAAAATGGTACAGTGAAGACAAAAAAAAAAAAAAAAAAAAAGTCCCGTTGTCTTGTGTCAGATATTGACATTTAAGAAGGAAACTGAAAGATCGCATTTCCCACAATCTTTTCAATTAAGGCGAAAGACTATATTATAGCTGTCTGTTTTCACTCACAAAGGAATTCTGATAATGGCCATTCTGGCATTTATGAGGAAACTGCTCCCAGGGCAGACGCTCCATTTACACACCATCTTGAAGCCTAATTGGGCAAGGAGTGAAGCCCCATTAAATAATACGCCACGATACA
This sequence comes from Cebidichthys violaceus, assembly GCF_023349555.1. Classification (NCBI taxonomy): domain Eukaryota; kingdom Metazoa; phylum Chordata; class Actinopteri; order Perciformes; family Stichaeidae; genus Cebidichthys; species Cebidichthys violaceus. The sequence goes on along the minus strand of NW_027176958.1, from coordinate 617,773 downwards.
GTACACGGCAAGAGCTGAAACGCAGTACCTTCCCTCATTTAGAGTAAGATGTCCATTAATGCGCCGGTACCGCTGTGACAGAATACGGTGTAATTCAGCTTCGTATAGCGATCGACAGGCTTCCGTTAGGGCTTTTTAAACAGAGTCAGAATTAAGAGGCGTGTGAAGAATTTTGTTTCCGTCACATAAAAGAAAGATTGCTTAAAATACAGCATGAACTACTCTAGCTTGCTGAAGAACTGCAGTATAATAATATCAAAAGAGGCACCGCAATTATTCTCAAATGAAAATATTAGAATCACTGCAGCCATAAGCGCACATTGTTGCATATCGCCGACTTCAAGCTCCTCACTTCAGCGACTGTCAAAGAGTTTCTTCAGCTGTTTTGATACGTTATAATGAGGCTCTGCTGGGATGACAACATGACACCTATTCATCTCAAGCTAGACTCCTAATTTATTTTCCTATTTATCCTCCAGGTACTTGTTTTTCCCCTCATGGTTTCAAGAACAACACTCCCAATTCTCAGGCTGCATATCAGCGGTAACGCGAGCTACGCTACTGTAAACGCAGTACCTAAACAGTGTTGGCAACGTATGATTCATTTTGCGATCGGAAGATCAATAACCAATTTGAAGATGACCCGGCGAGGGAAGGATCCAGATTGCAGGGGGCTGCGCTTCGATGTGCGGCGTAAATCTCGGGTGGTGGACGGCGCGTCCAGGCCTGCCACAGCTCCTGCTCCGGGGAATGATTTATGCCTCGGGTCCTGCGACGTCTCCCGTAGCGGTTGGGCTCGTACCGAGCGGAGCTAATTTGAGTGGCCTCAGTGAAAGAGCTTTCTGAATGAATAGTGGGGATGGTAAACGAAAGGGTCAGGGTGTTACGGTGAGAGAAAGTGGAGGACAAATAGTCATTAATCATTAGCTTTATCATCGTAATCATTATCATAAGGACACTGGTCAGCTCACAGCGGTATAAATGCCTCGACTGTCAAACACACACACATGGACTTACTTTAGATCTGAGCAACAAACAAAGAGAAAAAGAGGGAGAAAGTGAGAGTTCATGACCGGGTGCGAGCTGAGAAGGTAAAAACGGTTGTGCAATCATCTTCAAGACCCGAGTCAATCACCCGCAAAAGCAGAGCGAGGAGGCAATCGCATAAACGCTGCCCTCACATCGAAGCGGCGGCCGCTCGTCCGCCTGCGTGGCCTCCAAGTTCAGCATGAGAGGAACTCGGAGGCGGTTGCATAAGTGCCAAATGTGAATGGATAGAAGGCGACAGGAGGGCTAAAAGTTAAGATGGAAGGAGCTCATTAAGAGCGCTGCATTCTCCTCACAAACCCCCATCTCGGCGAAGCAGAGACATTTGTGAACTGGCCATGAGTTCTGAAGGATATCTCGTAATGCTTGACAAGTGAGAACCGCCACCAGGCGGCTAATAGCTCTACTGTCATGAGGGCAAATAAAAAGGCATGAGTTTGCATGCATGTAGGCTTTTGTGGCTCTGGTCATGTGAGACGCACTTTGCAAAAAAAAAAAAAGAAAAAAAAAAAAAAGGCAATTCCCCTCACTCCCCAAGTTCACGAAACAGATCATATTCTGCCGTCGTGCCAGATGTGAGATGGAGGGATTGTAAGCGTTAGGAAAAGAGGTTAATTGAGGAGAAATAGAGTACAAAAAAAAAAATGGAAAAGAGGTAAAAAAAAAAAAGGTGTGCTTCATTAAATGCTCGGCTCCCAGGTGGCCATTTTGTCCCAGTAGCATAGTCCCTGTGGGGGCAGAGAGCAGTGTGGGGTGGGGTGGAGATGAACAGAGGTGCAGCAGCAGCAGCAGCAGCAGCAGCATCTTTGAGCATCCACAGCTGCCAACAGCTCCATCGCTCTCAGGACTCCAGTAACTAAGCCACACGCCAAGGAGCAGCGCTCCCGCTTCCTGACTCCGCCAATTACGGCGACCCATTAAGAGGAGCCAACGCGGCTCACAGCAGATGGGAGGACGGAGGTGTGTTCAGTCGCTCGTCTGGTGGAAGGAAACAAAAGCCCGTTTTGACGCTGATGGGATTCTTCTTTTACCTCTGGACACAACGCCACAAATAAAGACTTTTTCCTATAATAAATATTTTGAATGTGCATTTATATAGTTGTTGTTTTTGTGTGGTTTAAGGATCAGGTGAGAGTCTCATGGTTTCATACTTGCCATACTAACAGTTTGAGTGTGTATACATTGCTTTCAACTAAAGAAACTAGAATATTAGATGTTCCTGATGTTTGCACCTTACTCTAAATACACAAACACCGCATACATTCCAGTTTTTAAGTCAACAGATATTCCATGAAAGTTGAGTTATGTTCATATTGAAAGTAAACAACATAGTTAAAAGGGCATTCCCTCAATCTCCAGTCTTCAAATTATACTTTTCCATACTTCCACTATTTCAACCTAAGTGAATAAAAGAGTTCTGTGACTGTCCTCCCCCCCCCCCCCCCTACTGGTGAAGCAAGCTCACAGGGGAGCTTCTTCACAAGTAAACTTAATCCGACCACTAAGAGATGTTATGAGAATTATGGTAAGAGGCATTAGGAACCCAATGGGCCCCGGCGCACAGTCGAAAAGCAATACTGTACGGCCACGTTTCACGGGGCTTTGGGCTCGTGTGCTTCTCCGTACAACCTTGAGCTCAATTTGTGTCTATTTACTTCCAGAGGGGCTGCGGAGGCAGATGAAGGAGGAGCAGAGAGAAGCGAACCGGAGCTGCGAAAGTAATGGTTCCGTCTTTAATGAGCGGCTGGGGACGGCAGCGCGCGGTGACAGAGAGCGTCCCCTCTGCCGAGTCTCCGTCACAGCGGAGAGGCTCATCCTAAATCTCGCTCTCATTGCGACGAGCAGCGCGGCGATATCTCACTCCGGAGACAGAACTTCAGGTTTTTATGGACGCTTGGGTAATTGAGCAGCAGGAGGAAGAAGAAAGGTCTAATGCACTTTTCCGTAAAGGAAGTGTATCCAACCTAAATGACTGGAAAATTGATATTCTCTCTCTCTCTCCTCTCCTCTCCACTCTCTCTCTCTCCTCCTCTTCTCTCTCTCTCCTCCTCTCTCTCTCTCTCTCACTCTCTCTCTCTCTCTCTCTCTCTCTCTCTCTGCTTTCACACCCAGTTCATCAATGAGATTTGTTCGTGAATTGAATCATCTAAGCTACACGTGTCCTGGTGCAAATTAGCCTGTCACTTTAGCCACTCGTTCATATGTAATAGAGGACAGGACTGAAGAATGGAGGCTCTCCCGCTTTACGGCCCCTCAAAAAAAAAAACAAGCTCGTCGGGGAAACCGGCCCACGAGACGGCTCTGATGGGCTCCACAAATAGGCTTTTGTCTCTTTGCTTCACAATTACCCAACAAAAGAGACAAACTACGCAGCATGTTCATTCTTTAAAACTGACTCCGAGAAACATCTGCAGACACAGACTCACTGTTGCTTTTGCCAGTTTGGGAAAGGGAACATTACAACAACTGAAAAGTCAGACTTTTACTTCCTCAATCAAGAAAAAAAATAAAAAATGGAGGAAGTAAACGGGCGTGGAAAGCAACAAACTGTGGTCGAGATCCCAATATGGTCGTCACGGTGCTTCGGCCGCAATGCGATACCGCTGGACACGCAAAATCTAAATGTTATACCAAACCACTTGTCTTTTTGTTGCTGTTGCTGTGCTTTAATATATCCTCCCATCACAAATGAAGCACTTGATCATGAATAAGATGTTAAGCAGAGTGCAAAGATAAAATAATGATCTCGATTACAAGTCACGTATCCCCCAGAGTTATGATACTTTATCATTTTAGCACGTCTCATTTATGTTTTTGATTAAAAAGGATCTCTCTGTTAAGTACTGGAGGGCTTCCACAGATTAAATCCAATTAACATTCAGTAATAAAAAAGGCCCAGCAGGGATTTACTTTCTGAACCAGGAAATCCTCAGCCCCCTGTGCAGCCTCGCTGGCAAATCAACTGTGCTTTCAAATCACTGTAAACCAGACAAACACGAGCCGGTTAGTTCCTCTGAAGGAAACAAACCGAGGCGTTAACACAACTCGTCCCGTTTCAAACCCTCCGTGGGAAAAAAAAAAGGAGGCCGTTCTATTGTGCGCTGCCACCAAAAACAGTGACGGCTCCATAACAAGCCCAGTCCACGGAAGAGCCTAGAGGTCCACTTCTGCCAGCGCCACTCCGAAAAGCACCAAAGGCGCATCGCAGACAGCTCCCCTTCTCTCCAAGGACGGACGCACACGGAGTCAACCTGCGACGTTTGACGGGTCCTTGCCTCGAGTCGCTCTGCTCCGCTGTCCCCTCCGGCCCCCCTGTCACGAAGTCCTCACACACATGCAGGGAACAACATATCAAGCACTTTGAAATGTCAGCAACGGTGCCGGTTGAGGTTCCAGTTCTCCCAAGTATCGGCCCCTAGTTTAGATTTAATTGGATTAATCCCTTTTCTTGAGGATTAGGTCAGAAAGAAGCAGAGTTGATGTATTTCAGTTGAACATTTGACGACCAGAAGCCAAAATATATCTATATCAAAATTCACAACGCTGTAAAACAGTGGAGGGCAACAAACACTCACATTTGAGAAGTTGAAAGTCACTTTTTTTGGCATTTCTGCTTGTGAAATTGTGAAAAACAATGAATCCATAATCAAGAATAGCCGTCGATAGACCAATCGATTCAGCGCCACGTCCAAGGTGAAGTAAAACACACTCAAAGTTCTTCTCCTTACTTAGTTTTTTTCCCTCCCAGTTAACGACTGCCGCCATGTGTTGGGATCTAATCATATCCCGAAAATGATCAAGGCCAAAAAGCCAGGAAAAAAAAAATGTCTCCTTTGAAATGTGAGGGAAGCATCTGGTTCCGGCACCTTTGAAACCCGGAGAGAGAGAGAGAGAGACATCTGTCTGTGATGTGGTACCATACCCAAAGAACCCCAAGATCACCATCTATGGATACATCTCTGTCACGCAACGCATAGCCCTCTGCAAATAACAGTGTTATATGACTTATGTTTTTATAAGTTCAAATGTACGGGAAGCTTTTATATAAAAAAAAAAATAAAAAGTTTCTTTGCCAGGAAACAGAATATATTTTTCCTCTTTTTTTCCATGATCGGTCTTGTGCGGACACGGAGCAGATGGTGTTATCCACCTTGTGGGTGGAAGGAGCAACAAGTGTGCAATTAAAGGCCTGAAGAGATGCCTTCCGTTCAAAAACGGGTGAACTCAGGAAAGTAATTCAGCAGTATAGACTATAGATAAATTATTAGATCATGCCTGCTGCATTTGGAAAGTAAAATGTGACGTCCAGGATCATACATATATATATATATATATATATATATATATATATATATATATATATACATATATATATATATATATATATATATATATATATATATATATATATATACATATATATATATATATATATATATATATATATATATATATATATATATATATATATATATATATACATATATATATATATATATATATATATATATATATACATATATATATATATATATATATGTATATATATATATATATATATATATATATATATATATATATATATATATATATATGGTAAAATGACACCAGCAAGCAAACATGAAAGCTAACGAACGGTCTATGACATTTTTAGTGGTCAGCAATATGTGGGCTGTTCCTAAATTGTCTTTGCATACACACTTAGTGGTAATCATCCTTCCACAATTGCCTATCCAGCTGTTTTTTCTTTTTTTCCACCGAGCGTGCTGAGGTTGTAAGTTTCATAAAGAAGAACGTACTGCCAGAAGAAAAGACGATGAGGAACGATGCAGCGCCAGTAGTTAGCAGGTCATTTTATATCCTTCAAAAAAAAAAAGGGGGTTTCTTCAACGCAAGTCTCTTGCGTGGGAGCGACAACGGCCTTGGCTCCATCTTTCATTCAAGCCGAGTCAGAATCAATCACATCAGACACTTCGGTGATAGATAGGCAATCTAATAACACTAGGAGCAAAAAAAAAATAACTTCACTCACTCAATCCTTGACCTTACGAGGCGAGCAGTCAGTTTGGTTAAAAGCTACAGCTATCACATAAAAATGGATTTTTTTTTTTTTCTCTTTGCGATCAATTGCAGTGGAAACATTTGAACTAAAATGGCCCATAGAAAGCTGTCACTAATAAATAGTTGCTGTTGTTAAGGATTTATACAGCGGCTCCGCCTCCTCTAGAGCAGCTCATATTTAAGATTTGACTGCGGGGCTATTTAGACCGAATTTAAAAAAAAAAAAAGACAACGCAAGCAGGTTTTCAGAGCGGTGAAGGAACCGCCTTTGGGACGAGGAACCGTCTCAGCATGTGCAGAGCCGCAGGACAGACACAATTACCGTCAAACGGGTAGCGGCCATGACACTGCTGAGGCGCCGCGCAGGACGCGGAGGAAGCGGTGGTGAAACATCTAGGTCACGCCGAGTTCAAACGCAGCGAGAGCCGAGGACGTTTTACAGATGACGCAAGGTTTGCTCATCGTGATTGCACAAAATTGATTTAAAAGGGAGGACGTGAGCATGACAAGGCAAACATCCTGTCTGCAAAAGGAACATTATGGGTCACTGATGCGTGTGTAACAGAATACTGTCTTTTATCTCAGTGGCTGTAATTTGTTGCAATAATACAATGATTAGTGTTCAGCAAGTTTGGACCCTGGAACAGTTTTTTCCCCCGAACCATTTTTTTTTTTTGCCTTCGTGTTGCACGTGACTACAGATGAGGGCGTCGGATTCACCGTTACGCTCGGTTGACCGTCTCCCACTTCAGCGAGCTAGTTCATAACAAGGTGCACCTGTGCTGAGGGTCTTGCCAAAAAAACATGTTTTTTAATAAATCCCTTCTTAAAAACGGCACAAAATGCGCACATTAATTAGAATGGGCACGAAACATAACCGCCTTAGAGTGAGCTCTGCGATGCCTAAACTTATGATGTTTCACACAGGTGACGTCTGTAATGGTGTGGTCACTTGAGAAAAAAAATACATTGAAGCTAAAGCTTCAAGTGAAGGAACACATGGAGGGAAAATAAACATGCAGGAATTGACATTTAAAATGATTTTTTTTTTATGTTTTTGATTATTTTTTACAAAATTGTATAAAATGGGAATAATTCATGACCGAGATCGGAATAGATTTCACATAAGCTTTGATGCACTGCGATGCCCGGGTATGTATATGCAGCGTCTATCTTTTTCTCTTTTTTTCCATAAAAGAACGATTTTTGTCATGGAAAGGACAAAGTATGAATAATTACCGAAAGGCAGCTCATGACAACGAATCATATTTTTGTCTTACGTGTTCAGTCCAAACAAATGTAAGCCACAGCTCCCAGGGTTCCGTCAAACATATCAATATTCAGCCGATAATTCCTTTAATCTGCGGCCAAGAGATCCTCGCGTTACTCCTCCAAACACCGCAGGGAATATCCACTAATGATCAAAAATAATCAGGATGTATGAAGTAAATAGCAAATAATTAATTCCAAGTAGGCCTCCCCATTTATAATACATTATCAGAGGTGACCTTCTTGGATGGAAACGAAGCAAAAGTGGAAAGATTATTTGGCAATGTTGTTCCATCTTCAAAAAGAATCTATTGACGAAATGTTTGATACGATTCCTTTGTTCTCTGGGGTCCATTGATGAATCATTCAATCGCCTGAAGAAAACGTGGCGTTACCGTATTGCTGTGTGTGTGCACGATTGCTCAATTACAACATATGATGCACTGTACCTGTTAGAGGTTGCTTGATCCCCCTAATTGTCATCTGCAACCGTTTCCGTCCCAAACTGCAGCACAGTCATGAGTCATGTTCGAGACTAAACACTGTTTGTGGCTTTATGACAGATGGCAGCCAAAAAAAGGTCAAAGACACGCATGGGGCTCACTGAGGGGGGGGGATCAATTCAGTTGGGTACCCCTGTGTGTCTATGATGGATCCCCTTAGGAGAGACACCACCAAAGCCACTTTTTGAACTCAGCAAGCCACAAAGAGAGACCCCCACCTACCCGAAAGTCCTGATTCCACGAGAGCAGAGAGCGCGGAACCGCAGAGATGCCTCCACCTCGTTCATTCACTTACAGGCTTCCGGGAGTCCACTCAGTGGCGCGCACACACACACACACTCTCTGGGGACAAAACTTATTTAACATTCAACTAAATGCTGACTGGGTAATCTGTAAATAGAGCGACAACAGCTTACCAGGCATGCAGCATCACCGAAATACAAAGAATTGTGTCTATAATAAACTTTAAGAAACAATTGATATCAAACAGAGTTTATGTAAAATTCAACTTAAGTTTTTAATATCGTGAACCCAGTGTCATTTATGCAAAAAAAATAAAAAATCAAACCGGAATACAAAGTGCCAAAGGTCTAACGTCAGACTCTGCGTCAAGCAGCTTCTCCTTGATGCAAATGAGGCGAGCGTTTCATCCCACCCAGGAGCCCCACCGCCTCACTCTCAGCCTCCGACTGGACGTTCTATGATCTACGCTTTACTTAATGAGGTGTCATGTACAGTTTATATAAAAGGTATGACCTTTATTAAACTGTGAGTGAAAGAGTGAAGCAATAGCTGGGGGGAGAGGGGGGGAGGGGGGGGGGGGGGGAGATAAATGGCAAGGCTGCATAGAAACTCATTGTGCCCGTAACATCCAGGGGACAAGAGGCCCTCATTCTGATTGTTCCCGAGATGTATTACTGACATTTGTGGCCCTCTTCAAACCGGTGCTTCAGAATAAAACGTAGGGCACTATTAAAAATTTGAATATTGCATTTACTTTAAACTGATTTTTTATTTAGGCTGTTTTCAAATCAGAACGTGTCAAATGACAAATAACAGATTCACAGAAACAAACCAATCAAAATCGGAATTTAAGTGCAACTGGGTTCCTTAAGAGTGTGCATCGCATACAGCAAAGAATCCTGGGAAAAATAAATGGATGACTGGACCTGTGATTGCAACTAGAATTTTGCTGCGAGTGCAGAAGGTAAAAAGATTTTTTTTTTTTTTTCCAAAAGAGTCACGCTGCTCTTTAAATCAAGCCACGCTTTCCAAAACCCCGCTCTTGTTATTCTTTTCCTTTAACTTGATTTCTGACAGCCAATTCAATTAGGCTGGATATGTGTGGGTGTAAGGCAACGCGACAAACTCAGAAGATGGATGGCAACCTTTGCTTCACCATTAAATTCACAATTGCGTCGTATTGAAGCTCAATCCATTGGCGTATTACCAGCAGCAGCGACATGAACGCGGCGCCAGGCGGGGTCGTAACTAATCGCCCTCTGCAGCTCCATTGTTTTTGAAAAGGATCTGCATGCTGGATTGTCATTTTTTTTTTTTTTTTCTTTTTTTTTGGGGGGGGGGGGGGGGGGGGGGCTGCCAGTGGTGGAGACCACATTTGGGTTTATCCACCACCGTTAATCAAGTTTGGCGAAGAAGGTTTTTAAAAATCGGTTTTGTTTCTTTCTTTCTTTCTTTTTTTTTTATTAAATAAGGCACGGTGACTCATCAGCCACCTGACCTTAACGGCGGCGGTCCGCAGGGACGTGATGTCTGGCTGAGCCCCCGTCGGAGTCGTCTGGCGCTGGGGAGGGGCTGACCCGTTGGTAGATGAACGAGTAGAGGCTGACGTCGGGGCGCCGACTGAGGCAGCTCTGGCACACCGAGCTGTAGTACTGCCCCAGGAGATCGTACACCTCCCCTGTGACGGAGACATGGAGATGGTGTATGTTATCTAGTATGTATATGGGGATAATAATTAGCATTGTTTCATAAGATCACATTGTTTGCAACAAAATCTAAAAGAGGAAATATTCCTAATTAATCATATTATTATTAAATTATTATCGCGCTCTTGGCAGTGAAATCTGAAAAGAGTGCAAAAAAAAAAAAAAAGACACAGTTGCATATAAACAAGGAAGCAGACCGGGTGCTTGTTTTCCTTACCGACACAGATCTTTCTCCGAGTTAGGAAAGAGTGCATCTCGTGGACATCTGTCATGAGCTGGCTGTCACCAAAGGTGAAATAAGCCACGTCTCGGCCCGCCTCAGCAGCTGCCAGCATCTGGAGCAGAGCTGGAGGAAGAGAAGCCTGTGTTGAGCCTCATCCGTGAGAGAGTTTCACTACAGGAGAAGGAACGTTCGTTTACACATTCTCTTCTTCTTAACTGTAAAAAAATAAAGAGAAGTTTAAGTAACGTCCGAAGAGCCACCCAGTAGCCGATTGTTACCATCAAAAGTGTGTCGCGCCAGCCTCTGTGGCATGTACAGTGAAAAGGGAAGTAATCCGGGGAATAGGTCTCACCCCCACTGAGGACCCTGGATTAGTTACAAAGAGAGGCCAGGTCTGGCCCCGGGAAGCTGTGAATATTTTAAGAGACTGGAAATATGTCTGCTGATTAATGAACGTTGGGGCGAGTAAACAAGGATAACTGAATCGACATTTTCAGAAGCAGGCTTGAGATGAATCTCGACACTTCCGCGGTTTCTCTCCCCGGCTTTTCCCGAGAATTATCTGATCATTAAAAAAAAAAAAAAAAAAAAAAAAAAAAAAAGAAATCGGCGGGTATCCGAGGCCACAGAAGGTGAACCCAGGAGGAGAACCGCATCTGATTTACAAAGCTCTTCCCAGGAGGAAGGTCATTAAGAAAACAGTAGGCGATTGTGCCTATGGAGGGCTGTACCGTGCTACAGCTAATTAACAAACATGTCGGTATAGTTTGCAAGCACAGCGGCTCGAAGGAAGAGGAACAGAGGTACTGCTGCAAAAACGGTTTCGCATTAAACTCTCCGCAAGCTCCCCTGTTCAGTGACAGCGACGCAAGGCTGAGACAGAAAGCTGTAACGGATTGATGGACTCGAGCAGGCGATCAATTTCACTATTAATGAAACATATTAACTTTGTCATTTGATCAATAGGAGGAAGGCGACGAATCAGGCTCAACTAAAAGAACACATTCCCGGGAAGACAAATGGATGGCCGCGCTGATCCGCCGGAGCCTTTTGAAGCCGAAACGTATTCCATTATGTCCTGGAAGAGAGTCCACTTAGACTGCCAAGTGCACCGGGACGATCCGAGCACAGTTTGCGTTAGCGCTTACCTTTCAGATGCGCGTCACCTCCGAAAACCCCACAGCCCCAGTTCCCCGTAGCCACCGCCGCAAGGTTTTGGCTTCGTTCTTCGGGTCGAGCAAAGCCACAGTAGGCCTAAAAGAAGACGACGACATGTTGGGAAAGGAAATGGAAAAACATGGAAGCAAAGAATAACTCAGGATAGCACTGGGAGATTAGTACACTGTAAAACATTTGCTGTGTTCTGACATCAGTCACTATTGTCTACATAATAAACACTTGGTGTATTGGTTTTGGACACCTATGACTCATCAGAATTATTATGTAGTGTTGCATACCTGTCACTCAAAAGGCAAATCATTGCACAATGAGATTGCATGCTGTGAACACTAGAATTTTAAGTGGCAGTAAATAAATATATTACCGTATTTTTCGGACTATAAGGCGCACTTAAAATCCTTAAATTTTCTCAAAAATTGACAGTGCGCCTTATAATCCAGCGCGCCTTATGTATGGTTACTTGTTGTGCTTATTGATCGATTTTATGTGGTACGATGCGCTCAAAAATCTGTCGAAATGTGTAAGTACGACTTTGGTAAGCAACGAAGCCGCTCCGCTCAATGGATATTCGGAGCATTACGGTACGCTGTGTCACTACCTGATCGGCCCCGTAACAGGAATGCAATGTCTAAACTAAAAGTCAAAATCGATCAATAAGCACAACAAGTAACCATCGGTCGCAACCGTCGTCCGAGCTTTCACGAAAGCTGGAATCATCACTGAACAGCCAAGTACCGATAACAGCAACAAGACTGACTCGGAAAATGACGAGAGGGATTCGGGCATTCTTGATGCCGAAATCGCACAGCTGTTTCACTCAGACACTGAAGATGAAGAATTCGATGGATTTGTGGAAGAGGAATGAATCGATAAGTGAGTGTATTTTTCTGTACCGGTATTTGTTGTTACAACTGAGTTGAATAAAGTTTGATTTACCGGACTGTGTTGTTTTGCGTAATGCGCCTTATAGTCCGAAAAATACGGTAGATGTTCTCGGTCCCAAATGGGGAATGATATCAAACACCGCCATTGCCTCATGGTAATCAAAGCCCTTCCGTCGTGAAAACTGTAAATTCTTTGGATGACGTTTACATTAAGTCGTCAGCCACACGAGGCCGGGCCGTTGGAGGAAGTGGGGAATGGTGTGTCATGTGGGACATAAAAAGGCGGAATCAGCTCTGACGAGCCTCAGGTCTTGGGATCACCTTGTTGTTTAAAGATCACTGGCGTGTTTTATTAGAACCAGGCCTACAGAACGTCTCCGTACTATGAAACAACAAATGGAAAGCAGCAAAGTAATTCCATTCGGCCGCAGGCTCGTGCTGAGACACGTCAGTCAACGCGTAAAGGTTGGTTTGCCTGGCTGAACATTGTGTCACATTCCCTCAATTGGATTACCATTGGTGTGAAAGTGGCGTGGGTTAAAGATATTAATAACTGCACATTATGGACTAAACCCATGTGCATAAATAAAGAGCGTTCGGCATGTCGGGTGTCATATGAGAAATTATTTATAAAAGCGAACGTTAAATGGAATATCTGAAGGAGCTCTGGACATTAATTTCCCACTGGAAATGAAGTGAATAGTGAAAATTAATTGTGAGCGCCCGCCCCCCCTCTCTGACCAGCCGTACATTCCTCCTGTGAAAGGGCAGAAGTGACAGACAGCTGAGCAGTATTTGAAACGGGATTGATCTATATGTTGGTGCATTCTTCACCCTCTTGTCAGAGCTGTCAAACTCCTACATGCTTTTCTTCTTGACAACATCAACATCTTGATATTCTATTATCTCGGACATCTCTGACTGGGAAGATCGCACACATGGTAGGATTCCCTATTTAAAAATGTTAATTTAACAATTGTGATTAATCACCCTGAGGTTAGTTATGTTATTTAAAATTCATTCTGGGCCTAATGGACAGTGGAATGAATAAAATGGAGCATATACTCTGCAATGAGCTGACATAGTGATTTATATTCGCTCCTGCATGTTCCACAACCCGGCATTGATGTTTTGTGACATATTGTACAGAGACACAAACACTCGCATGACGTTAGCGGGAAAAACGGATCAAAAAAAGATCAAAGATCACCTTGTTTAGTTCTCGGTTTAGTTTCTCTGGATTAAACTGTTCAAGGAAGTTCTTGAACTGCAGCGCGTCGATGGCCACAATCTCGGTGCATCGTCTCCGCCAGTCATCTCTGAAACAAATCAAAGAAACGGTTTTATAATGTTCCACAAACAACAACAAAAACTGGGCTTAAGTCAAATTAGGCAGTCACTTTTTTTCCCCACCACAAAAATAAGACAGAAAGCACGCTTTGTGACATTAAACAAGATGCCTGAATTGTACATGATGATGGCGCTAGATGAAAAGTTAGGCATCACCCAAATGTGTTACAATTCATCCTGAGGGACACATGAATGTCTGTACATAATTTGATGGCAATCCATAAAACTTGTTGATATATTACAGCCTGGACCAAGATGATGCACCGACCAAATTGCCTTCCCATGAGCGTCGGCGAAAAATGAAACGATGGGGTTAAACGTCCCATGTTGTTCTTATTTAAGCCTTTTAAAAAGCAGCTCGGTGCAATAGCTACCTTGGCGTTGCGTCCTGGTGGCTGCCAGCCCACTGGTAGGTATGAGCATAGCCTGTGTATTTACTGTACTGCTGGGTACCTGGTGACAACAAACAGGGACATTCGTTCACACATCACCGCAACGCATTAACACGTGGATCAATACATGTAGGCGATGCCGCGCTGCAAAGCCAACAACAGGCCGGTTTTCAGAGGGTGATCGGATGAAACAAGAGAAGCCGTCTCCTGACAAGAGGAAGGTCAAGTTATTACCCCCCCCCCCCCTCTCTCCCCCTCTCCCCCCTCCCCTCGAAACAACGCGAGAAGCAGCGACTGACCGACAACCCACATGGGAGCACTCGGCACCAGTAAGAGAAAGGAGGAGCGGAGGGTGGTGAGGCAACAGCACAGTCAAACAAATGAGGCCTCAAATTAACTACCCATCCATTAGCGCTCATTAGTACCTGGCTGTCGAGAGCACTCGCTGAGATGCTTCATGCTGCAAAGTGCATAAACCAAGTGATTAGTCGCGGGGCTTTGGTCAGCAGGTATTAGGAGGTGCACAAGGGAGGGGGGGGGGGGGGTGGAGTCTCTAGAGGGGACTCCACTTGACATTTCACTGATAATCAAGCCTGCCTCTTGTGTTTTTAAGTAATACGCACAATGATTGGTGGCCGGTATGGCTTTACATGAGCGATATATAAAAACACCATACAGTCAAATGAATGGAGCCTCTGGTGAGATTTGAATAACGAGCGCTAAATTGAACAGCTGCATTTTATGCTAATGCTTATCAGATCAATAGAATGACCCCTAATACTGTGCAGCTGCAGCCAACAACGTGTGAAATAGCTACAAAGTTGGATTATGAAAAAGTAAAAAAAAATAGGAGTTACTTCCAGCGATGTTATGAATTAGATATAGAAATGTAAAGCATGCTGAAATACCACAGATAATAACTATGCATACACATTAACCTTTATTGGTCCTCCAAGAATATCAAACTCTATGATCAACCATATTTGCATTTGAAAGGACCAACCTTCAGGAACAATATGAATTATGATTTTTTTTTTTGTAACATTATTTGCAGTGAGAAGCAGATCAATCTTGGTCGAGGGAACGATGCGTCTGGTTATTAGAAATGATTTCCAGATAACAAATAGGTTACATAGAAATCTGCAGGTAGAGTTCCCGACGTTCCTGAAGGTTGTCCCTTTCATGTGTAAATACGTCGGGACAAAGTGTCTCAATATTCGTGGTGGACCAGAGACCAGAGAAGGTCGGCGGCGCATCTCATTGCCACGTTGAGGCTAAAGTGGGCAACCGAGAAAGTTTTCGCTACCGTGCAATCGTCACGGTAACGCACCTATACAAATATGACATAGCTGTGCACCATGAGAGTAACATTTCATAGCAAGATGTTGTGCAGTCAAGAAGAAGAAGAAGAAGAAGAAGAAGAAGAAGAAGAAGAATCTCGGTCTGCAACTGCCATCAATGAGTCATACGACTTCTCCTTGATACTGGTCGGACTTTTGACCGCCCCGACGGCGGCCATATATCTAGCAATCGAGGCAAATTCAATTACTTTAGGGCACTTCTGCAAATTTCTGAGCAGAGGTAGGATCCATTAGCGTCCGTGCTGCATGCCAAAACGTATCACGGGGGGGGGGGGGATGATTTACCACATGGCACAATGCAGCTAAAGGCTTAGACTTGGCTTTTACAACGAGGCGGGGAGGGGAGGGACAAGAGATACGGGCAGAGTTTAATAAAGATGATGGAACGGAAGAGTCCATTAGCGGAACAGGTCTTGGGCCGGTCCTTCCAGCGATAATTAATTCTGGGACCCGGTAATAAAGTTAAGTGGCCGTAAGTGGAGCCGAGGGAGAGACGGCGGGCGAGGAGTCTGAAGGTGACTCTGCCGTGGCGAGAAGACCCGATGATGCGGCGGCGCGATCGCCGATCGGCAGGGCGGAGGCTCTGCCGCCTCACTTCCTGCTCTAATCCCGACCCACTCGTTAAGGTAATCTATTTAAGGGGCGGGCATTCGCGTCGCAACAGCGGTTGTATTAAATACAAATACATACATACACGTTACTGATTGAAACTATGTTTGTTATGGTAGAACGGCACTGGATTTGTGTAGACTTCCTTTAGTTTTCATAAGATATAAATGTATATATATATATATATAACATAAAGTTAGTTTTCTAACCTGTTTATCAAATGCAATCAAGCAGCTGCAAGAGTCTAGAGAAACAGCGAAAACCTGTCGGCAGACATCAGCCACCTGCTGGGACTGGGTCCACCGGCCTGTCCCCCAACCTTGTTTTGTTGCAGCCACTCGATCCTGAAGCACAGTCAGTGGGAATTACTCGACAGAAAGACACCAACAGAGCAATCAGGACGGCCCAATCTACAACAGCCGACTGATGAGACTGTGCCCGACGCAGCCGATCAAAAAGGGACGACATGTGACAAGGACAGATACGGGGGAAAAAAAAAACGGGGCAATTTCACAAACATCCGTCAGCCTCTTGCTCAGCCACAATGCGGTAAATTGAAGGTGTGTACTTCATGCTGTGTGTTTGTCAAATTATAGGTGAAGCATTACAGAAGTGAACCCGGGAGGGGGGGGGGGGGGGGGCATTATTGATCCGATCTGGATCAACGGAGGAAATTGTGAATCACGGACCGGTACGATTCATTCAGTGGAAATTATTTTCACAAAAAAGGCGCGGAGGGTTTTGATCACTGACCTGTGATGATCAGACATTCGTTATGATCCAGGGCTTCGGTGAAGAGGCGAGAAACAATGAGCTCAGGGATTGATCAGAAAACGGATTTCCTCTTGGACTAAACCAGAACTGGTGACTCCTCCTCCCACAAACCGGTTGGCAAAATCCACCTGCAAAAATCAAGACAGAAAGCTGAAACAAATAAATTAATGTCTTTGACTGTGAAAAATACTAGTATTAGTTCCCCAAACTTGGACAACAGGAGGAAAACATCTACATGAAAAAAGGGTTCTCGCCCTTTTTTCTTTGATTTGTGACAGAATCACTGACAAGCTGATTGGAAAGGTGGCCTGGGGTGCGCGCATTACTCACACATTTGTCGTCCCCCTCCCCTCCCCCCCCCCCCCCCCAATGCCAAAGTGAGCTCTCCCCCGTGAGCTGCACTCAGGTGTGCTGCTGCCAGAAGCGAATATCAAACAGGAGAGCATCCTGCAGCCAAAAGCAAACATCTCCCTCCAGTCACAACATGGTGCCGACTGATGCCTGCGATATTTTATATATATATATATATATATATATATATATATATATATATATATATATATATATATATATATATATTTGTTCTTTCAACATAGTGGGCAGATGGGCGACACTGATTTACTTGTTTACGATTCAAAATACAATACGCATGTCATCGCTTCGAGTCGAGACACAGACGTGACAAGTCATTGTTTTAGTCAGAAAGCAGCCATGTGGAAGATATAATCCAAATTCAGGGACAGATGAGTTGTTGCTCATTGGTCCTATAGACAGACCAGACCAACCCCCGTCACCATACCAACGGAGAGGCTGCAAAAGGAGGGCGAGCAGCATTCTGAGGGTAGATCTCCCCAAACTGGTCACTCAACTCTGGGACAGCGGGCCACATCCTCCAAAGTCTGCTTTGACAGGCTGTCAGCACCCCCCCCCCCCCCCCCCCCCACCCCCCACCCACCCCCCACCCCTCCACCTCCACACAGCAGAGCATCCATCAATCCGGGCCGCAGTGTGCCCCCGGAGCTGGTCATGTGTGCACATCAAAACTGTCAGCTTGTGGCAACTGGAGGCAAACAAAAGGTGAAAGGCAGAGCGGGCCACCCTGACAGTGTACAGGAAGCACGGCCGACAACGGAGAGCCGAGGAGGCTCGGAGGCCTCGACCCCGGTCCCAGCACGCACTCCCTCCGACGTGTCACGGAGCTCCCTTTTCAGCAGGAGTAAGCATTCTGGGGGTGAAAGACTCCAGAATGCTGTTGGCTCAGTGATTGACTACAACGAGGCAAAAGGAGGAGGGGAACCGAGCACAAGGCGGAGTATCCCTCAAAACTAAGAGCTCCGTCAGGCAAAAGAATACGATTCGGCAAGATAAGTCGATATACTTCCCATCCTCTGCGTCTTACCTGAAGCATCCCATAACCGTCGTCCTCGATGGTCCCTTCACAAGTAATGTGGATCTTTGTGAGTTGAGTCTCTGAGCTGAAACACAAAAGGAATGAGTGACGTCTTCCAGTTATCAACTTCGCTTCCAAACGGTCAAGCTGCTTGGGATTTCAATACACTACACCTTCTCCAATTCAGAGGTCTATCCAAGCTTTTTCGCGTGAATGTTACAAGTCCAGTAGGCTCTGAAGAAACGAGAGGGGAAGTGAGAAATATTCAATATCTTATTTTTACATCAATAACGGAGTTTTGCTGCACAATTTGAGAGTCAAATCTGAACACCTACTTTGTTCGGTGACACTTTTGAAATAGCACATCAGGGTTTTCAGTTTCTCAATCTTCCTTGAAGAGGAGCCCTCGAACAGCCTGAAGGCAAGAAGAGGTTATGAATTTAATTCTTGAAATAAGACAACGCATTATATTCCTATAATATATTAAATGAAGCACACTTTTTAAGCAAGCCGGTTATACATGACATCACAGCAGGAGTCCGCTAACGGGTAAACAACTCCAGCAAGAGAACAGGAAAAAATGACACACAAGACCTCCACTTTGTCCATGTGAGTTCAGTCGAGCTTTAACTTTTGATATAAATCGGCTCATCTCTCACTCAGCTTCCCTTTCAGTCACTGGCCCTATTATACAGGAGTTCCTATGCTGCTACGACAATGGAGTTGCCCCGGGCTTGCTATCGCAGAGTCACACTCATGTGCCACTCCATAGCACTCACACACACACACACACACACACACACACACACACACACACACACACACACACACACACACACACACACACACACACACACACACACACACACACACACACAAAAAAAGAAACTGAACAGAAAGGGAAACAGGGCTCCCTCTCCTTGGGGGTACATTAAGAAGCCCTGTGTCCCTTTTAAGCAACAGAGTCCTCAGGAGGCAAAAAGGTCAATCCCCCCTGAAAAATATCACATTAATGCGCGCGCACACGCACACACACACACACACACACACACACACACACACACACACACACACACACACACACACACACACAACACACACACACACGACTGCTGGTAGAGAGGTGCAGTGGGCAGGGTTTGAATGAACTTTCAGCATGAAGCCCACCATCTCCGTCAGTAGCACAACTCGATAAAGAGCTCCACAGCGCCGCCTTCACATGCCACAATAAAAGAGAAAGAAATGTCATGCGAGTGGAATGAATTAATGACAAAAAAAAAAAAAGGTTGATGCACTGAGAGCCCTTCAGGGGCTGAGGAATGCATTAATCCGAGTCCGCTCCGGCATTCATTTCTACTTTTTGTAGAAACGGCCGTGCGTCGCGTAGTCCTCGGGGCAAACGTCTTTGACGTAAGCTAGCCACTAGTGAAAGCAGGCTTTTAGGAGCAAATTGCAATACGGTCTTTGGGGAAGAGAATTTATACACGATTACATAACGTCAATATACCACCCACAGATGTGGAAAAAGGCGATGATGTAACTCAGGGAAAAGGGGTTTAAGTGACTACAGCATGTAGAACAGCTGGGTTTCTGTATCATCGGCACAACAACAAACATTCATGGTGAAATAATACATAAGCTTGCTTCTGAAGAATATTTTGAATGACAGCGTACGACATTCAATCCAGATTAAAAAAAAAAAATCACAGTCAGCTTTATCTCAATGCAAATAATGTAAGAAGTCTGAATTGACACGAAATACACATTTGAAGATAAAGAGCTTTCTTTTAATTTGAACGTTCCTGTGAAACACAAATGGAGAAAAAAAGAAAAGTTTGGAACAAAAGTAATAAAATAAATGAATAATTTATTTTTGAAAACTACATTTTTCAAGCCGGCTCGCACCAAATTGGTGATTCAGGACGTTTTTCAAGCAGCAGGCTAAAAAGATGACACTGGCTTTTCCTTTTTTTTTTTTTTCTTTTTTTTTAAATCACAGCAAAAACCTTTATGTGAATGAAATACTGATGCAATTGAACTCTGCTACAGCCTTCTACAAAACAGCCAGTGGCCTGCTCCAATTGTCAAAAGCAGCCATCTGAGTCAAAGTTAATCTAATTCCCTCCTCCATTTAGGTAATTACACTGTGATGCCAACAGAAGATATGGGGGGGGGACACAAGACCGAGCAGTGATCTGCAGACCGCTGTTGCATTACACCACCCAGACGATCTCCGCAGTGGAAGCTTGCGGGGATTAAACTATGACCCTCCTGCCCTCCTCTTTGTCGTATTTGATGCTTTTGAAGGGAAGCGTTCGGCTCTTAACTACACATAAAGAAAAGGTATTTTATTATTCTGGTAAAACTGCCAGAGAGAGGCCAACAGATAGTATTGTAGCGTATAGTTCTCAAACTGTTTCCAGATGTTGTGCCTTCAAATTTTTTTTACATGGAAAATCTTTCCGATGAGTGCGTAAAGACGTCGGAGTGATCGGCGTCTCCGACCGATAGACCTGCTATATGCTCATGTGTTCGTTAAATCGACGTACTGCGATTGATACAATGAGGAATAAGGAAAGGTGTACAGTGGTGCCCTCTCATGGTAATGAAACTAGTCGTTTACAAAACTGATTATGTAACTTTAAAACGTTCCGAAGATAAAAAAAAAAAAAAAAAAAAACGACCTCATCCCTGCGTTACCTGAAGAAGTTGATGTCTGGGTAGTTGCCGTATTCATTCCGTCTGGAGTTGCGTCGGGGGAAGGTGCAGAAGAAGGCGTTGGCGAGCAGACAGGCCACCTGCTCCTGAGACACGGTGATGGAGTGGTCCGTGCTCTCTTCAGGAGGGGTATCGGCTGGAGGAGGAACAAAAGGGTACAAACGAGGAAGGTCAAAACTATTTGTTGTTGTTGTTTTTTTTGCCAATTTGCCAAACGAGACTTTTGAAGCATGTTTAGCATGAATGTAGTAATTTGGCACCAGTCTGCGCTTCTTGAATCCTAATCACAATCAACATCCAGCGGTGCTCATGAGAGATCCATACTCCTAGTGAAGGCTGCGGGTTAACCAATAAACATAACGCACTTCTGTCACGACAATGGAGACACCTCTTACACAGCAACACACGGACACATTTTCAAAAAGATCATTTTGAAGGCTGCGTCACTAAATTTGCTACGCTCAACACTAAATACTGGTGCGACGCGAACCGTTATTCTCCGTTTGGGCCACTTTGAGTATTAAATTAATCAAACTAGAAATATGTTTAACATAGATGTATAAATACAAATAGATTACTGGATGCATGGCCAAATTGACACATAAAAAAAGCCTTTTTTTTTGCTCTCCATCCACATGCCAAAGAAGCAGAAGACCAAGAGGCCTTTAAAACATAGGACACATCACCATCCATCGCTACGTGCCTCGACCTCCACATTTTTTTTTTTTTTTTTTTTTACTACCGTTTCACGAGATATTTGTCATGTTGTGACCTAACCTGCTCATGTCACAGACCAGCGAGTCGGTGTCTGTTTGGTTAGTGATGACTGTTACCTTGGTACAGAGCTCAGATGCTCTCAGTGCTAATTGCACCATGTCTGGCAGCAGGGAGCCAAACAGATGTTCGGCAGCATCAGGCTCCAGGACCTTGGAGAGAGCGAGAAGATCTGTTTATGTTTGTTGTTGTTTTTTTTGCCACAAAAAAAACAAAAAACACTCAGCTATAGACATCATTAGCCGTTCGGGTTTGATTAGGACAAGATAGAATTAACAGCTCTGATTCGTGTCAAAATGGCAAACAAATCAATGCAATATAAGCAACGCGAAACATCAACGGCAATTTAAAATTCCACCATCCAACCTACAATACTGTCCATGCAAATGTGAAACAGCTACAGCTAAATAACTCATATCGCCTCATATTGAACATTTTAAATAGGATTGTGGCTTCATGTCATTAAAACACATCTGGCCATAGCTGGACAGCTCGTCTCTAATAATATCAACAGAAACACATTTTTAATAAAGTAACATACCAATCACCCATGACTCCTGCAACACTGAAGTGCACTAATGTATTTGTATTTGTAGACGGTATACACACACTACCCCGTATTTACTCCCGTATTGGCTACAAAATGTCAGAATGATCAATCACAGAGCAATTTCATCAAGGTTGCGCGTGGCCATGCCAGCTGATTAAATAGTCTTCCTGGAAGAGATGCAAATGACCCAAGCGCTTGAAAATAGAAAAAAAAAAAAAAAAAAAAAAAAAAGACAAGTGTGTTCCCGGGGACAAGACTTGTGATTTAGCTAAGGACATTTATATTACGGCAAAAGAAGCCTGACTAAACAGTGTCATAAGTAATGACCTGGTTGACATCATAAACCGCTCCTACGGGTGTAATAAATGACGGCGGCGAGACGGAGGATATAGCTGAGGTAGTATAAGCTGCCGGGCTCTTTAAATCAGCGGAAGACAGTGCATCAAATCAAACTAAACTAACGCTCCGTTTGACTCGATACCGGTCTGTACATCACACCAAAACTGACAAAAAGTAATCAAAGCAAGATGCAGGCGCGCGCGCACGTGTCTGTGTGTGTGTGTGTGTGTGGTGGGGGGGCAGTGAGAAACCAGAGCTCCCATACAGATTTAACACGACTCCCGATGCTCCCGTTCCTATCTCTCCTCTCCCTCTCCCTCTCCCTCCCCCCCCCCCCCCCCCCCCCCCCCCCCCCCCCCCCGCGGGTCAGAGCAATAAAGCGATCCGCTTGACTGCGTCTGCGGACGTGTGACCGTGTTAAAAAAAACAAAAACAAAAAACGCTCGTAACCGTAAACACAACACCGGTTTGATAGAGAAAGAGAAATTGACAACAAAAAAAAAAAACAAAGCTGTCCGTCAACAGCTTTTCAGTTATTCATAAGATGCGCGTGCGGAGATGAATATTCAATGAGGGCGCCTGGCCCCGTCACTCCGTGCCATTCATGTCTACTTTTCTCTGACACTCAAAATAAGTCTGCTCCAGTGTCTCCAATCCGGCATCTCCAGGGGCCCAAAAGTATGGGGAACGTTACATTGGAACTGTTTGCCATCCCCGTGTGTGTGTGTGTGTGTGTGTGTGTGTGTGTGTGTGTGTGTGTGTGTGTGTGTGTGTGTGTGTGTGTGTGTCGCACTGGAAGTAAAACCCCCAGTTATTGGTTTTAAAATGAAAATGTGTTTTAAAAAGCCAACACTGTGTTCTACGGGCCGCTGCACGAGCTGCTTTCTATCGACGCATTAAAAGATATGAATAGCCTGATTGCTACTGCCGTTCCAGCATATTCAACTATTAAAAAAACAAAACACAGATTTATAACTCAGTCAAGAATTAATTATGTAAGGGAGGGGAGCAATAAACAGCCTTTGTGGAGAGGAACCGTATGCGTCAACTTTGCAATAATACGCAACATAAATAAAGCAAATGCTTCTGTGTGAGCTACAATGATCCAGTGTGTGGCTTTGAGCAGTTGACCGTCTCCCCATAGACTTGACAGGATTCAAATTCAACCACAACAACTGAACTCGGTCTTTGCATGAGGCCCCCTCGACCTCTTCTGTCGAATATATAAAATTCCCCATTCGGACATGATTTATGACGTACGTATATGGCACACAATTGATTCAGCATTATAAAAAAATAAATAAATAAAAGGCAGAGAGTAAAAGCAGTCTATGTAATGTCAGCCATTTTCATTTCTGACAAGTTACTAAACGTGACCTTTTGGCAAAAGATTACATTATTTCTCCAGACTCTGAAGGGCTGCAACGTGCTCCTGTGAGAGCACCATTACTGTACCTGTACACAACGATAGACACACATTTCACATACCGGCACTCGGGGAACAAAACAAGAGTTACACAGAGATGTGAGATATAATAAAAACATGTATAGCTGATGTATTCTACAGGACGCCATGCAGCGGGGTGGATGAGTGCTCCTACTATAAAGGGAAATAAAGCCTATTATTTGTCTAGTCCTACAGGCTCAGGGTGTCTTATAAAACCACTAATGTCACAACAAATGGAAGAGTCCCCATCCCCTTCGCGAGCCAGACGGTAGTACGGCCCTCTGATACTCGACGTGACGCAGAGTGCATCGAGACAAAAGATGATGGATGGCCTCCAAAAAAAAAAAAAAAAAAAAAAAAAACGAGGCTGGAGAAGACACATGGCAACTCAGAGCAACAAGCAATAAAACCCAAACAGGGCTCTGGCCGTCGTGATGCAACTCTGGCAACGTCGTCCTGTAAAGAACACGAGCCAGCCTGGTGCAGGAAGAAATAACAACCTTATAATCTGAACCTTAGAGCTCCAAACAGCCAGTAGTTCTTAATTAATTGAATTCAATTAAGTGTAGTTACTCTTGTTATATAATGCTGCCAAAAAACGCCTCGTAATAAACCTTTTCACAGAACGTATAAAAAACACTTTCCACACTAAGCCAAGTATTTACTTTAATAAAAAAAAAAGGATTTTCAAAACCAGCAAATCACCGCCTGACAGGCTCATTATACTGTGTGTCCTGTTTTCAAGAAGTAGAGAAACAAACAAAGGCTGCATGGTAGGTAGGTCTGTCTATCAGCGCCACTTAAACACTGGTCCTATCAAACTGGAGCTAATGTGGTGAAAATGAGACGTCCGTATCACTGCGTCTTCCACAAAGTGTAGATAGATGTCACCCTGACTATCCGATGAGACATCTGGACTTTCTGCGACCCCGAGCTCAGTGAGAAGCAGCGACACTGGTTTACAACGCCTTCTGTGGCGGCAATTAAGTATCCCGATTAGACAGATGATGTTTAATCGATCCGCGGCTAACCCTCCAACATCATGCGTCTTCCATCTG
This sequence comes from Cebidichthys violaceus, assembly GCF_023349555.1. Classification (NCBI taxonomy): domain Eukaryota; kingdom Metazoa; phylum Chordata; class Actinopteri; order Perciformes; family Stichaeidae; genus Cebidichthys; species Cebidichthys violaceus. The sequence continues at coordinate 592,896 of NW_027176958.1, read as the reverse complement.
TGTCGACATGTCTGCTCAGCGGTTCGTTAAGTCAAACCGCTCACTTTGAGTACAGAGTAACTTCATTCGCTGCTTCTGGGTTCAGTGATATTCACGGAATGATCGGTTATTGTAACATTTACATTGTTTACCTTGGTGCAGTACAAACGCAACGCGGTGAAGTCCCATTTCTTGGCCTGTGAGGCGCTGTATTTCAATATCGCATTCTGGAACAAACAAATTAAATTATTAGACAAAAATTGAAAAGCTAAATTTATATGAATTGTTATTTTCATGTGTAAACTATCAAAAAAGCAAAGATTCTGAGAGACTCTCCGTTTCCTAGGCTTATGGCGCCATCTTATGGTTTGGTCTAGTAACTACAACTACAATACAGCGTCTTATGAAGTGAACTACATGAGGCCTTGCCAATACTTTTCACACAGATGTGAAACTTACCTTCAACTCGGGTTGACTTGAAAATGTGTCGTTTAAAGTCTCCTTAATCAACTCCCAGCGACTCTTATTCTGAAGTTCTTGCGTTACCTGTGGAAGCGCGCATGTGTTAATGAATGCTGGGTCTCCGTGGGGTGGTTTCAGTTCAAGCTTTGAGCAAACGCTCTTATAACAATGCTTTGTAAACACTTGGACCATTACCTCATCCTGCACAGGAAACAGGTTCCAACTGGAACAGGGCATCTTGACATGGACGTCATCCCAAGTATCCTTAAACTTAGCAGGATACGGAACAGAGACGCCACCGTTCTCCAGAAGGTCCGTCTGTCAAATGGGATTGAATGAAAGTAAATATTAGTAGACAGACAATACATGTGTGTGAAAACCAAATAGTCCTACTGACAATAAAATACAGTTACGTGAGAAACTTCAAAGCATTGTTTCAAAAGATCATGTGGACGTATGTTAACGCTTTGTCTTTGCATGCTTACAAATGATCCTGAAAGCCCTCATAAAGATATCCCCTTAAGTACTGTCTGTTTCCATAACATAGCTACTTGAAGTGCTGTGAATACTAGTATTAAAAAAAAGAAAGAACGTCTCAAACCCGTATCATCACAGTGTGCTGCCCAGGAACGTCCCTCAGCGGGGGAAGCGCTCCGCCACATTCAGGCATTCTCTTTAGCTCGGCGATCGGCGTCCCGAGCCATTTGGCCTCAGCAGAGGTGGTTTCCTCGTCTGCATCTTGTTTCTCTGGACACTTGTCCGGCCGCCGCCTTCTCACAGGTAAACCTGGTGATGACGTCCCTGAAAAGAAGTCTGTTATTTTGGCATCGCGTTTGACAGAGTGCTCTGAGCGCGTCTCCACTTCTCTTTTCTCTGATCCACCGTGATCGTGGGACAGCGTCTGCATCAGCCCTCCTCCTGCAGAATCCCGGGAAGGCGGCGATGCAGGCGCGTCTTGATCCAGCTCCTGTGGCGTCAACGGTTGGGTTTGTTCGTCTTCGTCAGACAGGGTGGGATTTTCGGCATTTCGGCAGTCCGGAAGCTGAGCTGAAGTGCTTTGAAAGCCGCAGTCGCCGGCCATCTCTACGTCCTCTTGGGTTTGGCACACTTCGGGTGACGTTGGCTTTTTTGGGGGCTTAACCAACCATTGGTAAACGGTATTTCTTAACGTCTGTGGTCTGGGGCTGATTCTTTGACGATCACCTTTTGTCTTTACACCTCGCAAACTGTCTGCTCCACTCTTTGGTCGTTTATCCATCTTCGTCTCAGTGTCGTTCTGCCTGCTTTCTTGATCTACTGTGTCATGATGATCTCTGCTCTGAATACGTGAAGACGGGGCTTAAAAATAAAGAAAATATTGTTTTTACAAAGAGGGATATACCAATGCAAAATTACATATTTAATATATACTCTGCCAGACAAATTATTATCTAAACAAAATCACCTTGGAGAGAAGAGGAAGGGGACGTTGGGGCACTGATTTCAACCCTGAGTCTCTTTGCTGGAGGTTCAAAATTAGCCAGCGCAGTCATTCTACAAAAGGAGAAAGTAACACGTAAGACATACACATATTATGTTGAGTGAGATGTTTCGTTTCTTGCCAGTTTGAACATGAAAACACACTACACGTATACTCACAATACTATTTGAGCTGACACCACGATTGAGGTGTTATTTGGTTTTGTCCAGACTTGTTTCTTGGGCAGTCCTTTCTTCAAAATGTGAGCAAATCTTAAAATATGGTACGCAGCCATACATGACACAAACTGTTGTTTCTTGGATACTTAACGATGCAAGGAAATGGTGTTTCGTATCTCAAAATGATTCAGACTTTCTCCTTCGGTCGTGGTAAGTTGCTGTCCGACGATAGGTTGTCAGACTATCCAGAAACGACTGTCAACAAACCATAGCTCATGTTAGCTAACACGTACCCGCTAACTAGCGTTAGACTACAACGGGTTGCTAAAATAACCCCAAAACATCGTTTAGGATAGAGTCTGACACTTGAAATAGCTTCAAAGTATACAACGATAACATGTATTTGGTTGTCAATGATGCAAAAGCACAATCGCACTTAAAGCGGTTGAACAATGCTACAAACACGGTACCGTTGTTCAACGTCAAAACACTTCCGCGTGCGAGTGACGTGCAAATCACTGAAATATCGCGATAGTTCCACTGCAGTTCTCGTTGACGTTTAGAACGGCGAAGTATCACTTATGTTGTAGAGACGTTAACGCAAGTTATTCAGAAAGTCTGATTCAGGCACCATGGAAACAAAGCTCGAGTTTATAGTAGACTTACTGTGTCTTTATAACGCCGATGATCGGAGGAATACAATAAACTCACCCACTTGAGACTAGTTATCGTTACTAACTTGGTAAAGCAGACTGTTTAACTGTCAGTTAACACTTAAAGCCACAGCGAAGCCTAGTAACGTGTAACGTTGACTGTTTCACAAGCACTAACAGTGTCGTCACTCCACCTTTTTGGGAGTTTTGTTTGTTTCCACAAGCCGAATAGCTCACCTGTGGTTATAGCCACGCCCACCATGACGCACCTGACCAGCAGCAAGGAAGCAAAGGCACGAAACCTGCGTTCATTAATAGTAGACATACCGTGGGCCTAATGGGGAAGTACTCTTGATACTTAATTAAACGAGGATCATGGTCAGAAAATACATCTTGTTTGCTATTGTTTTGCTGTCTTACGTTTCCTGGATTGACAGCAAAGGTGAGACATTTGTAGTTTAGTCGTTCGATGGAGCCGAAAAAGAGCGTGTTTTTCGTCTTTTGTACACAACAGTGGTTGGGGGTTTTGACAGTTGTTGTTTTGCCATTAATTAAGCTTGCTTGCTGTCTACAAAAGAAATTAATTTTGTATGCTCGATAGGTTTTCAGTTTTAAAGGGACTTAAGGGATTCTAAGAATATGTTTGTTTCATTTTCCTTGTTTGCATGTAGTTTGAATTATTGTTTTGGCACTTCGTGTGCCACAGAATGCCTCCTCAATATTTACAGTTTCTCTGTATTCACCTTCCTCCCAGACAGTTTCAATGGGCTGAAATTAAAACTCTCCAAGTACTCCATTGTACATCCTCAGGTGGTTCACAGATGGAAAAGGAGCATCAACAGTCCGCCACGGTCGAAAGACGTAGGAAACGACCCTGATTAATCCTTTTTTAATTGATATTTTAATGTGACTACTTCAAGAATGCTTTCTTGTTTTTACCCATTTCAGAAAGATGGAGAGGAGACAATATCGTATTCAGTCAACATAAACAACAGGACGCACCTCCTTCATCTAAAACAGAACAGGTTCGTACAAAGTTGGAACTTAATTTGATGTTACTGACATTCGTGTAAGTTCATGCCAATGCTATAGATACAATATCATGTAATACCATGTATTTTTTCATCTTCTTGTCAGAGACTTTTTGCACCCAAACTTTGTTCAGTACTCAAGTGACGCCACTGGTAACCACAAGGCATCATATCCAAAACAGCATGTAAGTTGACACTTACTCGTTTGGTTGTATTCTGGTTTGAACTTCAACCCTTGAACCTTTTTTTTTTTTTTTATAACTCTTCTCCTCCCAGGTGCATTGCTATTACCATGGAGAGGTGGAGGGATATGAGGATTCAGTGGTAGCGCTCAGCACATGCACTGGCCTCAGGTTTGAACATCTCTCTCGCTGTTTCTAGCTCCTCTGATTTCAATATTGACATTTGTTGACTTTCAGTGGAACGGAGTCATGATTTTATTGATCGGATTGCGTTACGGTGCTAAAATATGTTGTTGTCCACATTAATGATCCAGAGCAGCAAAAGGTGCTATTTATTGAACTTCAATACATTTTTCGTCACCTCTGACATTTAGTTTCCTCACTTAGTATGAGGAAGAATTACGGGTTTATTTATTTTTTTTATTTTGTATCAAGTTGTGCGAGGTAATGCCACGTTGTGGGATTGCAATGCCACGCCCAGGCATTGGCACAGACTGAAAGCATGGCGTATCTGCTCTGCACTACTTCTCTTTAGGGGCGTAATCCTCCTGGAAAATGAAACGTATGGACTTGAGCCTCTGCCACAGTCCACCACCAACGAGCACCTTCTGTACCTACTGAAGGACGATGACTCCGGGCCCTTCAATTGTGGGGTCGTCAGTGAGGCTTCATCAACGCAAAGCCATGAACCCTTTGAGCCAGGCAAATCACTGACTTCACTGCTGCGGGTTAGGATGCTCCCCACATTCACCTGAAGTGAACATACTTGTATTGTGTGTACTGGTTTTGAAATGGACGAGTGACACGACTGCATTTTCTCCTTTACTGTTTGTTGTTTAAACAGAAGAAGCGCAATTTACCAGAAACCAGTTATGTGGAGTTGGTGCTGGTTGCCGATAACCTCAGGGTGAGTTTGCATATCTGTTGATGACCTCACTGGTATATAAGTGACAATGAATTGGCTGGTTGTTTTTTTTACACTAGATGCAAGTGAATGTCCTTCAGTGAAAATGAGCACTTTTACCGTACTTATTGAGTCATCAGCCTTAATTAGCTATTCCCCTTAAATGTTGCAGTGCTTTATTTCGATGCTGTGGAATATAGTGCCAAAAGTATTGACCTTAATCTGTTAGGAAATTATGTTTTATAATTGTATTTACAGTATAATTTCAAGAAAAACAATGAGACGGCTGTGCGAGAGGAAATAGTGCAGATGGCTAATCTACTGGATGGGGTGAGATTTCAAGTTGTTTTTTTTTTGTAAAAGAAAGTATGCTCAATTCTAATTCATTCAAATATTGTTTTTGTGTTATGCTATGCCTTTTTATAATCTTTATTTTTCTGTTTTATTCTAGTATTTCAAGCAGCTGAATATCCGTGTGGTGCTGGTGGGCCTGCAGATCTTTAAGGACGGTAACCCCTTTGAGGTGGAAGGCTCTGCAGGAGAAGTGTTGGGCAGGTTTGTCCAGTGGAGGAAGACTGTTCTGTTACCAAATCTCAGGCATGACATGGCTCAACTCCTCGTGTAAGTTAATGTGTGTGTGTGTGTGTGCCACATCTCTGAGTCCTTCAGAAATGTAGAGTCAAGTTTGTAACTTATCCTCTTGGTCGACTTGTTTCTCAGTGGTCGGACTACAACATACAGTGGCAGTGTATTGGGTATGGCCTTCGTGGGCACGGTCTGCCACGCAAGGACCGCTGGAGGAATCAACGTGGTTAGTTCAACTCCCTTTTCACTTCTAACACCAGCTGTGTCACTTTGCTGCTTTGGCAGCATGAGCGTTTGTGCAGAAACTGATACTGTCTGCATTATTTATGGTGCGTTTTAAAAATGCATTCCATTCTCACATGCTCTAAATAACAAGTCAAACGGGTTAGACTTCAATTCCTTTTTGATTCCTTTTGTCTTGTGATGCCCTACAGTGTTTTTTTTTAATATCCTTTTGACCTATAAATTCTAATCGAATAATATAATTACACTTTTGCTGCTCTTCTTTTCCCTTAAAATAAAACACATTTTCCTATCTATATCCATTTGTTTCACACTATTGAAAGATCCCTTCTTGCCGGATCTCTTCCTCCAATATCCTGATTCAACAGTAGATAAGTAAAATGAATCAGACGAAAGGCTCTCTTTCACTGTGACTTGAAAATACTCTTGTTCAAGGGAAGATTCATATGTAGCCAAAGCACTTTAGTTTTTTCTGATCATACCGATGAATAACTTACATTTTCAGTTCAGGATCATATATTTAGTTCTATTGACAATGGAGATTGTTAGTACTGAATATGCTGTGTGTTTTCCCCAGTTCGACAAGGACAACCTGAATTTTGTCTCCACTGTGGTGGCCCATGAGATGGGTCATAACCTGGGCATGAATCATGACATCACAGGATGCACCTGCAAAGCGGACCACTGCTTCATGTCATCACCTGGGTAACACATCTTCCACAAAATATGTCTGAAACCCTTGACATGAAATTAAACAAGCAGTAGTTAAAGTGCTGCGGTACAATACATGCAGCATATAGCATATTCTGTGCCTTTTTACAAAACTAAACCAGACTCGTGAAATTATTCCATTTTTCTTTGTCTTGTGTTTTCAATTAAGTTGAATGTCCATGATGGTCCAAGTACTTACTGAACAGGATTCAAGTTCAATATGCTTCTCTGTAATGTAGCCCCTTTTTTTTTTCTTTTTTTTTACACTAAATCCATTTACCTTTGAATGATAAGAAGCAAATGTGTGATCTTTTTAATGGTTTAATTTTAGGGTAGGATATAGATCATGTGCGTAATTTAACAATATACATACGTTATGCTGATATTGTTTGGCACGAAGCTCTTGTTGTCCCTGAAATATCTTTGTGACTTTGGTGCCTCCGTACTGAAGTGATATAATTCTGTATTTGTTCTTGTTCCCAACATTTTTCACGTCGTATATCAAAATGAATGTTTCTCGGACCACAAAAACATGTCCTCTGCTCAAAGATTGTTTAATGCGAGGCCTGTCCAATTGGACATTTCCATTAATAGCTTATCCTGCTACCTGTAGGGGTTCCGCTTTCTCCAACTGCAATGAAAAAGACTTTGAGAATCTGATCATAAGCGGAGGAGGCACATGTCTGAAAAACCAGCCCCACCCCTCAATTGTGGTTGGTGTAGCTGAATGTGGCAATGGCCGACTGGAGAAAGAAGAGCAGTGTGACTGTGGCAAACCAGCGGTAGAGTACTGCCTCTCAGACAAACTCATACACACGCAGGAAGTTATAGATTATTGTATTGGATAAGGATTTTTTTTTAATATTCATTCTACTGTAATGTAACTGGCATTTAAATCTGACAACCAATAAATACAATGTATACCAGAAACTTATACGGGTAGAAACTATATAGAGTAAAAATGAATTCTCTTAAGAGTAATAATTAGTGTTTCTTTAGAAATGAAGAAGAATTCTTTGGTGTAACACATTTTATTTTCAGCTTTACAGATTAGACACACGTCATGTTACAACCTCATTGGTTTTAGAATAAAAATAAGAGTTAAATTCTTCTAAATTCTAATTTCATGTCTTTTTTTTTATTGTTGTGGTATGAATAGATTTTCTCTGTTTCCATTTCCTACAGGAATGCAACAATAAATGCTGTGATGCTGCCACCTGCAAATTCAAATCTGGGGCCGTCTGTGCTCACGGAGGCTGCTGCGCTAACTGTCAGGTCAGCATTTTGCTGGCCTTAATGCCAGACTTGTATAGCTTATAAAAAAATGTTTGCACTAACAAGAAAAGTGGATCTTTTCTTTTATTGTTGTGTGTGTGTGTGTGTGTGTGTGTGTGTGATTGTTTTTTTTTTGGTTTTAGATCAAAGTCTCTGGAACACCATGCAGAGGGTCTGTCAACACTTGTGATCTTTCTGAATACTGTAACGGCACGACTGAGTTCTGTCCCGATGACTACTACGTCATGGACGGCCTGTCCTGTCAAGACGGTCAAACTGCTGCGTACTGCTATGAGGGCCGATGCCAGACGTATGATTCCCAGTGCAAACATCTCTTTGCATCAGGTACATTTAATAATGCATGATACGAAGACTTTTGCAGCTAATTAAACTCCAGGAACTGTGAGGTTTTGTGTACTTTTTGGTCATAATTTCTGGCTCCAGGATATACCCTTTGTGCCAGTCCGACACATGACTTTTGATGTGTTTGTGTAAAACGCTAACTGTGGATAACCCAGTCGAGAATACACAAGTCTAACGGGAGGACGTGGTCACCTGGAAAGATATTAAATCGCTTCTTTTGCCATCAGTATTATATGTTGGATATTGTTTTTCTCTTTTTTTGGCAGATCCAGCAATAAAGGCAGCAGATATTTGTTTTCAGACTGCAAATTTTAAGGGAGACAAATTCGGTAACTGTGGATCAAAAGGCGATGGAAAATTTATCAAATGTAGTGTAGAGTAAGTACTCTGGTTTTTAATAATTGAATGATTTGAACTAAACTGTTTCTACGTGTGTGTGTGTGTGTGTGTGTGTGTGTGTGTGTGTGTGTGTGTGTGTGTGTGTGTGTGTGTATATATATATATATATATATATATATATATATATATATAGTTAGTTTTATCACAGTTCTAATTTAATATACTTAGGATGGTCATTTTAAAGAACTTTATTTTGTCAATCAACTTTTATCTTCCAACATTTAACTCAATAACAACTGTGTTCCCTTGAACCTGCACTGCAGAAATTCCATGTGTGGGAAGTTGCAGTGCACCAACGTGGACCTCAACCACCTGCCCAATGGTTCCGCAGTCAGTGTCTCAGTTGTTCAAGGGGAAAGGTGTATTAATGCAGACTTCAACCTCGGACCAGATGTGCTAGATCCTGCCTACGTGAACTCTGGCAGCCCTTGTGAGGAAGGAAAGGTAAGCGGACCAACTATTTAAGAAGTGTTCACGCCAGAGAGAAGGAATGGAAGGAGGAACTACTTTTGATTATATGTGTTCCAGGACAGTACTGTCATTGTTAAAGTTTAAATAATGACATCATTAAGTTAAAAGGCTTCTCTCTCAGACCTGCCTGGATTTTAAGTGTGTGAACGCCTCTGCTCTGCTGCCCAACTTGGACTGCGATGCCCAGACCACATGCAACGGCAGAGGGGTGAGTCTCCTTTTTATTTACTTTTTTTATTTTTTTTTATTTTACTCAGTTACCAGCCAATAAATACAAGTGTGACTTTGCTGTTGTGATGTTTTCGTCAGGTATGTAATGACCAAGGGAACTGCCACTGTGAAAACGGGTGGGCCCCACCTAATTGTGACAAGTCGGGGCGTGGTGGCAGCATAAACAGTGGTCCTGCTCAGATAGGTGGGTTCAAATTGATGTTGTCAATTTACGTTTCAAAGGCAATCTACTATATACAGTTCACCTCACGTCACACTTATAAGCTCTAATTGGGGCAACATATGGAAGTCAGCAATGACGTTGTCTAAGTTCATCCTTTATTAGGCTTCATGTGACTCATGCATTAATCATTTTGTCTTCTATGACTGAGGTAGGTGTGGTTCCTCATTACATCTATTGTTGTAGCGCCCAGATTTGAACCGGTTTTGGTCTTTTCATTATACTGAAAACACATCATGCCAATTTGTCTATTTCCTCAACTGTATATGATCAGAAATCAGAAACGATGTGTTCAGTCACTGTTTATCGTCTTGTCAGGCTGTGATGCCTCTCGTGATGAACCGGAAGAAACCAGATATTTTAGCTGTTATACTAGCATTAGTTATATATTGTAAATCTAAGTTGTCTTTTCTGCAACCGTGCCGCCGCTCCTAATGTGTTCACGGATGTTATGTTTGTCATGATGACTTTAGTATTGTCATATTTGGGGGGGGAACTACATAGCAAAAAATCACCAAACCACTGATGTAGTTGTAGGTAATCTACTCGGAAAACACGTTGACTGTTGGGTGTAACTAATACAATTAAATATACTGTACTGTTTGTTATTCACACATGACCTTTTCTACCACAGACCACTCCCTCAGGGACGGACTGTTGATCTTCTTCCTGTTGGTGGTTCCTCTTCTGGTCCTTCTCATCCTGGTGCTGCTCTACTTCTTCAGGAGAGACTCCCTGGACCCGTGCCTAAAAGGACGACGCCTCAAGTAAACAACACCTCACATTTAGAAATATACCTATAGATACTTTATGGGCTGCAGTGTTTTCTATTTAGATGAAAAGATTATTGCTTGTCATAAGTTTTCTGCTTTCACAGGTCGCGTAATGTTACAAATGGAAACGCAAATGGGAACTCAAACGGCATCGTTCAGACAAGTGCCACAGCCCAGCCTCCATCGCAAGCTTTTTCTGTTGAGGTACATGTGTGTCTTTTTCTTAGTGATCATCCCTGCAGTGTAATGTTGATTTTTGCAGTAGGAAAATCAGTTTTTCCATCACCTGAAAATTGTCACACAGAAGGAAAGAGGCAAATCAATCAGAAAAGGTACATGTTTTGTTTTCAGCATTCATTTAAGTTGGGTTTTTTTTTTTTCTAATTCCAGGCTGGATATCCACCAGCTACTGCAGTTCCAATTTCTGGGTATGAACTTTTTTTATTTCACTCAATCCTCATTGCCCTCCCACACAGATGGAAATGTAAGCTTTCAATGCACAAGCAAACCTAAACAACCACATTTGCACACATCCTGTCAGTTTCAGGTTAGGAGAACTGGACTATTGGAATGCAGAGGAAAGCACTGCCCCTGCACAACCACCAGCTCCCAGGCAGGGCCCTGGAGTACCCAGACCAATCCCACCCAGGCAGCCAACTAGTTGATTCTCTTAAAATATGTTCAAGTTTATTGTGAATATATATATGGAGTTTACTCACAGCTCAACAGAGATGGGTTTAAAACACTGTGATAACAAAAGAGCTACTTTACCTTGTTGCCATCACCTTTTTTTTTTTTTTTTTTTAAGGGTTACTGTAATAATGTGGTGGTGGATGAGGTTTATAAGTACATATTTATTGGAATATATGTGTTTTTATTAGATTGCTGTTTATCACTCATTGGAAATTCATGCACATAAGGTATCTCTTTAAATATCCCAAACATTTTGTATTTTATGTTACTATGCATTTAAATATTTTAAATATTTTGATTTCATGACTGTAAACTGAATAAATGAATGTATCAGGCAATGATGTTTCAACTTGTTTTATTGTGAGAGTGTACTGTCAGTGTAGTTTGTTGAACACCTGTAATGTAATAAACACACGAGAGGCCGATACTGGGCTTATGTAGGTGTCAGAAATGCGAAGCAAGAAAGTGCTTTTGGCAGTTGCTTTGTCATTTAGTTGCTCAAAGAATTATGGAAAAGGAATTTAAATCCTTTTTTTGGGGAGTTAAAAATATATAGTAGTTTAAGAACAAAAGCTCAAAGACCGTATATATTATTTTGTGTAAAAGAAGTATCTAGTGACCGCTGAATTATTTCCTTGGAAGTATTGAGAGGTTCAACAAAGCAGTCTTTGTGTTACATAGCCTACAGTTTTGGAAAAACAAGTCGGACTAGCCATCTCAAACTTTCGCCTATTTTATTTTGAAAGGCTTGTGGCCGGACGTCACGTGTTATTCTTACGCTCTGACGCAGCATGATACGGAAGTTAACTGTCAACCACAACCACCCATTGCTACAATGTGTACAAATCTGAGTTTTGAAGCGGCTCTCTGGTAGCGCATGGCAGCAGAGGAAGCCGGAGGTGTCTGCCGGGCTCCGGCCTGTCTGTGTCTCCTCTGCGGTCTACCTGCTGCGGGGAAGTCCACGCTGGCCCGCGACGTCCTCAGCACCGCTGCACAGCGCGGATGGAGAGCTAGTGTGGTGCCGTATGACGACCTGATCCCGGAGCAGGCTTTTCAGACCAGAGTGGTGGCGGCGGACGGTATCAAACGGGAAGAAATGGTAAAGAAAAGTGAGCTAAATCTGTCCCAACCTAGTAGCAATCCCTAAAGAAAAAACTAGTAGAATAGCACAATTTAGATTATTTTAAGTGGACTTTTCCTATCAGTAGCCTAATCTTTAATTGTAAACTACAATATGGTGTTAATAGCATTGCAGCTGTACTGTGGAGGGTAAAATACGTGTATTGTGAGAATAATATATTTGCAGCAAAGTTGAAAGTTGTGTATCAATATCACAGGAGATGATACAGAAGAGGAATAAGTAAAATTATTTAAGTAAAATTCATTGGTTGCAGCTTCTCACGTGGGACTATTTGCTGGTTTCCTTGGTAGTTATGGTATTCAACAGACTATTTTTGGGTTTTGGACTGTTGGTCATAGCAACAAGCCATAATAAGTACAAATGTATTCACTGTGAGGCACCACAGTCCTTGTCCTGATTTGGGTTTCGGTGATGTGTCCACAATATGTTTTTGCCATAACAGTGTCAATTCATTTTTCCACAATGCATTAAAAAAGAAAGGTAGATTGGTTAAATGTGTTTCTCTTTCTAGCACACTGAATGGAAGTTGCACAGACAAGCGGTTTTGCGGTGCGTTGAGCAGTTCTTGGAGAATCCTGAGGTTTTGGCCGAGCTGCCGGTCAACTGTCGGGTCGACCGGGCTGCATGGGAACGATGCATTCAAGCTCTACTGCAGCCTGGAGCTCTGGACGGCTCACGGCAGGCGGACCAGGCACCGCTTCTCTTCCTACTGGATGACAACTTCTACTATCCAAGCATGAGATATGAAGTGTACCAACTTGCAAGGAAGCGTAAGCGCTTTCTCTTCTCAGCATATAAGCCACTGACTTGAATGTTCACAACAGACCATAATGGTAGTGTTGCGTGTTTTAGCCCGTTAAGTGCAAATGTATTTTCTACATCTGCTTACATTGATTAAAGTATTCTATGAGCTTTTTATATCAAAAACCCGTATGTCTTTAAAGCTCGGAGCCTTCTGCAAGCACTCAAATGCATCATTTTTCAAAACCATTGTCCTGCAACACAAGAACATAACTTTGATCAATTTAAAAGGCAACTAAATAAGTATATCCTGTGATGAATTTTGGATCCCAAGCAAGTTTGTTTTAGTAGACTGAAAACAACTGATACCGTCTGCCTTGACAGTTAGAAATCAGTGTCAACACTATGGGATAACACAAGCAAAGCCACTCGTATGCCGTTTTAAATGAACGTGTCCGTTGCCTTTTTAGACTCACTGGGGTTCTGCCAGGTCTATCTGCAGTGTGATTTGGAGTCCTGCATCAGCAGAAACCAGACCAGGCCTGAACCCATTCCCACTGAGGTGATATTGGAGATGGTGAAGCGTTTGGAGTGTCCAAATCCACAGAAGAACTCATGGGAGACGAACAGCATTTCACTCCACGCCACAGGCGACTCGTCCAAATCTGACGTGTAAGACGGCAGAATAAGCGGTTATATTAACACGTAATTACTGAGTCTCACGCGCGTAAATGAAGCGTTCATGTGGTTTTGTCTTTTTCCCCCTCTTCCTGTCTGGCTTGTCCTCAGCCAGAGGGTGATGGAGTTGATCTCTTCTTCACTGAGCAGCCCGCTGAGTCCGCCTGAAGACGACACTGAACGAAAGGTGCGCCAATGTAGCTCCCCTCACTTCTGTCAACAGTAGGATTTTAGTTACGCAAGATGCGTGTTTGTCTCTTACCGCGCAGGAGGCGGACCGCCTGAAATGTGCAACTAGCGTGGTTCACCAGACAGACCGGGCCTGTAGACGGCACATCTCTGAAGCCATGCAGACTGCCAGAGGTCAGTCGTGAGCTTCATTAACACAACACAGTTTGTCATTATTTAAAGCCCAGCTTCCACAATCATTGTTTCCCCTCAACTTCTAGAGAATGGAGCGGCTCCCGAGCACTTGAGGTCTTTGGCCGCTCAGCTGAACGAATCCAAAGCTACGTTTCTTCACGAGCTGCGGAGGCGGCTGTTTCAGGAAGCGCCGTCCGCTCGGGACGAGGACGTCGATGTAGAGCGCGTGGTGGAAAGAGCGGTGGACGTCTTTGACCGCGAGAAAGAGGAAATCCTGCTGAGAATCATAAATGAAAATAAATGACTTGATTATCTCCTTGAAGGCAGATGTGACCGCGTCAAACGTCACGAGAAAATGCGCGACGGTCTGTATTTAAATGTAAATAAAATGTACTTTAGCTGGTCGTTGTGGCAAAGAAAGAAAATGCATGCATACTATTTTATCTTATTAAAAACTTCAACGACATTTTTTTTATTATTTCAAACTCAAGATACAGTCGTGGTACAAGGGATCTGCCAATCAGGTGTCAGTATACAAATGCTATACTGATAAAAACACATTTCTGTCCATAATAAGATTAATCACATACAAACAAGCTAACAATTGAATTAACATCATTTTAAATTACATCTACACCGTGTCTCTACCTCTGCTACTATACACAGAAGTGTGTACAGTGAAATGTGTACCACAAATCTACTTTACAGTTTATAAATATAAAAGTGTTTCATGGAGTGAGGTATAAATAAATATCAGAACAGCAAGCAGGATTATAACGAGTCCGGCTGCACACAAAACGTTTGGACAGAAAACGAGCCAATTAAGCGGCCGGTCTTTGAACATCTCACAGCAGAAATGTGTCCAGCCAGTTTAACTGAGATGAAAGCGTCGGTGTGTAATTAGACTAGCGGGCCGTGTACAGATGACGGACAACATTGCAGTTAAACAGCTGAATACTTGTTTGGTGTTGAATACCGTCGGTGTTTTATCTAAATGTCTCATGGATCCCGTAACGTCTCAGGGTCAGATGTCAAACACAAGAAGCTGCGTTGGCGTAGAAGGGAGGATTCCAGATGTTCGATGTATCATTCCACAGCCGTATAAAACAACAACATAGTATTCATCAAATTAAAAGAAAATAGCAAACTGTACAGAATATAAATATGTAAATCAGGCTCTGTGAAAACACAAGGAGCAAAGACACCGTATGCGTCCGTCGTTGCTTGGAATCACTTCTTATGTTGTCCGCGGGCAAAATGGCACGAAAAGTTGTACTTGTCTTTGCACATGTGACCACAGATGTTGCACTGGAACGGATGTTCGTAGCCATGACAGCCCATGTGAATGGTGTAGAGGATGTTGTCCAGAAAGTGAATATCGCAGTGCTGGCACTTATTTAAGAGCCGTTGGTCCGCCGCGGTCGGCGCCGGGGCGGGTGTGCTCGGCTGGCTGTTGCAGACGCTGGCGCTGACGGTGGTCAGGCTGTTCTCGAAGCCGAAGCCGGGAGCGGGACTGCAACTCCCGTGGCCTGAGGTGGGGGATTCATTTTTAGGCAGTAACGTCTGCATGCCGTTTGAACACATGGCGACGTGTTCACTCGAGACCTGTTGTATGAGAATGGGCTTCTCGTCTTTTAGGGACTCCCTGTCTGGGGATGCAGGGGTCTGAGACTCGGGATGAAGGTTGGCTAACTGACCAGCGAGCGTAGACAGCTGGTCCAGAGGGTTGAGAAAAGTCAAACCATCGGCGTCTCTTTGATGACCGCCGTCCTCGTCTACCTTGGGGTGGTTCTTGTGATCGCTGGCGTGCATATGATGGTGGAGCTTGTAAGACAGGTCGTTTATGTAATCCGACTTCGGCATCCCCGCGGAGGGAGGGTTGTAGTTGATGAGCAGTCGCCTGCTGAAGCCCAGCGCGCCGGTCCTCTTCTGCAGCGAGCTCAACATTCTTTTGTTGGAGAAAGGCGAGCGGACGGCCCTGGTGGGCAGGAGCTTGTGGCGGCGGCGGCGGTGGTGCGACAGGTTGCTGCGGTCGCTGCAGCGGAAGGCGCAGAGGTCGCACTTGTACGGTTTCTCTCCGGTGTGCGAGCGCATGTGGGCCTCCAGGTGGCGCTCGTACGCTGAAGCGAACGGGCACAGCTGGCAGCGATGAGGCTTCTCACCTGGGTGACAGGAAATGATTGTAAATATAATATCCATATTAGCAAGCATACTTTACCGTGAAAGAGTAAACAGCTATGAGGCGCTGAGTACAATGTAGCATGTGAGGCGGCACAAGAGATTACACAAAAGTACGAGATATTCTTCCAATATATAATCCTACATTTGTAGGGAAAAAACTGACATGAAGTTGATATATGGTGCAATCATAACAGTAGTTGATTAGGACCATTTCCAGTCCATTTGACTGGAAATCACCTTCATTATACTTACATGATGATATGTAACAACAGTCCCTCAGCACTGCGTTTGAATGGCCTGTACACAGTGGATGAATGCGGTGTGGACACTGACCTGTGTGGATGCGGATGTGCTCTATTAAACGAGCCATGCCCTTGTTGGCATAGCTGCAGTAGCTGCACTTGTACTTCCCATCGCAGGTCCTCTCCAGGCCGTCCATCTGTACATCTGGACCATCCTCCATGGGCAGGCTCACCTCCAAAGACGGAGGGTCCAGACCATTCTCCTCACTCCTGGGGGCAACTTCAAACCAAAACAGCACAATGTGACTTCATCAAATGACTCTCACGTTATCGAAAGATATATCGCTGTAAATGTACTGCACTCCGTCCCCACCGGCTTGAAACGGCTCCCCTGGCTCTTTTTCTCCGCACACAGAGCCCGAGATCATGTTGACATGCTGGGTCTGCTGTGTCAGGTATTCTTGGAATTCCTTCACAAAGTCCACAGGCTCGGTCTTTATCTCTTCCATGCTCCTTATTGAGCCTGACAACATCCAGAGGAGGTGAGTTGACAGCCACGCGTGCAACCTACAGTAAGTTAGCTGACGTGACGTTAGACGCCTGTGAAATAATGTTTGACGGTTAGCTCATAGCTGCTAACAACAATGCTAACGTGGTCTCGCTAGCTCGACACCTTAAAGCAAATCTAATTATTATTTACACCGATTATCTAGCTCCACCCTCAACGCAGTTCATAGCTAACCTTCCAACGTGTAAGTAACAGTATCGCTAAGCAGAGACAAGTGTGAAAACTGGGCGCTAGTGGATAAATCATCTGGCTAGGACCTTTACCGAGTGACCGCTTCCGGTTTTTTGCTGAGTCGTCTGTGTTCCGTACTGCTACAAACGTTACTGTTGCGTTCAGTGACCTGCCGTCGAAAATATACATGTTCATAAATTTGGCACATACGAACGAGTCTCAAATTAGAGGTAGATGTTTTTCTGTGTTGACCGGGTTGCCAAAAAAAAAATATATAATCCGTCCCAAGAATGCAATCACCATATGACTCAGGCTATAACTAAATATAAAGAGTTACATCTTCAAAATAAACATTCAAGTGTCGAGTGTCTGATTCGCACAAGGGGCACTTGAAGGCAGCGTCAAACCTCCGGTCGTTCACGCATGCCCCGTGACGTATGCACGCATGTAAACATTTTGTAACTAATAATGGCTGCACCATTGGTCAGGACTTTCTCAAAGGTGAGACTGAATACCATTGTAACAGTTATTAACAATTGTCAGGTTTCATTGCTGCATTTAATAGATTTTGTCCACAATCCTGTATCCTTGAATTACGCAACATAACCCTCAGCTGGCTATTGTTGACGTTACCAGCTAACACACAGCTAACGCTAGCATTAAGGGCACAAACGAACGTGCAGTGCTGGTAAATACCGTATAGCACTCTTATTCTATTGTGCATTTAGCCCAATACGCAGATAGACATTTCCACTGTCGCCCGTCTTGTTCTTAGTCGTGCAGGCAGATCTCTCGACCATGGTGCCAGGCTGGATGGAGGAGCAGGTCCACCAATCCTGCCCCAGATGTGTCCTCAGACCAAGCAGCTGGTGTGGTCTCCTTCCCTCCACT
This sequence comes from Cebidichthys violaceus, assembly GCF_023349555.1. Lineage (NCBI taxonomy): Eukaryota > Metazoa > Chordata > Actinopteri > Perciformes > Stichaeidae > Cebidichthys > Cebidichthys violaceus. Next base: position 575,107 of record NW_027176958.1, on the reverse strand, counting down.
TCAAACGTATTCAGAGGAGGAGAGCATGATGAGGGAAGCAGGTGAGTTGGACATATGGCGGTATCATAGATGGCAGCTGGAGACAGACATTCCCACAGCACTGAACATATGTCTCGTTCTTTGACAGTTAAGAAATATGCACAAGAGCGCATTGCTCCGTTCGTGTCCAAGATGGATGAAAACTCTGCCATGGACGAGGAAGTGATCAAATCTCTTTTTGAACAGGGTGTATGGAAATCATTTAATTGCCAATTAACAAATACGTCAGTTCACTGAAGTCAGTGTCCGTCTTTTTTTCTTCTTCTTCTATGCAGTGATTTTCTTTTGTTTTTCTTTACAGCTCATGGGCATTGAGATTGACCCGGAGTACAACGGCACGGGCTCCTCCTTCTTCTCCTCCATTCTGGTCATTGAGGAGCTGGCGAAGGTGGACCCCTCTGTGGCCGTGCTCTGCGACATCCAGAACACGCTGATCAACACGCTGTTTGCCAATCTAGGTACAACCGCTCAGAAAGAGCGGTACCTCAGCCGACTGTCGACTGACACGGTGAGCAAATTAAACGCGCCGTCTCTCGGCCTACGGCGTGAAACGCTACATTGTCCGTGCGGCAAAGACACCAAACGGTAACGGTGTCTTTGCTGTAACGCTCTCCTGCACACAGATCGGAAGCTTCTGCCTCTCTGAAGCGGAGTCGGGGAGCGATGCCTTCTCTCTGAAGACGCGTGCTGAAAAGCACAAGGACTATTACGTCATCAATGGCTCCAAGATGTGGATCAGTAATGCAGAGCATGCAGGTGTTTTCCTAGTGATGGCAAATGTCGACCCTTCTTCTGTGAGTAACCGCTCATCTCTCCTGTCTTTGTTTCCCCGTTTTCTTAAATGCATTTCAACCGTTAACGGCAGAGTTAGTAATCTTGAGAAACTAGCAGGAGTACACTAGATTTAAAAAAAAAAATCCTCCCATCTAAAAAAAAAAAAGCCCAGCGATGCCAACTCTCTTCCTGTGAAAGTAGCTAGCGTCGCTGCCTCCCAAAAGTTGCTAAATCTTGCAAGGAAGTCACCAAGAAGATGTGGAAAAAGGTTCCTCTGTAATGTACCAATGTAAAAGACATGTCACTTATCATCTGTACAGGGATACAGAGGCATCACCTGCTTCATAGTGGACCGGGACACGGAGGGGCTGGAGATTTGCAAGAAGGAGAACAAGCTCGGCCTGCGCTCGTCCTCCACCTGCCCGCTCAACTTTGACAATGTCAAGGTAACGCCTCGCTCTGCACCGGAACCAGTGTGAAGCTGTGACCTTTTTTTTTTTACCAACTTCCTGCTTTTTTTTCCTTCAATGTTAGGTACCAGAGAAGAACATTTTGGGCCAGGTCGGTCAGGGCTACAAGTACGCTATCGGAATGTTGAACGAGGGCAGGATCGGAATTGCCGCTCAGGTCAGCCGTCTTTGTTTAAATGATCTGCTAAAAACACGCTAAAGTCGCTCTGTTCGAGATTACAGAGTGTGAAAAGGGGGAAATGTTGCATGTGCTGACTTTTGTCTCTGTGTGTTTCAGATGCTTGGTCTGGCCCAGGGTTGCTTTGACCACACGATTCCTTACACCAGACAGAGAGTGCAGTTCGGACAACGCATCTTTGACTTCCAGGTTAAGCTCTCCGCGATAGTCTCGCATGTTGGCGGTTGTTCACGTTATTCTGTGGGGGGGGGGGGGGGGGGGGGCGACCCGTGCAGTCGTGGGGTTCTTATTGTCGTTTTGGCACCGTTCGCGTTCCAGGGCATGCAGCACCAGATAGCTCACGTGGCGACGCAGATCGAAGCGGGTCGGCTGCTGACGTACAACGCCGCTCGCCTGAAGCAAGCTGGGAGACCTTTCATCAAGGAGGCCTGCATGGCGAAGTACTTCACTGCAGAGGTGAGCTTCCTGATTCACTGACTGCACTTCATCGTCACGGTTCATCTGGGTTTTTCGTCCATTTTTCCTTGTGCTTAAACATGCTTACGTTATCGAAAAGAATCGTGATGACCCGCTTTTCTATGTGCTGCTATCATGGCTAGTAAAACAATATATATTTTCAGTGTCGGTGAAACATCTGCCTGGTTGTATTAATGTCATTATAATATCAGAATCAGATTTATTGCCAATTAAGATTTCACATGAAAGGAATTATAGTATTGCAAAAATCACAAAACATTGCATATAGAATAGAGGAAATACACAAATGAAGAAATACTATTTAAAAAGAATATTTACAATACATCTCAATTACAAATGGGAGAGCTGTGCAGATTTTCGAAAACGGTAGGTTTGTGCATACATTTTCAAAGGTTCACAGTACAAAGTATAAAAAAAGCATATGCAATGTACAGAGATCTGTGCGTTGAAGCGACGCTTCCAGACGGATGTGACGGTGTCAATGTGACGTGGAGCGTCTCTGGGTCGGGATGAGAGTCTGCTGTGTTTTACCTTCCTCAGGTTGCGACCCTCGCCACATCTAAATGCATCGAATGGATGGGAGGGGTCGGCTTCACCAAGGACTACCCCATAGAGAAATACTACAGAGACTGTAAAATTGGTGAGCGTGACGCATGCGGCACATGAAGTACGCACCGCGAGACACACGCATATGGGCCAGTTTTGCACACTGTTTGTTAGGCTGCTGCTGACATTAAGAGCTTGTTTAGGTAACTGTGACTACAATGAAGCTGCAGGAAGGTCAGGTGTAGCCGTTAGTGATTGGACCGGAGTGGGGCGGAGAGAAGGGCTGATAGCGGCGGCTGTAATCGGACTCCGCAGGAATTCTCCCCCCCCCCCCCGGCTGGACCCCTCAGGGTGCCATTATACCAACACACATCCAGGGAAGCTGCCTGGGGCAAAATGTCCCTTTTCCCTGTCATCGCCGCTGTTTTTGGCTCCCCAGTCCTCCAGCTGGAGCGCCTTCATACTAAGCTGTATAATAACACCCACCCCTCCCCCCCTCCCCTTGCCTCCTCACAGGGAAAGCTGCAGGGTCATGTACTGTGGGAGGGGGGGGGGGGGGGGGGGGGGGGGATTCGACAAAGCTGACCTTGTTTTGTCCAGCAGGAGTTGCTTCTAATGCTTTCGGTTTGTCTCCCATGTCGCAGGCACCATTTATGAGGGCACAACAAACGTTCAGCTGTCGACGATGGCCAAGTTCATTGACAAAGAGTACGATCACTGAACCCACCGGACTGGGTGGAGCCTGGAGCCTGGTGGATGGCAACCCTGTGTTACACTCCGAGTGCAGTGCTGTAGATCTGCATCCATGTTTCTAGAGTTTTGTCGCAGTTGTAGATGTCTGTTACCAATATCACCTCTTGTTAAGTAGTTGCTTTCTTTCATTCCTTTCCAAAAGTCTAGGAGTAACTGAAATGTGTGTCCCTCTTGTTCGTACCGTTTCTTCCTTTTTAATATTAGAATTTTGAAAGATGTTGATTGGTATTTTCTTTGAATGTTTCAGTGCCTTCGGAGGGTCGGCTATGGCTGAGCATTTCACTCACTACTGTACAGTTCCTTGTTTGAGGGGAAATGTGGAAATGGTTCCACGTCATGTAAAGAACTATTCTGTATAGAGCAATCTATTAATACCTTTTGGCAATATCAATAAATATGAAGTATGATTGACCGTCTTTCTTTGGTGCGACTGAGATTAATACGGAGCACCGCCACTAGATGGCAGCGTTCTCCAAAGCGACAGCAAGCGCTTTGAGCTGAGGCAGCTTCTCACCGAGAGAACAGTCCCGTTACCGAGTCGTTTAACAGCCTGTCGCCTCTAATGACATTCTATATCAGTTTAATTACGCTGCTGCTTCAGATGAAGGGAGCCTGCCTCGCATAATCGACTCGCCGATCGTTTTTCAGGTGAGATTGATTACAAATCCACGGGCTACATGCGCTGCGTAAAATGAGGTCTATTGTTTTACACAACGCAGACAGGCTGTGTCCAAGTATACAGACTAGTAACAGCTATTATGGCCCCTTGTAATCATGAATCCTGCAAGGTATCAGTTTAACAAACAGTCATTATGACTGACGGTACTTATTTATATTCATTAACAGGGATGTAAACATACCTGTCGCAATGGAGATTGTCACAGTTGATGTCAAATATGTAGACGGTCAGATCCCCATGAAGTTAATGGATAATATTTGTCATTACATTGATGCAACTTTATTTTAACAGGGAAATAACAAAGCTCTCTTTCTCTTTGGGGCCCCCAAAAACTATATTATATTATATCAAAACTATGTGTTGACACCAGATCAAACGCAACAGATTATATTTTTATAAGACAACATATAAATGTAGACGTGGGGCATCACTGATAGAACTAATAATCCAACATGAGTAGAGTCTGTCTTTTATGTGTAATTAGATGTAAACACGACAGGTTCAAACAACACAATGTTAAGATCAGCACCATTGCGTGATTCGTCCAGACATTTCCAACATCACTAAAAACGACAAAATGGAAAAACACAGGCCTGCAGTTACTTTGTCCCCCCCCCCCCCCCCCCCCCCCCCCCCACACACACACACACACACACACACACACACCCCGTGGTTAATGAGCATAATCTGATGGAAACACAGCTATCTGCTTTTCACTTTGCATTGGCAAAAGGCAGCTCAACTGGCCTCCTTCTCCGCCCCCATCTTTAACACGGCTATGAGACCTCTAATTATGCAGGGATTCAAGTAGCTTTTCACAAAACACAGTGTTGTCCTTTAGAGCTGGAGAGCGCTCCGCGAGCGAAAAGGACAGGCTGGATGTTTGGTAGGTTGAGCAAATTCATTTGGCTTGATTAGTGCTTTGCGTCCTCTTGGAGTTTGGTGTTATTGATGAATCTTAAATGCTTTCCATGGTGTGTATTTTTGTATTTTTTGTATTTCATTTTATGAATATTTAATCATTAGTTTGAGCCAAATGTTACCTCAAACATCTATTCCCAAGGCTGTGTGACTGGCGTACATTTGTGTGTTTGCTTTAGGATTTTCTAAGCGACATGTACATTAAAAGCATATTCCAGAGGCCAGTTGTTTGATTCAAAAATCCATGATTCCTCATTCCTCTCCCCGGTGAAGCCTCGAACTTACATAGTTTCCTCAATCTTAAAATCATTTTTGACGACTTACAAATGTAAACACAAGCCACATTTGTTTATGAATGTCTCATTACATATAGATACATATAATCCGCTGCATCCAAGCAGCAGCATTATTGTAATATTTGACATAAAAAAGACTTTGTTGTGTCATCCTCACGCATTACATCACCTGCTGCCTCTGTGGGTTTGCAGGCTTTTTTTTGTAAAAGCCTTTATCACTGTGGTAAGCATTCAATGTGATGCCTGCCTGTAGCACTTCCTGACTAATGAAATTACATTGAAGTCAATGTGCTCTGGTACAGGAGAAGTGCAGGTACATAATGCTTTCCTGTTGCAGACAGGTGAAACAACAGATGACTGAGGATGATCCTCTGCAGGTCACTCAGTTCAACAACAGCTTCAACACACCAAAGTCAAACTAAAGAAATGTCCTATCGCCTTCTATAATAGTCTGTCTTTAGTGTGCTATAAGAAATAAAAAAATAAAAGTCTAAATCTCCTCTTTTTTTAAATTATTTTTATTTTATTTTGTATGTTTTCGGTGGTTTACAACAGTGCGTAAAATATGCGTAATTTGCGTAATATTTGTGCCAAGGCCACGCTGTTTACAGCTCCTCGTAGAGGTGTGATAATCCTTCCTCCGTTTATTCAATTTACTGACATATGATTGCGGCTCGTGCACGCCCCCCAAAAAAACCTTGAGACGCTCTCCTCTTTAATCTAATTGGATGATAAGTGGGTATACGCACCGTTGAGCCCGAAGCCAAAAAACGCTTGCTCGGCCTGTTCCTCTGGAGTCTATTCTCGTCACAACCCCTCGCGGTTTCATCTCAAATCCCATTTGCTATTGTACCTGCCCAATAGCAGGGACCGAGCGCGTTTTAACTCGGATGGCATTTTTTTTTTTTTTCATTTCATCATTGCAATCCAGCGCAAGTTTGACGCAGTGATCTCTGAGCTCTCACTCCGTTCATCCTCGGGAGCTGTTTCTCTCAACTCTCTCTTTCTCTCTCGCTTAGTTTTTAACAAAAAAACGATCGTCTTTTTTCGAGTGTTTTTTTTTTTTTTTTTTTCTTTTTTCTCCCTAGATAAGTTTTTGATGGTGATCCACATCGGACAGTAAACGGTGATGGCAGACTCTGACGCGCAAGAGACTCGCCAACCTGCAAAAGACTCGCCGTTCTCCATAAAGAACCTGCTGAACATTGAAGACAAACCCGCAAAGCCGAAGAGCTTCCTCGGCTCGTCCAAAGGAGTGTTTGAAGGCAGCTTCTTCTCTCGGCTCGGTGACTTGTCGTTCCCTCGATTTGAGTTGCCCGCACAGAGAATTGGACTATCGGCGCAGTATTTGGAGAGAGCGTCCACCTGGTGGTACCCGTACACGCTCGGGACGCACCTGAGGACTGGAGGTAAATAGAATTAACGTTGACGCTGTTAATGCAGGAGATGTGGTGTTAGGGTTTGGAGAAATCTGAATGTATAGCAAAGATGTAATATCACGAAGGGAACCATAATATGGTTATATAAAAAAAATACACGAATTATGTAAATAAATAGCAATAGTTAAAAAAGTTAAAATGCATATGCACCAATAAACTGGATGTCTATGAATCAAAAGGAACACATTCTGTTTTATTCTCAGCAGGGTCTGAGAAGGCCAGCCTGAGGGAAGCATCGCCGGTACCGGACAGGCGCTCCCCGGATCTCCTAAAAAGCGACCACGATGGCAAAGAGGAAAGCGCCGACGATGACATCGCGCTGGATGACAGTGACTCGGAAGAACCGAAGAAAGAAATAGACCAGGAGGACGACTGGAGGAGGAAATCGGACGAGCTGGACTCCGACAGGAAGCCCTGTCGGAAGAAGAAGACGCGCACGGTGTTTTCCAGAAGCCAGGTCTTCCAGCTGGAGTCCACCTTCGACATAAAGCGGTACCTGAGCAGCTCGGAGAGGGCGGGCCTGGCCGCGTCCCTGCACCTGACGGAGACGCAGGTGAAAATCTGGTTTCAAAATCGGAGGAATAAGTGGAAAAGGCAGCTGGCCGCGGAGCTGGAGGCGGCCAACCTGAGCCATGCGGCGGCGCAGAGGATTGTGCGGGTCCCCATACTTTACCACGAGAACGGAGCCACTGAAACGGCCGGGGGCCCCGCTGCAAACTCACCGGGCGGCCAGTCACTCCTGGCTTTTCCCCACCACATGTACTATTCCCACCCGGTCCCACTGCTGAGGCCTGTTTAACACTGGCTGTGTCATCTGTACATATGTTTTTAAATGAGAGTGACCTTCATTGGAAAAAACATGTTTTTGTATATTTTGTAGATTCAACGGACACAATGTTAGGTCATGTAATTATTATTATTATTATTATTATTATTATTATTATTATTATTATTATTATTATTATTATTATTATAGCCTATGTAATCATCATTTATCCTGCTGGAGCGTCCTTGAGCAAATCCACATTGCAGTTATAATTGATGTAACAGGAATTATTATTATAGTTGTTATTATTATTATTATTATTATTATTATTATTATTATTGGTGAAACTGTTACAGGCTCAAAAGTGGGTGAACATAATTTAATGTATTCAATTCAATTTGAAAAAAAAAATGCTTGTTTTCAACAGGGTTGACTGTCCTTATGTATTTTACAGAGATGTGTGTCAGTGTTTGTAGGAAAACATGTGGAATTTATTATTTTTATACTTTCCAATATTGTGCAATAATGTTGGCTTCACGTTAGGCTGCCAGCCTTTGTCACCTATATATATATAAAAAAAAATCCTCTTTCTCTTTGTAATAGTGCAGACAATCACGTGGTCCTTAAGAAAATCCCCGAAAAACTGCAGGTGTAGGCATTTGTTTTTATGACGCAGTGTTTTGCCGGTAATTTGAAAGCCATGCAAAGAGCCAAAAATAGCCTCTGTTTTTGTGTGTTTATTCTCTGATATTGTTATTAAAATGATGTCTACTATATGGTCTTACACTCAGTAAAAAAAATACGTTCCTAAAATAAATGTATTTATATCCTTAATAGAATTGTGATGTACATGGAAAAGGAATCATTCAATTAAGTCGTGTGCTGAAGATCTTGGTTTCAAATATGTGTGAGGATCCGATTTCTGTCCGATTTTTTTTTTTAAACGTGTCATAAAGACACATTGAGTGTCTGCAGAGATGATCGGTCTCTCCTAAATAAAATACTAACATCTTAACAGATAGCCTAATAATTGAAGGCTATCATTTTTATTCTGATGATTTGAAAAATGTTGCACAATGCCTTATTTTAAACATCATTTGAGGAACCATTATTTTTTGTAAATGTTTAGGCCGATAGAGGATATCTTGACTACACATAAACAGATCTAATTGCTATAGGGTTATGCGTTTCTCTGCCTAATTTTCTTTAAAAAAAAAAAAAACATAATTGTGACGATAGCGATGTCTCACACAAACTAGATCAAGATGGACACAATTAAGAGGCAAATGGGGAGTAAAATAGTCCAGCAGTCACTCGGTACATTTTCACAAACGTTTATGATATTGATGTTTAGAAGGCTGAGATACTTTTCTTTTTTTGTTTGAGGTCTGAGACTGGCCCATAAGAGACTGGTTTAAGTTTAAGTACACTGGACCTATTTGGGCAAAGTTCTCCTCAAAATACAAAAAAAAAGAAGAATATAAGGAATGCTAGCCTACAGATACAGTATAGCATACAATAGCCTATAAGCCATACGCCTATGTTTATGCTTGCTGATAAATAGACCTGATACTATTCTATGTATCTATTATGAGATTTTCATAGTTTGTAATTGTAGACTACAATGGAGACATATTATGCTGGCTTGTAGTTTTTATCCTGGTGCATTAGCTTCTTTTTTTACTATTATTTTTGCATTGCATCTATCTTAAATAAAAGACACAATAAGGCCTTCTACTCATACTCAGAAAATACCATAAGAGAGAGAGAGAGAGAGAGAGAGAGAGAGAGAGAGAGAGAGAGAGAGAGAGAAAGAGAGAGAGAGAGAGAGAGAGAGAGAGAAAGTCCTGTGTCATGTGATCTACACTGAGACAAGGGACATATCCGTATCAACCAATCAGATCGCAGGCGGGAATTCGAACGTTTGTCTTAACCAATCAGCATCCACTGGAGCTACTTCGGCGCTTGTCCGAGAGCTAGCTTCATACGGCCACATTGCTTCGTAGCATTCATTTCCATGTTATATAGATATATATTTTTATTGGACATCAAGGCCTAATAATTAGGCTCGTTAAAGAAAAAGAACCAGTCGCGTGTGAAGGACACCAAACCGAAACGGTAAGTAAAGAGAAACGGCTAACATCAGGGCTCGTAGCGACGTTACCTTTACAGTTATAAGCTAACGTTAGCAAAGAGAATGGGGCTCCCCGGCTCGGTGTAATTGCTGGATGTAGCTGAACAAGTCGTATTGTCGGTGTTAAACAAAGAACAAATGCGATCGAGAACACCCACAGTTAAACAAGTTGCTGTTCCGCCAGCTCTCGCAACATAACGCCGTCTTATTGAGTTATGTTACGTTAGCAAGCTAAGTAGGCTACTCGAAGGGGGCTAGTTAGCGTAGCCAAATCCACAACCGCTGTCATTGAGCTAGGCTAACAACAAGCTAGCTCAAAGCTAACTTTTTATAATCTCAAACCTTTTATGTTATGGATTGATGTAAGAGTGTGAATGTCAAAGTAATTGAATGTGCACGTGCATTTAGCAGTCATGGACCTTGAACTGTATAACTAACGTACGATAGTTGCAGCGCAGTAGTTAGTTTAAACAACTCTTCCAGTTATGGACCAAATAACACAACTCGGGGAATTCAGTGTGGTGTATGTGTAACAATTATTAGTATTCTGAAGCCTATTATGTAAATAAGTTGGTGTTTCATCCACAGAGAGGTGATGATTAAACTCTATGGACATTTGTGAAGCCCCTGTTTGTGGCGTTGTTGAATAAAGGGTGTATGTTGTGTCCAACCCCTGTGTATTGTTTTGTTTGTTTTGTAATTGAAATGAGTCATTTATGCATCTATTAGGTCTCATTAAAGTCACTGTTTAGTCTCAATGTCTGACTGTGTGATGCCTCTTTGCAGATGACGGGCTCCAACGAGTACAAGCTAAACCAGGGACCAGAGGACAGCATCTCTGCCGTCAAGTTCAGCCCCAGCGCTGCCCAGTTCCTGCTGGTTTCCTCCTGGGACTGCACCGTCCGCCTCTTCGACGTCGGAGCCAACACCATGCGGATGACAGTACCAGCACTCGGCTCCAGTTCTCGACTGTGCTTTTTATGTAGGTCGCAGAGTTTGTTTATCTTCCTTATTTGTCGCGTCAAACCCTCGGTGTCCGGTACACACGATATAACGTTCCTCTTTAACCTGCAGGACCCGACGCATTCTTGGAGCGGAGGCTTGGACGCGCAATTAAAAACGCACGATTTGAACACGGACCAAGGTATGTCACAAACAAACCTGTTGAGCACTAATGAAAGGTTTTAGGCACCATTGCCTTTTCACAGATCTTCATAAGTATGTGTTCATTGATGCTGCTCTTCGATATTACCCTTCAACAGACACAATAGTTGGAGCACACGACGCCCCCATTCGTTGTGTGGAATACTGCCCGGAGGTTAATGTCATGGTAACGGGCAGCTGGGACAGATCGGTTCGGCTGTGGGACCCGAGGACGCCCTGCAATGCTGGCACCTTTACTCAGCCTGAAAAGGTACAGACGCAGTATAATAGTCAAACGACTGCGTATCACATTGTGGAAGACACGGTGTTAATTTGTCTGCTTTTTGAATGAAGACTTTTCGGTAATTTCTAAGTGTTGCGTCTCATCTCGTCTCTCTCGTCTTTTTGTGAAAGGTGTACACCCTCTCTGTGGCTGGAGACAGGCTGATTGTTGGCACGGCTGGAAGACGAGTGCTGGTCTGGGATTTGAGAAACATGGGCTACGTACAGCAAAGGAGAGAGTCCAGTCTCAAGTATCAGACCCGCTGCATTCGAGCCTTCCCCAACAAACAGGTACACTTAGAATCTACCTCTTTTATCAATTAAAGGTGTGCACCATTCTACTATAAAGACACGGACGACAGATCAAAACCTGTCAGATCATGCGCTCCAAAGAGCGTTCTGTCACAGATTCCTCGAACTTCATATTTTGTGTCTTGGCTGCAGGGCTACGTCTTGAGTTCAATCGAGGGACGAGTAGCCGTGGAGTACCTGGACCCAAGCCAGGAGTTTCAAAAGAAGAAGTACGCCTTCAAATGCCACCGGCTGAAGGAGGAAGGAATCGAGCACGTTTACCCCGTCAATGCCATCTCATTTCACAGTATCCATAACACCTTTGCGACAGGTACGACTGGCTAGTTATTACACGACTAAATATATTAACGAGTTTCCTGTTCCATTTAGTTTGTTTCTGTAATTCGTGACCTTTTAACCTTGCACGAGGAGCCCACAGTTACTATAGATCGTATCTCAGCAGCAGAGCAGCCTGCATCTTTTGAGCCTCTCCTTCTTCCAGGTGGCTCGGACGGCTTCGTGAACATCTGGGACCCCTTCAACAAGAAGCGCCTGTGTCAGTTCCACAGGTACCCGACCAGCATCGCCTCGCTGGCCTTCAACAACGACGGCACCATGCTCGCGATCGCCGCCTCCTACATGCACGAGAAGGGCGACATCAGCCACCCGGAGGACGCCATCTTCATCCGCCAAGTCACAGACGCCGAGACGAAACCCAAGTGAGTCTTCTTCAACACCCCCCCCCTTTTTGTGTACGACGGTATGGCGGTTCGCCACTCGCCGAATCATGTATGCGGCGCGTCCAGCTGCAGCATATGCTGATCTCTATCTCTGTTCGCCCACTTTTCAATATCCGACGGTTGACAGATAGACGGATGCGAACTTGAAAATCCTCCCGCCGGTTTGTGTATCTGTGCTGTCTTGAATATACACTCAGTGACCGTGTAATGCAATTCACTACAATAGCCCTGTAAAATATATATATATATATACACACACACACACACACACACACACTCACACACACACACACACACACACACACACACACACACACACACACACACCTTTTGTGAAACAAAATCCATGTTTGACCAGCAACTGTAATCATTATTCCTTTTTAAAAATGTTTGTATATGATTACACATATTGGACTCAAACTGTAACACATCGTTTGGTTAAATGTTTTTGTTTTTTTTAGCTCGGAGTGAATTGTGACGGTTGACTTTTCAAGAATGTTTTGTGAAGATGAAGTATGACATCTTTTTGTATTATCAGTCACACAATACCGCATTTGGATTAAAGTAATAAACGTATAAAACATTTACATTTTTATTATTATTTTTTTTTTAACAGATCTTTGTGTGTGTGTGTGTGTGTGTGTGTGTGTGTGTGTGTGTGTGTGTGTGTGTTGGACAGAAATGACACTATTCAGTGACTTGTGTCTCGTCGTGCGTTGCTTCAGTCAGAATTGAGTTGATTTGAATCCGTTTTTGTTTTTTTTGGTTTACAGGTCAACCTAAGTCCACTGTGGACCGGTTCCCTCTGCGCATGAAGCCTTTATCACATTTGGGTTATGTGCTGGCGTCCAGCGCACCGTTACCACATTTGTTCCCCGTCATTCCGTTTCTTCCCGTTTTGTGTCTCTTGTTAAATATTTCATTGTTTCATGTGTTTTTCTTGACTAAAACATTTTTCTACATACTTCCTTTTTTTTCCCCTGTCTTTTTAAATTCCTCAAAAGTTGGTGTTTACTCTACACTGAAGCTGTCCTTGGATCAGTCTTGTAACGTTTTGACAGTCTAATATAATTTTGAGTTTAATAAAACTTTTTTTTTTATCTTTTTAAAGTTTTGTCACATGAACTACCTGTGAAAGAAATGCCAGGAATGCGTCCGGGCTGAAGAGGCTGCTCTCCTGATGATGTGTTGAGGGAAAGCGATGATCCACTTGTCTCGCCGAGGGCTCCGCTTGCCCCCAGACGGTGACCTCTATTGATAGACATCGGAGGTCTTGCGGCCTTAAACCAGATCCGGCTTTTACTATTGGGGGGGGGGGGGGAGAAAACGACTAAACTGTTCCCCTGGTTGCATCTGGCTTCACTGAGCAATGTTTTCCAGAGAGAGCGTCGTGCATAAAACATTCTACAAATCGTGTTATCGAGTTTTTCCCTCAGTGAGCTTTATACCTCGCTGACTTTATCTGCTGCTGTGTTGTAAGTTGTTACACTGGTGACAAGAGTCGGATGCGACGCAGACCTTTTCTTTTTTTCTTTTCTTTTTTTTTTAATGCAGCAGTCAGCATTATATGAATGGGAACAGTAAACGCAGCACATGTGCTCCAGCAAAAGTCTTAAGTGGTGTTTTTTTTTTTTTTTTTTTTTTTCCCTCAAGTTGCGTTTTTCAATTGCAACTAATGCAATTTCTGAAGCTCTTCAGCCAAAGCAGCAGAGAAGATATAGATGTCAATTATTCTATTTAAGAGCTCCAATTTTTTTTTTTTTTTTTTTTTTTTTCTTCTTCTTCCTAATGGCTCTGCTTCTGTCCTATCCTGGAAATGATTAGTCCGGATCGGTTAAATGATGCGACTAATTCACATGATTGTCGATAATGAGTCCATCTTTGACGTTGGATTGTGACTGCAGCTTAATATGAAATGACGTTCATTTTTTTTGGGGGGGGGGGGCGTAATTATGACCTCGTGAAGCAGGCGGAGAGCGCCTCCCCCTCCCCCCGGGGGGGTTTGTTGTCGGGGCTACGGCGAATTACCTTGTTTCCTGTCGTCTTTTGGCTTCCCGCTAAATTGGAAAATTGAGTTCTTTGAGGGCGCATTAAAAACTTTTAAGGGATTCTTGTCTCTATTGTTTAGCTTTTATTTCAGGGGGGAGGGGGGGGGGCGGGCGGGCGGCACCTGACCAATTTGTCAGGTGCATTGAAGCACTTTTTTTTTTTTTTTTTTTTCTTCAACCTTAACACAGTTTGCAAAGAGTAACGAGGAATTCTTTTTAAAGGATTTATTAAGGCCTGTAACTTCACAAATTGCAGCAGATCTGTCTCACATCATCAGCATCTTCCTCCCAGTCCCGTCTCCACAGATCCCTCCCGGGGTTTTTTTCTTCTTCCTTCAGCAAAGCCCCCCCCCCCAGTTAACCACATCTGCGGTTGTGTGGCCGGGCTCCGGTTTCAGACCGCTGAAGTGTTGCAGACAGTTTGGCTCTACATGAAACCGTTACATGACAATTAAAACGGGCGATCGTGCTCCCAACA